>NW_009258908.1:816629-849824 GCF_000687185.1 Egretta garzetta
CAGCTGCCTGGACTTAGCCGTGACCAAATACATCAACCAGGACTACGAGGTATGAGTGTGCAGGAGGAGTGTCCTTATCAAGAAGGAGGTCATGCTATTAGCTTAAGGTCTTGCATATGTTATTCAGGATGTCACTTACTTTGTCTCAGAGGATGTGTCCCCAAAAGGAGCTTTGCTTGAAGGCCGTCCTTGACGTTTCCTCTCCCCAGGTAGACCCCAACTCCACAGCCCCTGTCCTGATGTATTAGTTTCACTCCCAGTCGTGCAACCCAATACAATGCTTTTTCTCACATCTGGGAAGAAACTATATGACAGGCCTGCATATAGAAACTGTATTTGGTCTTATCTTTAGAGAGTAAGCTCTTAAGGAAAAGAGGGCCTCCATCTGTTCAGTGTCGTACAATGAACCTGGTGTCATGGTTCATAACTGGTCTCCCAGGCACTGCCGCAAGATAGATAGTAAATAATTAGATTTCTGATCTGGGGAGTGGAGAGACTGCTTTGGTTCAGTCCAATCTCTAAAGTCATTAAACTCATACTATCTTCATTCCCCCTTGCCTGAGGTTCTGGCCCATTCTCCCACATCTCTTCTTCATTAGCTATTCATAATAATAATAGTCATAGTCATTTTGGAAAAAAAAAAATATCCAAGAAAGCAAGTCATCCAATGTACCTTACATTGTGGCAACATAATTTCACGTTAACTGGATGGCTGCTTGGAAATGTCGGTATTTTGTGGTTTATAATCAATGCATCTGGCCACTCATCAGTGACTCAAGAGATGGATAAAATAAAGATTTGGGGGAATTAATTACCATTCACATGGCAGTGCATGGGCAGGAAGTATTTTACTAGCTATGAATTTCTGCATACTAGGTTTGATGCTACAAGAAAGCATCCCTCCACTAAGGACAGTCCTAATGTATTTGAGTTACTTATCCCTTATTTTTAGCACTTTTCTAGTCCTGTTCGTTGGGCAATCTCACTTTGTGTTATGAAACAAACTTGCCCTGGCATGGGACATGTCTTGCTGCAGCTCCCACAAGCATGAGCAGACAGCATCTCCTACAGGAATGAGTCTGACTTGACTCACTGTAAAAATGAGAGGAATCAGACCCACAAAGTTGGCTCTAACTATTTGGAAGAACATCGTTATTTGGGGAGATTTTCAAAGGGAATATATAGACACCCAAGGCCCATTGACTTTATGTGAGATTTGAGCAGTGAAACGTATTTGACACTTTTGAACATCTCTATTTATCTACCAAATTACTTCTGTGGAACTAATGATTAGAGAACCTGAGCACCTAATAATCTTTAATGCACGTACCCTTGCAGCACCAATGCTATTTTATAGAAGGAAACTAGAATCGGAGCAAGATGTTTGGCCAAATTTATGTATATATTCAGAGAGTCAGTCAGTCAAAGATAATATTAGTCACCATATGGAAATGAAGTGAGAATAACAGCCTGACCCTAAGTAACCGCTTCAAGGTCAAGGAGAAAATCTGTGGCAAGGAAAGAAGTTAAGTCTCAGTCTTCCAACCTGCAGTCTATTGCCCTGTGCGGAGCTTTCTCTTCCTTTGTGCAGGATCAGGCTGCAAGACTGCCCTTAAAATTGAAAAGAAAGGAAACAGTCCCTCACTAATTGAAGCCAACTGTTTATCCTCCCTGGGGGAAAATGTTTCAGTGCAGTGCTGCCTTGAAAATTACCTCTCTACAAATGATATTACAAGGGGCCATATTCATTTTCCATCACAGATTCCAAAACAAGCTGGTTTTAAAGATAAAAATATTTTTCTTAATTATGAAAACACATTTTAAAGACACTGATGTTAGACACTGCTTTTAATTTGAAGCTCTTTTTTTTTTTTTTTTAGTTCAATTTCTGCCATGAGAATGGGAATGGTAGCAAACCCAAATGCAAAAATGAAAATGGAAATTGACTTTAAAGAGGAATTAAAATTGATCAGATTATCTCTATTGCTCAGGCTGCTTGGGATGCAACCTTTCCTATTCTTCCCCTAACTTTATGAAGCAAACACATTAATGAAGAAAGATGCCTTCCATTTTTAGGACAAAATCCAGCATCTCTGACAATCCAGGGGTTTTACAAAGCAATTTTTATTCACAGATCTTAATTAGGGCTTCAGAAAAGTCAAGTATCATCATTCATATGATACAGATGGAAAACTGTGGCAGGCAAAGGTGAAAGTTGCGATTCATCTTACCTCACTTCAGGTGTCTAAATGTGAGATATCTAAATCTGAGTTAATTGTCGTAGGTTCATTCCAGATTCAGTGGAGAGTGAGGAAAGGGAAACTTCGGAGTACCATTTATCCCTTCTGTCTTAGGTTGGGGTGAATCACAGTTTTGAAGTGCTTCTCACCCTTCACTGTCCATAGGAGGAGTCTAGATGACTAACCTAGACTATGCGCTTAATATTTAGGTGCTAAAGCTAGGCAAAATTAATCCTGCCTGAAATAAACTTTTAAGAACAGTGGCACAGAAGCCATATTTAAAATTTCATCTGTCCCTAAGTCCAAGGCTCCTAGGAGGCCCAATTTCTGGGTAAAAATCCTAGATACAGTTTACTCAGAGAGCTAAATTATTTACGTAGGGATTTTCTACCTCCCAAACTGATTTCACGTACATACTACAAACTATATATAGCAATTGGAAAATGACATGTATGCCATGGAGAAAAGTTTTCTTGACCTCCAGTATCTCCTGAGTCTTGAAACTTCTTGAAAGCTGTGATACTATAATCTGGGATCTCAGCAAGCAAGGGGCAAAACCCTTCTCAATGAAATTCCCACTCAGAGACCAGAGAGTTCAGTCTGTGTCGAAACTGAAGGGTTGAGCCAGTCTTATTTTAAATTGCTCAGTTGTAACCTCTGTGTGCCAGCAGCTGAGGGTACTGACTATAGTCCAGATATTGCTAGCTCCTACTTCAAACTAAAACTCACTTTCCAGAAGGAGCCTGGATTACTTTAGTGTCAAAGGTTTTTGCAAGCATGCAATAAACAAGTGACAGTCATGAAGAAATGGGCACACAACATTATGTGCTGAACAGTGGATTCAGTTTATACCCTGGCAATATTTTAGACAGCCATATAACTGTACAAATTGAAACAACAAAACTTACTTATCTATATCCAGGTTTTTAAAAGTGTTTAGGTACTTGATTGACATTGATTACAGTTGGGGTTAGATGAAAAAAGAAATACACATTAATTACATGTGTATGTCAGATGCATGCAACTGTAAGTTGCCAGAGAGAACTGAAATTCAGACCTAGAGTAACAATGGCAGGCAGGGGAATAACTTTGGATACCTTACAGCACTTTTTGTTGTCAGCTATAAAATACGCCTCTTTTTATCCCAATTCTAAGTGACCTGCAACTGGTGAGTTTTCTGCCAGATTCTTCAGTTTCCTTTGTTCTAATTCTTCTCTTTGTCACTCCTCCTTAAATTGCATTTTGCACCAGACTCTTCTAAGTCCTCTACCTTCCTGGTACAGCAATCAGCAGCAATGACATTTTGACATGGGGAGAGAGACCGGATGTTATGTGTTACAGGCCTTGCCTGGGGACTGCTTGTGCATTTTCAGTAAAGTATCACTTGGTAAAATACAGAAAAAGAATCCACACAACAGGAGGAAGGACAACACCAAGCGCTTCATACCTAACTTGTTGCTGACTGTATAGGGAATGTTGGTGCATCACCACCCCACAAGCTGTGCTTGGACTCAGTGTGAGAACATTTTTATCCTTTGTGAATGTCAGACCAAATCCACAAGGAAGAAGCTTGGAAAACCTCAACAAGTAAATGAAATCTGTAAGGTGTGGGCATCAGTCACCCTTACTTTGTTAAACATCAGGCAGAAAAATGGCCTACATCTTCCCTTTTCCCAAAATGTTTCTCCGAAAGAACAGCAAAACATGCCTTCCATTTTTTAAATAAATGTCCATGTAACCATAACTACAAGTTTGTCAATAGAAAAATGCATAATAAATGGCTTCTTATTTCGACTCTTTTGTGAGACAGTTCATTAGAAACTTCATTTGTCTACATGGATTACACTTATTCAGCTATATTCTAATAAAATGCACATTGCTTCCAATAAAGGGAATGCATTTGCTATTGATGTGCTATAAACTACTATACAGAGAGGTGTTATTATATCCCTGTGTAATAACAAGCCAATTATAATGATCAGCAAAACCTTTACAATAAAGTCAATGCATGAGGAGTGATTATCATAATGCATTCTAACTGTTCAGTCCCATAAATGCTTTGCAATTAATTGTGGAGTGTATCTATAAATGTATTATTAATGCTGTATAAAAACCCATTGACAAGAAACCTTTACATTAAAAAAAAAAAAAACAACCTAGGATTCTAATGTGTCCCTGAGTTCACCTAGGAGGTTGAGCTGTATTTACAAAGGCAGAATTTTTTATACCATTACATTTTTTTATTTTCTCCACTGTCCTCCTCCCACTACTTCTTCCATTTTTTCCCTGTTGTTGAAAAACCTCCATATACCTCTCTGCAGTGTGAGGGCCCTTGATCATCCACCACACTTAATTTTTGGTCTTGTGCACATAATTTTGGACACAGCTACAGGCTTTCACCGGTGTCTTAACCCTGTGACACTGGCAGTCTGACATACACGAATGCCAAAAGCACTAGCTGCAAGAAATTAGAAAATAAAAGCATATCACAACCTAAGCAGACAATGCAGGAAAGGTAAGAAGGAGAAGGGAATCAAAGTTACATAATTGATCAAAAGTTGTGTAGTAGCAGAGAAAAGAAACGATATCAAAACCTCATGGCGATGAGCTTGCCAGCCTCTCCCCAGGCTCTGCTCTAGACTCTCCTCCTTCTTGTCAGTAAACTATTAGGTTACAGATGCTTTATGAAAAAATGTGCAATATGAGTGGTTTTTTCCCTTTATTCCCTTAATACTTGATTTTAAAAGGTTGTCCTTTGGACATGTGCTAGAACACAATGTCCTGTGGATTTTTTCCAGTTCCTATTGATGGGCACTCTTCCATCGATTTCAATCACGATGGAAAGGGCAGACGTGAACAAAAGTTTGATGTCTCTTATATTCATTCAGCAGGTGAGTGTGGAATGGAGCACATCAGCTTTCAGCAGTGTCACTGAATATAAAGCACTACACATGAGGATCTGCCAGAGCCTTTTTTCTCCCCCAGAATTAAGTTTTACCAGACAGTGGAGAGCTCGAATGGGGTCATCCAGGGCTGCTTTAAATTAACTGATCCATTTGCATGCTGATACATTCTGCCTGCTTGAAAATATGGCCCTGTGAGGACAACAGTCAGCTCTCAGTAGGGTCATGCAATTCTGAATTTCCACAATAAAACAGGAGATTTTCATTTCCCATTGACTGCAATCAGTCCCACAACAAGCCACAGCTAGGAAGAGAAGATTTCCATGAGTACTAAAATGTTCTTTCAAGATCAGGTTTATCTTAGGGCTAAAAGAAAAACACTACAGATTTTAACAGATATTCAGACTTGGAATAAAATCCAATGGGCAGGTTCCCTTTGAACCCAGTGGTTTTGAGCATTGCTGTAGAAGGCTTCATCACATACAATGGGGTATAAAGCTCGGCTCTGCCTTTCGAAGGCTGTGGCTTCACCTGATCTGAGAGAAAGTAATAATGTCCAAATCTGGGTGAGTTTCTTGATTCTGCCCTGGACTCAATGTGTCGCTGTTCACATGGGAAGAAACCCAAGACATATAGGCCAGAAGGGTCCAGAGCAATGCTCGAGACTGTGAGATGTCTAAGGTGGCCTTCATGGGTCTAAGCCCAGCTCCTTCCCAAGCCCTTGACCAGATGGGAAGAGAAGTGAACATCAAGGCACTGACATCCCTCTCAATACTACAGCATCTCTGAGGAATGGTTAGTGACCTGCTCGGCCAGTTAGACATACACAAGTCCATGGGGCCAGTTCGGGTCCACCCAAGGGTATTGAGGGAGCTGGCAGAAGTGCTCACCAAGCCCCTTTCCATCATCTATGAGCAATCCTGCATGACTGTGGATGTTCCACTTGACTGGAAGTTGGCAAATATGATGCCCATTTACAAGAAGGGCCAGAGTGAGGATGCGGGGAACGACAGGCCTGTCAGGCTGACCTCAGTGCCGGGGAAGGTCATGGAGCAGATCATCTTGAGTGCCATCATGCAGCACATCCAGGACAGTCAACATGAGTTTATGAAAGGCAGATCCTGCTTGACTAATCGGATATTCTTCTACGACAAGGTGACCTGCTTAGTGGATGAGGAAAAGGCTGTGGATCTAGCGTACCTAGAATTTAGTAATGCCTTTGACACCTTTTTCCACAGAATTCTCCTGGAGAAACTGTTTGTCCATGGCCTGGGCAGGTGCACTCTTTGCTGGGTAAAAAAATGGCTGGATTGCCCAGCCAAAAAGGTGGTGGTGAATGGAGTTAATCCAGCTGGAGGCCGGTCACAAGTGGTGTTCCCCAGGGCTGTGTTGGAGAAGAGGAGGCTGAAGGGAGACCTTATGGCTCCCTACAACTGCCTGACAGGAGGGTGTAGCAAGGTGGGTGTTGGTCTCTTCTGCCAAGTAACAAGCTATAGGACAAGACGAAATGGCCTCAAGTTGCGCCAAAGGAGGTTTAGATTGGATATTAAGAAAAATTTCTTCACCAAAAGGGTTGTCAAGCATTGGATCAGGCTGCCCAGGGAAGTGGTGGAGTCCCCATCCTTGGAGGTATTTAAAAGGCATGTAGATGTGGTGCTTAGGGACATGGTTTAATGCTGGAGAGGTACAGTTGGACTCAATGATTTTAAAGGTCTTTTCCAACCAAATGTTTCTATGATTCTGTGATGTCCAACAACCATTCTTCAGGAGTCCTCTGTGTCAATGACACTAAAGCTTTGTGTTGGTCTTGATGCTTCCCCAGCCTCTGAGGCAAGAAAGCTATCTCTCAGTTTAATATCAAGATCTTTTGGTTAGGTTCTTTTTTTTTCTTTTTTTCCTTCGACTCATGAGCTCATCTCCTCTCCTGGCAGATTTTTTTGACAGAATATAGGATTATTTTTAAACAGTCATTCCTTCTCTTTACCCTTCACACAGAGATACTGCAACTCAGCACCAGTGTGCTCTTTGCTATTGGATATGTAATTAATAGAGAGAAGATATTTTGATTTGGGTTTGGTTTTAAAAAAATCCTGCTGCAAGAAAAGTGAAAAACAGCTGATTAATCATGTTTGGGGCAAATCTCAGGAAGAGGAGGCGTATGAGACTTAGGAGGAGGATTTCTCATGGAGTTGGAATTCTCCTTTCAAACTGGAAGGGAAGATAAAGAGGGAGAGAGATGTTGCTCTAGGTATTGTGGGCATTGAGGGAAAGAAAGGGGAATATGAGCCCATGGGTGTGGTAAATTTGTCTAGAGGTCTTGAGTCCAGATGTCATAAAATGTGAAGACAGGAGATGTTACTGTCCAACTAGTAGTCTTAGCCTTTCAAGTGCAATGTCACAGCAAATGCTGGCACACGTGTTGTGTGACCTTTGCAAGTCCCTGCCTGTGCCTTGCTCTACCCAAGATATGGCAATGTTGGAAGAGTTAACAGGGATGTGTTCATGGAGAAATAAGTTTGGATCTTTTCCCTCAGCTGTAAGAAGGGATAACATTATCTGTCTCCCTGGGGTGTTTGCCAGTGCTATCTGCCTGCTCCTGCTGAGTGGGTGCAGGAGCCATAAGAGAAAAAGAAATGAGCAGTTGAATAAAAGCTGTGGCAGGCCACATAAAGGTGGATTGTGTGGATTACCACTTGGAAACAAGACATTCCCTCAGCCTGCTCTCCAGCTTACGGCATAGGAAGTCTTTTATAGAAGCTCACCAAAGGTATCATACAGAACTGCTGTAAAGTGCCTTCCATGGAGCTTTCGAGCAACACATGTGGCTCAGAGGTAGAGAAGAGATGAGAATTACAAAGGCACAACTGTGGTGCATGCATAGTCCCAGACTTCAGGACTTCTTGATGCAGGTGTAGCCTAACCTCCAGCAGTGCAGGAGAGGACATGCTGCACTCTGCTGAGATTGCCATCTCCTTATTTACCCTTAACTCACTTCCTCAGACTTTTCTGGTGGGCAACCAATCTTTGTCTTTGCAAAGCACTTCCAATGAAAAAGGAAATAATTCTCCACAGCATTGTTATACCACTGTGAAGCCAAATTAAGCTGAAGGCAAACCAGACTTGCCTGATTTTGGCACATAAATAGGCCTGGATCTGGCTAGTACCTGGTTGGTAAGGTTCTTGTGAGGTTTTGACCATCAACAGAAGCCACAGAATTCTGATCAGTTAAAAGGAAAACAGCTAAATTGCAAATAGTTAGTGGAACCTAGGGCTGTGTTTGTCACAGATAAACCCTGCCAGCTGCAGTAGAGAGCTAGTGAGAGTTAGAAATGGTCCGGATGAAATAAGAAATAGATCCAGACTTTTGCCCCAAAGAAAAATAGGGCTTAGAAACTGTGCAGAAGCCATTCTGGCCCCATCGTCATTGCTGAGCTGATGGAAGGGAATAAAAAGAAAGAGATCATAGTGCATGAGCAAGGCACCACTGTTTTGCTGTTTACTGTAAACGAGCTCTTGGACATTTTGCTCTGAAGCTGGAATAAACCATAACCAAGCAGATAATTTCAGAGCCTGCACATTGAGTAATGGGTAGAAAAATGATGCAAGTCAATTGAAATATGAAGTCCAAACCTTCCAGCTGCTGTTGTCACGTCCTCCAAACAGCAGACAAAAAAAGACACACTGCACATGCCTCCCCTAAATGTACACAAACAAATTTGCTTGAAAGCACAAACACAGACAAAAGCTTTAGTAGATTTGTGAAGCCTTGCATGCAGAAAACACTGCAATGTGATGAACTGCAGACTCCTGAAAAATCTCTCAACACCCTCTCTGCAGGACATTGCAACCTTTCAACTCTAAACAACTTTGGACTTTACCTTTTTATTTTCTTTAGTCCAGGAACCTTCTGTATATGCTGCATAAAATGCAGGAGGACCCCAAAACCACTGTGTTTCTTGGTAAAGCAACACTGGGCCTGGGTAGCACACTGCGTGCATTTTTGCATGCCTTCCTTTACACATCTTCCTCTGTCCTCTGAGAGGAATGTGGGAGCAATGGAGCATCTAAGCATCACTAACAGAGTGCAACTAGAGTACCAAGAAAGTCCTTTCCTTTTAAAAAATGTTACTCCATGTACAACCTAGTGGGACCTTGGGGCTGCGTTTATCATAGGTTAACCCTGCCAGCCACAGCGAGAGTTGTCTAGCGAGAGCTGGAGATATTGTGGATAAAATAAGAAATGGCTCCAAAATGAGTTTGCAAAACTTTAAGTCACTAATATCTACAGACTACTTTTAGAGCTGAGTATGAGACAAGGAACCGAGAAAAATCATCAACAACAGGATGAAAATAAGAGAAGATTCTATCAGTTTAATTGGGATTTTGTCATGTTCAGAATTTATCATGGAGTTATAGCTTTACATCCCTAAAAACATATTGGACTACCTTATCTATGGTGAAGTAGTTTAAATTTGGACAACACAAAGGCCAATGAGAGTTTTTAAGTTACCCCTAATAGAGCTAGCTTTACACACTGATTTTTCAGAACAAAATACAGAATTTTTGTCTTTTTATTACATTCTATCAATTCCATCACTGCTAAAGTCTCTATAAAATGTCAAAGGACTCTCTCAAAGGACCTTCTGATCAGGTATTTGAAGCTTCATGAAGCATTTTGTAGAAGGAATACCCCTATATAACATTTTGCAGCTTGACTATACACACATGCACAAATAGGCAGGAACGCAAAATGCAAAATTTTCCCATTAATTTAGACTGTTTCCCTAGAGAAATGTACCGAGAATACATTCATTTCTAGTTCCTGTGAGATTAGGCAAATGTAAATAATGCCAGTTTTTATTGAAAAGGATTGCACTCTTTGTCTTGCTCCTAGTCCAATATGGGGATTAGCAAACAAAATAATAAAACCAGCAAAACTAATAAGGGGCACTCAGCTTTTCCATTTTTTTGTGTTGAGTGTAATTTGTGCCAAACAACATTTTGAATTCTTCCCCAAACCTAGATAGTCTGATAGTTTAAATTCTTGCTCTCAGACACTAAATTTTAACACATCCAGTTTAGGTTCAACTGAGAATCAAGACACAGGAAGGGTTAAAGACCAATAAAATCCAGACTCCAGAACAACAGAAAAAAATGCTAAGCAGAATATGGTTGGGAGGGAGAGTAAATTTTGGACTCCTATCAGCCTTGGGTTGTGGGAGAACTTACTGGAAAAGTCAAAGATTTGTGTTTTATCAAAATGCAGGTATTTGTCCCTATATAAAACACAATCTCACTTCCTCAAGAATACTGTTCACCATTTCCAGTAAAAGCCTCCTTGCAAGCTACAGTTTCAAAGAGCACTGCATTCTTTCTCCCCATAAGCCAGATGATAGTGGTGCATTCAGAGTGTGGGCTTTGGGAAGACTGAAGACTTGTGCTGTGCAGAAGAGATGCTTCATCTTCCAAGCCCCCCTCTTCCCTCACATCCCATCCCAATACACAGACAGGGTATAATAAGCTACAACTTAAGTTTCTTTGTTGTTGAAGTTGACCTTTATCTTGCAGCCCTAATGAAGTCTTTTGATGTGCTCCTAAGATACACAGCCGCCTTTTTAGCATTCTGTTTGCTGCACCTGCTTTAACCGGTGGGCTCGCAAAGAACGTAAGTTTTCATACAATGCCTCCCTTGAGTGCCAATTGTTCTTTTCTCCCATAGTTGCCCTTGAGTCATGCCATCCTGAAACATCACCAGCCCAGAAGCAGCTTGTCAGTGGGGAATTAGGACAACGTGTCTTTCACGCCAATGATGAGTGCACCCGCTTGGCCCTTGCGTTATGAACATCACCGATAGGAGCAATATGGGAGCAGAGAGGGTGAGAAAAGATGAGGTTTGTGTCTGTTGGGAAGATAATTAGCTAAAATACAATAGGGAGGGAACCACTGGTGTGACGGATAATGTGGAATCAAACCACCACCAGAGCCCTTTGCTGTTCCAACCGCCCCTCCTGAAAGCAGCTGTTCTTAGCAAAAGAGTTTGAAAACCCTTCCCAGAAAGCCAGGCATGTGTTCTCTATTAGTGATTTGCATTAAAAAAAAAAAAAAAAAAAAAAAAAAGAGTGATTGGGAGCTACATACCCTGTAGGCACACTAAGCAAATTGGCCAGCCTAATTATTATTTTTTGGTATGTCTAATTAAATAGACAAAAGGCCCTCCCTTCACTCTCGCTGTCGGCACGAACTCCACTGGAATGTGCATAATGTTCCCTCATTTGCCCAGGCAGCTGAGCCTTTCCCTTTTCCCCTAGGAAATCGGTGTTGACAACTGCCCAGACTGAGACTGACTCCTACTCAGACACGGAGCCAGATCGTCAGACGGAAAGGGAAAGTGGGTAAATTGACCTGTTTCTGCTAAAAATCACCGGACGATGTTGTATGATGTGACATGCCTTTGTTGCAGGTCAAAAACATGCCATGGCCCTTGATAGCAGAACTTGCCATCGCAGAACTCAGCAAATACTTTCTGCCCAGTGTTGGCCAAATTCCCCAAATTTACTTTACGGGGGACTCTAAAAATGCAATATTTATCCCTGAGCTTTCTGGCATTTTTCCAGCACTCAGCTCTTCTCTTGCTCTGCAATTACACCACACCACAGCCCTTCCTTACAGAGCCTCTGTCAACTTGCCAGTTTCACTACTCCGTAACACCAGCCCTTTAACTACAAGCTACATACAAAGTCTTCCAATGACTTGAGTTACTGCAGAGTTTCAGCGTCACACTGGTGCAGCCAAAGCCTCTGAAACCCAAAGCTTTCAACTGAAAAAGTAACACAATTTCAGTGCCTTTTGTTTGCAAGGCATTTTGCTCCTTTTAAGTAGTTGCTGCTGGGGGTCTCCACTGATGCTAGCACAAAGATAGTCATCCCATAAATGAGGAAGAGTTTACATCCATGGTGGAAATTAAAGAGTTTTCACACATCTGAGCCACATCATTACTAAATGACAGAATCTACTCCCACAGTATATGATACATAAGAATAGGGTTTTTTACTGCATGTATGGGGAAAAGCCCCTCCTTTTTTCCACAAATAAACAGGAATAGAGTGGAAGGAAGCGCAATGTCATTATATATCTATGCATGTATATATATAAATGTACAGATGTAAGAAAAAAAAAGCAGAATGGTAATTTATGCAGAATAATGGACTGTCTTACACTTTTTCATAAAGCTCCATGTTTGATCTGACAAACAGGTGCCTATTAGAAGAGTACGGTGTAGTATCACCACATCAGTTCTGGTAGAAAACCTTTTACAGGAAACACCTTATCACTGGTGATTTATTGAACGGCCACTTAGCAAAGCCTTCCAAATCCACTGTGCAAGATGGAAAAGCAAAAGACCAGCTCCTGATTTCAACCACACCTGTGCAAATCCTGAATAACTCCGTGGGACTGAGAGAAGTCTTCAGTTTCCACAACAGGTTTATCCAGATAAGCTGATACAGGTGCAGAAAACTCTGCTACCTCAGAATTTGCTTTTTCCAAAAGCAGTTGCTTCAGTCCAAGCAGAAACAACATGGTCAGAGAAACAATAAAGTATCTGTTTTATCCCAACAAAATTAAACACCTCTGCAGCTCAGCCCAACATAGGTCTGAAAAACCTACGTTGCCATCGCCACTGTTAAACTTTGTTAAGTAAGCGCCTGATGCTTCACTTCTTAACGAGGCAGTTATTTGTTTCCCAGGCAATTGCTGGCACCTGCCTGCCTTTTAAAATCAAATAATAATTGAATATGAGGAAAGCGAGACGAAGTAAAGGAGATTTAATAAAGAGAATCTTTGCTGCAGAGGGAATTTCTTTGGCAGTGATTACGTTACTAATTGATCAGCACATTGCCTGAGAGAAGCCAGAGACAACAATTATACTTAGCACTGTGGCTGAAAGCAATGCAGTCAACTACCTCCTCGGCTTTCGCTGTCCGCTGGTTTCACCTGGATCGGTCTATTCATCTGTAAGAAAGAGCAAAGAAGCCCCCCCTGAGCCCCCCTCACCTCGTGTCCCCCCGCCCCGGCTTTGCAGAGGTCGGAGATTTCCTGTCGCTGGACCTGGGCGGCACCAACTTCCGCGTGATGCTGGTGAAGGTGGGCGAGGGAGAGGAAGGGCAGTGGAAGGTGAAGACGAAGCACCAGATGTACTCCATCCCAGAGGACGCCATGACGGGAACGGCTGAGATGGTGAGCCGGGCGTGCAGGGGGACACCCCCAACCCACAGGGGGGTCCAACCCACAGGGGGGTCCCCAACCCACGGGGGGGTCTGACCCAGGGGGGTCCAACCCCCTGGGGGGTCCCCAACCCACGGGGGGCTCTGACCCAGGGGCGGCGCAGTCCCACGGGGGGACCCCAACCCACGGGGGGGTCTGACTCAGAGGGAGATCCAACCCACTGGGGGGTCTGACCCAGGGGCGGTGCAGCCCCACGGGGGGACCCCAACCCACGGGGGGGTCTGACTCAGAGGGAGGTCCAACCCACGGAGGCGTCCACAACCCACAGGGTATCTGACCCAGAGGCGGGGCAGCCCCACAGGGGGGACCCCAACCCCCGGGAGCTACATACCCTGTAGGCACACTAAGCAAATTGGCCAGCCTAATTATTATTTTTTGGTATGTCTAATTAAATAGACAAAAGGCCCTCCCTTCACTCTCGCTGTCGGCACGAACTCCACTGGAATGTGCATAATGTTCCCTCATTTGCCCAGGCAGCTGAGCCTTTCCCTTTTCCCCTAGGAAATCGGTGTTGACAACTGCCCAGACTGAGACTGACTCCTACTCAGACACGGAGCCAGATCGTCAGACGGAAAGGGAAAGTGGGTAAATTGACCTGTTTCTGCTAAAAATCACCGGACGATGTTGTATGATGTGACATGCCTTTGTTGCAGGTCAAAAACATGCCATGGCCCTTGATAGCAGAACTTGCCATCGCAGAACTCAGCAAATACTTTCTGCCCAGTGTTGGCCAAATTCCCCAAATTTACTTTACGGGGGACTCTAAAAATGCAATATTTATCCCTGAGCTTTCTGGCATTTTTCCAGCACTCAGCTCTTCTCTTGCTCTGCAATTACACCACACCACAGCCCTTCCTTACAGAGCCTCTGTCAACTTGCCAGTTTCACTACTCCGTAACACCAGCCCTTTAACTACAAGCTACATACAAAGTCTTCCAATGACTTGAGTTACTGCAGAGTTTCAGCGTCACACTGGTGCAGCCAAAGCCTCTGAAACCCAAAGCTTTCAACTGAAAAAGTAACACAATTTCAGTGCCTTTTGTTTGCAAGGCATTTTGCTCCTTTTAAGTAGTTGCTGCTGGGGGTCTCCACTGATGCTAGCACAAAGATAGTCATCCCATAAATGAGGAAGAGTTTACATCCATGGTGGAAATTAAAGAGTTTTCACACATCTGAGCCACATCATTACTAAATGACAGAATCTACTCCCACAGTATATGATACATAAGAATAGGGTTTTTTACTGCATGTATGGGGAAAAGCCCCTCCTTTTTTCCACAAATAAACAGGAATAGAGTGGAAGGAAGCGCAATGTCATTATATATCTATGCATGTATATATATAAATGTACAGATGTAAGAAAAAAAAAGCAGAATGGTAATTTATGCAGAATAATGGACTGTCTTACACTTTTTCATAAAGCTCCATGTTTGATCTGACAAACAGGTGCCTATTAGAAGAGTACGGTGTAGTATCACCACATCAGTTCTGGTAGAAAACCTTTTACAGGAAACACCTTATCACTGGTGATTTATTGAACGATCACTTAGCAAAGCCTTCCAAATCCACTGTGCAAGATGGAAAAGCAAAAGACCAGCTCCTGATTTCAACCACACCTGTGCAAATCCTGAATAACTCCGTGGGACTGAGAGAAGTCTTCAGTTTCCACAACAGGTTTATCCAGATAAGCTGATACAGGTGCAGAAAACTCTGCTACCTCAGAATTTGCTTTTTCCAAAAGCAGTTGCTTCAGTCCAAGCAGAAACAACATGGTCAGAGAAACAATAAAGTATCTGTTTTATCCCAACAAAATTAAACACCTCTGCAGCTCAGCCCAACATAGGTCTGAAAAACCTACGTTGCCATCGCCACTGTTAAACTTTGTTAAGTAAGCGCCTGATGCTTCACTTCTTAACGAGGCAGTTATTTGTTTCCCAGGCAATTGCTGGCACCTGCCTGCCTTTTAAAATCAAATAATAATTGAATATGAGGAAAGCGAGACGAAGTAAAGGAGATTTAATAAAGAGAATCTTTGCTGCAGAGGGAATTTCTTTGGCAGTGATTACGTTACTAATTGATCAGCACATTGCCTGAGAGAAGCCAGAGACAACAATTATACTTAGCACTGTGGCTGAAAGCAATGCAGTCAACTACCTCCTCGGCTTTCGCTGTCCGCTGGTTTCACCTGGATCGGTCTATTCATCTGTAAGAAAGAGCAAAGAGAGACACATAATTAATGGGGGAATCAAACATTCAAATGCAGTGGCTTGCTTTGTTTTTTTACCATGCTTCATAGTTAGCACCAGAATTTACTCCACGAGGGGGAAAAAAGCAATTAGTAAGCAAAGAAGTAACTGCAGAGTACAGGCTGCTTCTTGGCCCGAGGTAAATGAGTGTTGCCCCATTTACCTGACAGGGGCTCTGTTGAATCACACTGGGAGAGGGATCTGACTCATTTCACACAGGTCATGAAATTTTAAACATAACTTTTTAAATTTCTAATAGTTTCCTCTGGAAACACTACTGTGTCAGAACAGAAATGCTTTGTCAGAACATTGGGATCAGTGAAACTTTAATTGCAAAGATTTCTTGAGATTGGCAAGATGAAAAGAAAATGGAAAAGTGAATTCCACCTCCGCTGTTAGCTCAGTAGGATAAGTAACCTGTAACATAGAAGACTCCATTTGATACCTGGGGAGTGGCATTTGGATCTGGTTTGTCCACATGTTGCAAGACTGTTAGGTATTGAGGTTTTTTGGGTGGGAGAGTGTAGGATATGAGTTAAAACATCTCCTGTTGACTTTTCAAACATCTTTTCCCTTTCTCACATCAGAACATAAGCAGGTATAAAAACCTTGTTGTTGTGCTGTGAATAGGATTTCTGTTCTCCAACTTATTCCTCCCTCTCTCAACAAAAGCATTGGGGACCATTATTATCCCCAGGGCTGCTCACTCCCAGGAGAGAGGGCAACAGATGCCCAAAATCAGCTTCACTGGTAGTGCCTAACATGATGTGGGTGTCTGATGAACAGGGGTGAGAACGCCTCCTGCTAATAGCTATAGATGTGGATTGGATCAGAACAAGCTGAGTTTTTAATCTAAAAGCCCTTCCCTGACTCTTCCTCTATGTTACTTAAAGTAATCCATGCCCTATGCAGATGGACTATTGAAAACATCTTTCTGTGCGTGACCACCCCTGTGTGGAATTAAATTGTCCTTTAGATTTAGCAGCCAAAGAAAATACAAGTTCAAACAGGCATCACAAGGAGCAGAACGTCAGAAGGTAATGGGAATCTCCCAACATATTGCTTCCCAATAAAGTCAGACCACAGGTGGCTGATGAGTGTCACCGGGTGCCTTCAGGTGATACTGTCCCTCCCTTATTTGTGGCTGATCACAGTTGGATAGCAAGGCTGTTAGTTTTCTTTTTTCCCTAATTTACCTTTTTTTTTTTTTTTTTTTGAAAGTAGTTCATAATTATTTAGATTTATTCTAATTGCTCTGCACACATATTTAGTAATAAAAAGTTATCAAGCTGGCTGACAAGTAGGTTAAGATGATGGAGAGCCTAGCAGATCCTGCTGCATTGTTGTCTCAAGAGGAAAATGTACTTAGCCATAAACTGACTACAGTTATACTCGTGCTCAGGAAGAGAAGGCTCAATGGCTCCAGACGCTACCGCGCAATTTCTGCTCTCTTGTATGCCTGTATCATCCAACAGACTCCAGACAGTAGGAGTATTAAAGACAAAGAATTTGGTACTGGATAAACTGTGTATCAGCCCCTGCTTCAGCAACTGTAAAGACCTGTCGCTGACACACGTATCACAAGATATTAGCAGGGCAGGAAGCGATGTATTTAGTAGCAGAAGGGTGGACATCCTACCATAACAGTTCCTTCTAGCTCTTACAGACATTTAAAGATCTGCCATCACACAGGTTAGGAGGGTAGTTTAAGTCACGTAACTCCAAATATCTAAAAAGTGTAATTTTAAGCCACTCTTAAGATTGGTGTCTGAGATGAAAAGGATGAATGGTCTTCTGCAGTGCCTGCTCCTCTCCACTGATTATAAACGTAGTCCACAGTTAGAGTTAGGTGAGATGAACCACATCTTGGTTCTCATGCGCAGGATATTTAAGTCAAACTACCCAATTACTGTGCTTTAACTTCCCCCAGCTGCTCAACCACTGTGATAGTTTTGTGTTTACAGCAGGTTGGTGTTGACACCGTGTCTGGCTTGAGAGCTGTTAACTTCTGCCAGCTGCACTCATGCTATATATTATGGGTTCCTAAGGTAGACACAATGGCTAACTCCAATGGTCAGAGGAGGATGGTCAGACATCCCTGGTGCTCACTGCAAGACAGCAGGACCTGCATCCCAAGCAGGCAGTAAGAGAAACAATCACAGTAGCTTGGATTTTACAGGAGGTGTGCTGCATAGAGCCCTGAGAGGCAACGTTTGGAGTCCAAAATGGACACAGCCTTGCAATGCAGAATATTGTATAAATCTACCAACAGAGATACTGATCTGAAGCCTGCTAAAGGCCATGAAAATCCCTACTGAACTCGAGTAAGCTTTGGATCCAGCCTTTAGAAAGGCTAGAGTCCTTCCTTCTTGTTGTTGAGTGGTCAGTTTGCAAAAGGCAGAGATCATTAGACCCTTAAGCAAAAATGAGAGGAGATTAATATTTTTGGGGGTGGGGTGGGATTTTTTTGAGATTAGGGCATGAGAAAAAGTAGACAATCACCAAGAAAAGGGAAAAGAACAAGGGAGGGAATGAGAATCCAACAGAGGAAGAAAAAACTAGGGAAATTAATAAGTAAAAGGCTAGTGTAATTTAATGTACACTATGATTTATACACTTGACAATTTCTTTATAGACCAAAGAGAAAGAGCTGCCTGAACAGAGCCCATAATACAAATTGAGATCATCTTGACATGAAAGACACCAATTATAGGGAGAAACACTGAGAGAAAAATAATTAAGTTTCCTCTCTCCATCTATGGAACTTTTTTTTTATTAAACACAGACACTCTGGGAGCAAGGAGCTGGCATGGGGAGCAGAAAAGCACTAAGCGGGGAAATGAAATGGCAGAAAGATGTACCTTCCCCAGTGTGGGGAAATGCCTTCTTGGGGAGAAGGGCATTCAGAGGTTCAAGGTCTCCGTTTATTCTTCAGCTGGGAATTGTCATGGGTTTAATGCAAAGGAACCAAAATTTATACTCCAGACTGCAGTCTTCTGAATAGTGGTTGGGAGAATATTGATATGGACTTCTTTAATATCTGTCCTGTCTTGGTGGACCCTGAAAGTGTGCTAGGAGAAAGAAGATTTGCCAGTCAGCAAATCTGATTAATACTATTTGAATCAATGTATTAATACATGGGGTCATAGGAACTACAGATGTGGCTGTGAGGTTTTATTGATCCCTCTCACTAGGAGTCTTCCAAAGGATTTGGCAATATGGGAAAAGACCTAGGCAGGCTGATCCAGCCTTTGAACTGGCAGATGGATTGGATGAACTCTGTTAGGCTCTCCTCTAGGATGTGCTACACTTCTGTCCATTGCAATGGTCTTTCTTTCCTCTGCCCATGGTGCCCTTTGTGTTCTCCTTGGAAATATGGTCATGGTTCCTTATTCTATACTATCCTTGTTGGGCTGCCACAGTGAAAGAAGTATACTGTTTTACCATTAGTTAACCCAGAAAGAGTTTATATTCTCTTTAGACTCCCTTGTATCCTTTAGGACTTGACTAAAAATGTTTATTCTCTATATAAACTGTGAAGATTCTTGACATTATGTCACCAGAATGCCTAATAGTCATAAACCCATTATAAATCAGGACAATATGTTTATCATTATTCATGATTCAGAGTCCAAGTTGACCACAAAATTTGCTTTAAAGTGCCTCACTCAACAGCAAAACCATAACAGCGGTGTGCTGAGGACCACTGAGGCACAAAGGGATTTAGATAAGAGCCAAAAAATTTAATTTGTGTTTCTGGTTACATATGACAGACCCCATTTTCAAAGGGGTGGCAAGCAGATGGCAAAGCAGAGTTTTATTCACAACTGTGTTCCCAGTGTGTCCTCAGGCAAAGCGTGTGTCTAAGATTCCCTTTCTGTTTTGGGAAATATGGGCACTGGGTACCACTACAGCTGTGAATGAACCCCATGTTGATGGAGGAGTTAGAAATTCAGGTGCATCATGCTTCTGATTTTCATTTGATCCTTTGCACGTTCATCTCTGCTGGAAACCACCTTTACTATCACCTTTGCACACCCTGGACAAGATGATTGTACTTATTACACTTCATACCCTTCATTTTGGCTTTCCCTTCCTTCCTTTTGCCTAAAGCCAACCCATTCAAATAATGCCAGATGTCATCCTCTCACACCAACTTGCCACTTGCCTCACCTACCCCCACTCCAATCCCCCCTGCAAGTAGAAACACGACATCATTTTTCATGTCCAATTACAGCCACCATGGTGCCACTGTTAAAAGACAGCATAGGTACTCCTGGCATAAAGGGCTTGAGTTACAAGAAGCGATGAATTACAGCAAGCCCTTTTTCAATTCTCCACAGAAATGAAATGTCAGAGCTTGCTGCTGTATTTTTCTCAGCACCATCAGCTACAGGCCACTGCAGGAATTAGACAGGGGACAGATGCTTTTCTGCATCATGACTTTTTTTTCCCTAAGGTTGTCGTTTTCTCCCCCACCAACCTTTTTCTGCTCCCTCTGGCTTTGATATTAATTTAGAGCAGGTTAGAAGGATCACCTGGGAAAGAAGAGTAGGACTCGGAGACGGCTGATTTCTCACTGGCTCTATCTTTCTTCCTTTCATTGTTCTTACCACCCTTTCCTTTCTTGTCGCACTTACTTTTTCATTAGTCATTAATACACCTGGTGTTGCTAGCCAGGACTAAGGCTTTATGAGGCTTGAGAATGGACAAAAGCAAAGATAAAAAGAAGAAGAAAGGGAAAAAAATAAAAAGGATGGAGACATCCTGCATAGCTTCAAATGTGATCTGAGACAGGAAGGAAAAGTGAGAAGAGGAGGAGACTACTGAAAATCACTGAAATGCCCCTAATGGTTACAAAGATCCTGTCCAAGGCAGAAGAGAGCTGTGTTGGAGAAAATCTGCTGGTTGTGCTTAAGAAGTAACTTCGGGAGACAAAATTCTAGATTCTAGAGCTTTTATGATCTGTAAGATAATGGAAGATTACCACAATGTTCATCTATCTAACAATAGTCTTTCCACCCATCCTCAGAGGGCTTAAGAAATTTGAATACTCCCTGAGAACAGATTAGGGAACTGATTAAGGCTTTGTGCCAAAAACTGTTAGGAAAGGTATTCTACTGTCCATGTTTCCTGAGGTTCCCAAAGAGCCAGTCTTGTACAGTGCAGAAGGTAGAGGTGTTAACCTCGACAAGGCCTGTTTCCAGCTCTACACTGGCCTTCTGGATGAATTTGGACATATCATTACATCTGTCTCTTTCTCAGCTTTCTCTTCCGTACAATGAAGATAAAGATACCCTAATACACCATGAAGGTGGTTGATGAAAAAAAATGTCTCTAAATGATAGTGTTCAACAAACAAACCAACAAATGTCATTTCTATGCCTGAATTATGTGGACAGATGTAATAGCAAATAACAAATTCCTCTTGCTCAGTCATGTTCTGTTGTGTTTGGTATTGTTCAGGCATCAGCCTGATAAATCAGTGATGAAACACTGCTGTGACCTAATCACAAAGGATAGGATGCTGAGGTAAGCTAGCAGGCCTTCGCAAATGCTTATTGGGCACTGCTGCATCTCTGTAGACGCTGGCTAGCTTCGTGGAAGAAAATCCCATAGCAGAACAACTTGCTTCCTAAAGATGTCATGTAGTTTGTGATCTCATGACATAGCTCTGATGTTAATTGGAGGTATGATTAGTTTAAAAACTGCCCTGAAATTTCCAGAAAATATGGTTGGTCCTTATTTCTTCAGTGGGAAATGTTTTTCCAATCTCCCCCCAGAAAAGCTAAGAATTTCATTTTACCACTTCTGCAAACTTTTTGGGGGTCTGCCATGCACACAATAGTAATTCTTCTGAAGTCAACACAGCTATTTGTGTGAGTAAAGGTGCTGGCAGGAATGTGTTTCTAGGGGTGGGTCATAACTTTTAAAGCATTGAGCAAAATCTGCTGTGATTGAAGGCCCTAAGGAAATGCAAAGTATATTAGTGTCAAAGTTGGAAAGGCCAAGAAAATCACCTGCAATTGAATTGTGTATGTGTAATTGCAAAGTTCAAGTAAATCACTCTGTACCCGATTCTGAGTGACATAATTGAATTACAGTGATTTAACTGGATAGCCCTAAGAGTGAATCCAAAGCAATCTCCTCTCTGAAGAAAAAAAAACAAAGTCAGGGCCCAGGTCCTCAGCTCAGGGAAATTTCTGTGAATGTTACAGAATCTGGAAAGCTGCTTCAACGTAGGTTAGCTACACAGCCAGCCTTCTGTATTTGTATATTGCAGCTATAAGGTGTAGAGCAAAAACCTGCTCCCATGGGAACAGAGGTAAATGCTGTGGTTGCATGAACTGCTATGTGAGTACACATTAAGCATACTTTTGTGTGGGCATTGCAAATTGATACAATGTTGGATTAATGAAAGAGTAAGGGAGAGGAAATGCTTTAGAAAGTTTGGTGAAAGAAATCACATTGGCTCGCTTTGTGGGAAGCACTCACTAGTAATGCATTGCATCTGAAATGACTCTATCCCAAACCTTACCTGGGTAGTGGACTCTTAATTCCTCCCTACCACCCTCCTCCCCGCCTGATGAGATGTGTGTCATAGACATGTACACAAATAGATGAGAAGACCTGAAATGGGAATGTATGAGATATGAAAAAAAAATCTTGAAGGGTCTGACCTTTACAAATCAGTCAATGCTCTGGTGACTACCCCTGAGAGTGATTGCTACCGGCCATCTCCGCACTCCGAGAGTATTTCTATATATCATATAAAACACATTATAATCCATCCATCTAACTATCGATTCATCTTTCCACTTGTCTCGTGTATATAGATGAACCTAGTTGGGGCTTAAGTTCAGTTTGGGTTCATGTGAAGAAGCCTATGGCTTCAAATCCAAAACTTCCTCTCTGTAAAACAGTTTGGGCTTGAAATTGAAGAAACTGCTGATTTTGTTAATAGCAAAATAAAACCTTTCCAATACAACAAATCCTTTGGTTTGCACTTGAGGAAGCTGAGCATGTAGTGCCCAACCTCATGGTGCCTGTGGTGTTAAACAAAGTGGGGAGGGATAAAGGAGGAACTCACTCCTCGGCAGGCTTGAGGACAGCAAGAGAAACAAAACACAGGATGTTTGGAACAACAAAGCCTTATTTTCCAAAACAAGAGAGACAGCACTGGGTTTTTTTTGAGTATTTATGTCTTATAAGTACTGTTTCATATGTAAATCTGCATGTGAAGAGACAGCAGGAGATCCCCTTAAAGCTTTGGGCAGTGACACAGTAAAAATGATGTTCGATGGGTCTATATTCACCTTCTAGACTGTGCCACCACACATGCAGTGTGCCCCAAGGTACTGACGTCCTTGTGGGTATTTATTTGCACTCCTGGATCTTGCCTGGCTTGCGTACTTGACCTTTCTTTCCTAGGAAAGAAGAGGGCCTGGTGGATGCTGACTTCATCTGGTGAAATGTGTCTGTAGTCCCACACCCCTTGGATATGTGAGAAGTCCCTGGACATTCAGTGAGTGTACTCAAGCATGTAAAGCGTCCCAGGATTGGCCCACTGGTGATGCTAAGCTATATGAAAGGATCTCTTTGCCTGTATATCCTGGCAGCAGATGTGTAAGTTTTGAAGGGACACCCTGCTCATTAAATCTCATTCCCTGCTGCTACCATGAGCAATCACAATGTGAAATTCTGTTCATAAACACATCAAATTCTAATATAAAACTAAGTAAATCTTTTACTGTCCTTTCCTCCCTTCTTCCCTAATAGCAGTAGGGATAAGCTTTTCCACAGTCTCACCTCTCTTCTAATTTCCCACTTGAGTTTATTTCAAGACAATTTACATCCAATTTTAAAATGTGCCCAAAGAACCTTTTATCTAAAATCATTCTTCTCTATCACTGGCATTTTCTTTTAGCCAACTCTGCGTGCATTTAGAGAAAGCAACCACATTCTCTTTGAGCCTAGATATCGTGATCCCAAACTCTTTCAGGGCAAAGCAACAGCGTAATCCATACATATGAAGGTAGTCCATATAGATACAACCAAGATAGCTGTAAACTACCCAGCATGGCTAACGAATAACTGTATCGAGATGACAACATAAAACATAAATGAGTGATATGAATATGTGCCAAGGGTCCTAGATCAGTTTTGCAATGTGTACTCAGCTCAGGTGTTTGTGGTCTTACGTTTATCTGTGCCTGTACTGCCTAATTGAAAGCTTGCTCTCGGACCTTGTATTTGAGTTGTCTCATAGATGGTCTCTGTGCTGGTCTGCTCTGAGGGTGCCCAGCACTGCCTGCAGGTGGTGATCAGCCAGGCAGAGGCACAGTTTGGGGTGTGCTCAGGAGCTGCCTTGGTGAGGAAGTGCCGATAAGGTGGAAGGTAGGGTGTTCTCTGCATATGGGGCATGTTGTGATTTTGTGCATGTTGGGTACACGCCACAAAGGCCAGAGGCCTCTTCAGCATGGATGTGAGTGGGACAGGCAAGCAGGCTGGAGAAACAGATGTACTACTCAAGGCATTATAGACATAACCCCTGCCCCTCACTTAGAGCTGAACAACTGTTGTCATCTTTTCCTTATCCTGAGCCCATGACCTCTGGCTGTTGGCACTTCCCTGCTGCGCTCTTCCCTCTCTAAGCTTTATCTCTTCTTCTGAAGCACAACCCAAATGCCTCCTTTGCCACTAATGGTTGCTTGGCTTGACTCTGCAGACTTTAGGCAAGGCCAAGCTCCCATTGACTTCAGTGCTTTGAGTGCAAAAGGAGCTTGGCCACCATCCATCCAAGAAGATTAGACCTTCTGTGCTTGTGGCTTTGTATGCCTGGCCACAAAGATAAGAACCACAGCCAGCCCTTTGCCCGTGGAGAAATGCTTTCCACAGCACTGCCATTTAACAAACAACGGAGTAAGCAGTGTAAATTAACTAGTAGCTTTCACCCACTGCCAGAATCATGACATAAAGGCTCTCTCGCTGATATAAATGTGCAGGTAGCCTCAGAGCCTGAATTAAAGCATAGCCTCCCCAGGAACTGGAAGAGGCTATCACAGGGTTAAAGTTGCAAGCAGGGTTTTCCTTGGTACTGGATTAGCCCCACTCTGAGCCAGAGTGATTTCCCCCCAGCACTGCTCCTGTTTTCAAGGGTGACACGTGTTCACTCTCTTCCTCCCACCCTAATTTCCTTTCTCCCAAGGGCTAAGGTCATCTGTGGGGTAAGCTTGCTGCAGGGTAACAGACAGCAGTCCATTTTCTCAGTCCTGTACCCCAGGAGGACTAGACCTAAATCTATTCCAAGCAGGATGCTGTGGCATTTCTGAAGCATAGGGGCTTCCTTCTCAAGGCATATCCCTATTATGATACATGTGGTACGGTTGTGCTCTCTTTTTAGTTCCGTTAGTGAACAAATATAGCCTAGTCATTTTAAGATAACCTGAAATATGTCCCCTTCGAACAGAAAAAAACCCAGCAGTCATGCCACCTTCTCCACTGGTTTGTCTAGACTGATTTGAAATCACACCACAAATTAGATGTGTGAAAACCTTGTGTAAAGATAAACCCCTTTGCTATGCACTGGATCAGGGCTGCAGTTCCTGACGGAGCTGGCAAAAGGAAAATAAAAAATAATTTAAAAAAAAAAAAAAACCAACAAGGAAAGTCTCAGGGAAAGAATAAGATTATCTTAATCTTGACAGTGCCCCCTTAAAGAAAATCTTCTGTGAAAGGACTTAAGAGCATTTACTTTTTCTTCAGTCCCCTTTCACAGCTAGGAAATGCATATTAGGGGGGGATTTTAAGCCCAGACAGCTGCCCAAGTTAGTCCTCTGTTCCCAATACTGAATGCACAAGCAGGAGCCTTAAAAATATTAGTACAGCATTCAAAAAGAGAAAACAAAAATCCTTATCTTCCCAAACATTTCCTGAATTGGGAAAAGCATGGAAGGCTTTTTGATGGAAAACGAAAACAAATCCTCACAATCTTTCCAGATTCCAGATCCTCAGAGTCAATGCAATTCCCTGTGCTGGTTTCAGCCCATACAGAATCAGGCCCTCCAAAGCAAAAGGAGCTCCCCCTCACCCCCAATGTATAACTGGTATCATCTGGTCCTATGTTTTGACAATTATCTATAACATAATTACCAGACTGATGAGTATTGCTGATTAATTATGCCATCCTTTAAAGTTGATCAGGGTACTTACAATAAACAAACACCCTGGTTGGGTAACAAAGGTGATTTTCTGTGTCTGTTCCGGCCAGCAAAGGCTAGCAATCTCATTCTACCACGTAGGGATGTGGTTGGAGGCTCCTGGGGATTCGTTTTTGATCTGTCATTCATGTGGAGCTGCTTCTTTTCTGGTCCCTGACCGCACCCTGGTTTCCCCCCTCCCGAATGATAAATATTTCCTCTCTGCTAAGAGCTATCCAGCAAGAGTGATGTCTGATATTAATATATTGCTGATGTTTTCCTCCTCTAATTATGCCTAAACATTGCCTTTCTTTCTTTTCTTCCCTGAACAACCACTTTTTTCTTTTTTTTTTTTTTTTTTTTTTGCATCAACATGTACCAAAGCATTAAACAAGACATTCCATTAATTTCTTCATCATCATAACTTAAGCCTGGGACATACCCTTTAAATATTCATTCAGCTATGAAAACTGGGCATTAAAATTTTAATAATGTCAAGCTCATTTGAACTGAGCTCCTGGGGGACTATTACGATACAATTAGAATAAATATGATGATTGATTTGGTGTAAAGGTTCACCTGTCCACATCTGTTAGCGGCCGGAAGCAGCATGCCACCTCTGGCACCACAGCCGATAGCTCCAAATTATTTACTCCCTTCCTCCTCCCCCCCAGTTGCTTTTCACTTGCTTGTGAGCCTGACCCCCTCTCTTGCTTGCATAGCGTGTGCGGCTTGGATAAAGTTGGAAGAGGCAAACCAGAGAGGCCTCATCAAGAAGTGACAACTAATCCAGCTGCATTTTCCTCCCTCCTTCCCCTTCTTGTGCTGTGGCATTTGATTAAAGATGGAGTGTTGATCAGAGCGACTGGAAGTTCAGCTATAAACTTTCCAGTGGTATTAGCCATTAACCTTTTTACAGTATGTTTCTGAACTCCCAGGGTCTGATTCTTCAGTGTGGATCGGTAGCGTGCCTAAGCAGTGTTGACATGTTTGAATGAGCGCGGAGGAGAACAAGGCCTGCTGCTTTCTAGCAGCGTCCTTCCAAAATCACAGCAGAGAAATATTCTCAAGATGTGATGCTGAGAGTAAAAAAACCACCGAGAGGGAAACCGAGCAAGAAATCGCACTACTTAAGGAACCTTCTGTTTCAAATGCAGGATGTTCTCAAATACACAGACAGATAATTAAAAGATTTTGGTCCACTGGGTGCTGAGCGTATTTGAAAATTCGGGCCAGATTGTACTCTCTCTCTCTCTGCAGTGTGTATTGGGTGCTACATGGTGTAAATATAAAATGAGATAAATTGGAGCCATGACCACTGAGAACAATCACGGGGTTCTTTTTTAGACCATCTACTTTAAATAAACTACTCATTAATTCTTTGAATTAGGGTATAATGCAAACCTCCCTGTATTTAAAGGTAACCCTGATCTAGCCCTGCTTACAAGAGCTGTCAGTGTTTCTAGCTTTTGGGGCTTTACCATCAGTCTCCTGACATATGGCACTTTCCTTAAATCCTCAACTTCTGGGCCCGAGCAACTTTTTTAACAAGAAATTTAAATCCAGAATAAAAGAAAATTCTTAATGTTCAAAATATAGCTCAAATAAAACAAATATATAAAAATAAAATCTCTCTTTTTATATTATCATATCATACATGACTGCTCAAGATAATTTATGATTGCTACATCTTTGTGGTAGGCAATGTCAATTACTAGAAGCATTATTTGCTTTCCACTGTTTTAAGCTGTTTCTTTCCTGTCTGTACTTTGCTTAAAACACATACTGATCCTAAATCTGTCACTTTCTTTTTCAAATTTAAACCAAGTCCAGTTCCTGTTCCTATTCATTGTCCCTACTTTTGCATTATTTACTTTTCACAACCTAATAAAAATACATAAAGCTGTCCCAAAAAATTTTTTTTCTGCTGAAAACTAAAGAAAACAAAAATAATTTGACTCAGTTTTATAGAACAAAAATATACACGCATAGATCTTTAGACAAAATCCTTATGTTGAGGATCTAATCCTATTGTCAGCAGCTCATTGTTGCTTCTGTATGATAGACCTGGAACTTCTTTTAGTTTACTTAACAAGGAAACATAATATCTCATGGTAACAATCATTTGAGAGCAACAGGTCTGTTTTTAGTCTTGGATATTGCTCTGCAAGAAGACCTTTGCTATTTACTTTGTTGCCAAGGTACTTCTAACTGTAATTTTTGTGCCCTATATACAATGACTTTTCCCATTTGAACCCTTTTATCCTTGGAGTCTCTGCATGGAAGATCATAGGTACCCAAGTCTCGTGAGATGAGACCCTGTGGCCATCCCCATTATTTGCTGTCAGATCACATAACTGAGGGGACACAGGTGAGCTTGTGGCTGTTTCTACCCTGACAGTGAAAAGTAAACTTCCTTGGGTTAACACAGTTGTGGGAAATCATGGCAATGAATTGGTGCTGACTTTTGAAGCCATGCTGGTTTGATTGCCAAAAGCACCCACAAGCTCAAGACAACCACAGCAAGCACTAAAGGCAGTTACCAAAGGTGCTTATGTGTAAGGGGTGTAACCTACTCCTGTAAGATTTCTATGACCCTTTGGGGTCTCCCTCCCTCTCCCTCCCACCCCCCAAAAAGGAAAAGATGTTTTAAAATAAACTCAGCCCATTACACATTACAATATGGAGACAGGAAAGGGAGATAATGGTCACTTGATTTTCTCAGAAGGAAGAGAGCAATTTGGAAAGTCTGAAGTCTACTTACTGTGAATGCAGAGTGTGGAAAGATTCGGCCTTGAACTTTTTTGTGAAGTCTACTACCTATCACCTTCCTCCCCACTTAGTTTCCTCCACGGAAAAAGGGGTTAGACAGTAATCTTTACCTTCAGAGCCCATTGTGAGGATTAATTAGATATTATCCCTACAAAATTGTAAAGTTCTAAAATGCTATATAAGCTCTCAGTGTTATTATAATGTGCCATATTCTGCATAACATATACTGTTGCAATATTACCCCTTGGTTGTTCAAGACTACAGAACTGCTGCTTCTAATTGAGTTAATGGCTTCATAGGTTGGTAATTTAATAAAACAGTCTGCTTAAACCAGCAAGGTTTTGATTAAATGGGGTGTGTGCAAGGGGGAATTTATATTTGTTAGAGGCTTCATAAATCCAAGGTATCAAGGCACAGATAATGCTGGTATAATAGTCAATTATACAGAAAGGAAAGAAGAACAGAGCTGGAAGCCATCTTGGACATCGGTGTCATGTACTGCTGCAGTCAGATGGTTTGGGCTGGTCTCAGGAGTGTGCACAAGTAACTCCCAGTGATTTTTTAGAGACAAAAAGACTATATTCCAGGCTATCATGCCCCTTGCCTGACTTTAGAGAGAAACTCAACTGTTTCTTTCCACATGGCTTTACCCCCTTGTTTAGCTCTAATACTGGCCAGAAAATTGGAAATTTTGGGAGAGATCCTATTTGCTTAATGAAAAGACTTAGCTTGTACTGAAATCACAGATATCTCATGAAATGCCTTCCTGAAGTAAGCGCCTGGCCTTGCCCATGCAGAGAAACGGGCTGCTCGGAGACCTCCAGAGGGAGCTCTTGGCTGCCTAAATTTAGGCAACTAAATTATGCAGACCCAATTTCCTAGATGGACAAATTAAGGGTTTACTCCGGGAAGCCTGCTTCATTAGGTGCTTAAAATGTACTCAAAAGTTAGTTACTTCAGTACACAGGCTGGATTGCACCTTTGACTCCAGCGATTGCCTGTCTGCAGTGATTTTGGACTGTGGGAGCGGCTCCAGGCACTTCCACTGCCTGCTGGAGTCAGTAGGAAAAATCTGCCCTGAACTTGGAAAAGGAAAGGAATGAGTGCCTCCATCTCGACACTTTTGTGTGCTGTAAATGCCAGTTCATATCTGCTTCTGTACCACAGGTCAGCTCCACTGAGAGTTAAAAGTTTTGTTCTTGCATGATCCCTCAAGAGCTCCAAGTCAGGCAAATCTGAAACCGAAAAGATCCTTTCTTCCACCCATCTGACCCTGAAAAACAAAGCAAGCCAGGCACAGCTAGCCTGGCTATTTTGTATATAAAGAACAGCACCCGCAATGCTAATGAGAAGCTTTTACGGCTGTTTGTTGAGCACTGATAGATAATCAGGAACAGGGCCAAGCTGCAAAGTTTCATCTGTCAAAAGCTGGGCAGAAACTTTCCATAATAGGGGCCAGCCGCAAAATGCAGATCCTGACACAAACACAGCCAGTTTAGGAGGGCATATGGCAGTTGTGTTAGTGGCTGGGATTATATCTCATTCAGAGATCTGGCTCAATTAAACAGTTACTCGTTCACATCTTTATCTGACCCAGCCAAGCTCACCAGCCCAGACATCTGCACTTCTACAAGGCTCCATTCAGAAATGGGAAGCTGTTGGGATTTCATCAGAGACAGAGACAGCGGTGTAGATCCAACCAGACGATGGACACCTGAGGCCAGGCATGAGCCCTGAGCCGGCTTTCCCGCAAGGCGACCAGCATTTTGTGGCTCCAAAGGAGCTGATGTCAGCGCTTCCACTTCGGAGGGGAAGAGCTGGCTCAGCAGAAATAAAAAATAATAGGAGAGTGGGAAGTCTGACATCAAAACTGGATGTTTTTCCTTCTCCCTAAATGTTGTGCTCTGGTTCAATGACAGGTTATTGGTCCTGGTATTCGTTAGTCTCTAGCCTACCTCATGGCAGGGGTCAGGCTGCTTGATGAAAATTGTCTAGCTCAGCCTTAAAATCTGTGAACTTTGCTGAAGTTCAGGAAAGGTTTTTGCCCTCACAGAGCTTTGAGTAAAGACTCAGGACAATTTGCTTGTGGCTCCAGGTACTGTGCTCATTCTCCACAAGAATCTTATTAGAGCATCATCAGAAATGTTGTTTTGACTAACATTAATTTCATGCTGGGCCAAATTGCCCCTCTCTCCCCCGGGACAAGCTCCACTGAGCCAGTACTGGACAAAGAGAATTCAAAATTCAACTCCTTCACATGAGATGGTGTGTGTGTGTGTGTGTGTGCTCTAACTAAATCATTTATGGTCAATAATGCCAGGTTATTATAGGTCAATAACTTTCAATTATTCACTAGCCTTGCTGTGCTCCCACTGTCAGGCAGCACACCGGCATGTCGGCTCTCGAGAAGCAAAAAGCTCATGATGGGAGCTTTGGAAAAGCCAGCATGAACACAGCTTGAGCAGAGGAAAAGAAAACAGAGGAGGGAGAGAGTGTGAAAAGTTCTAGTTGCTCTCAAGAGTATCTCGGGGAACGTGCGTGTGATATACTCTCTTTTTCATACACGCATGCATGCTCAGCCCCCAAATTCATTATTCGTGTGCTCCCAGCTGGTCAGATGTGAGACATCCCAGATCCTCGGGCTGCGTGACCACAGAGCTGGTCCTGAGTGAACATTACTTCTCATTAAGGTCTACAAGCTTGGGCTTAATGCCACAGTAGCCTGCAGGCTGTCTAAGCTTTGTGTGTGGACAGTAAATGCTCACAGCTGCCTGCTCGGTACTGGGTACCCAAGAGAGGGACAGTATCTTTTTTTTTTTTTTTTTTTCAAGTCAGGGTGCCAGCATCAATAAAGAAACAAAAATGAAGAAATAAAAAACTGTAGGACAGCATGAAAATTCTATTTGCCCCAGTCACACAGTGCACTGGCACTAACGCTCTGCCCTGTGTCTCATGAGGAAAGGGGTCGGGAGCCTCAAAGGGCAGGCATGTGTAAATGAGAGCCTCTCCCAGTGGGGACCGTAAGAGGCAAAAGCCAGCCCTGTGATTTGGCAGTGACTTGTTTCGCTCCTGCAGAGGGTCTGAGAGCGCTGCTCCCAACCACATGTTTTGAGATGACAGGACAGGACACAGGAGTTGCGGGATGGAATCATCTCTTTTAAAGGGCAAGCGATGAAAAATGAGCTTCTGTGTGGAAAGTCGAAGCAGAGAATCAGTCAAAGCCTGGGAGGGGAGACAATGAAGAATAATTCTGCTTTTTCATTGAAAACAGGGTAAATAAGCTATCTGCCTAGAAGCCTTTTGGGCTCTTTGCCGAGCAGTTGGTTGACCCCGCTTCGACCTAGCACTGCGAAGGTGCCTCCTCTGTGAAACAGCTTGGCACTGATCACACTCTGTACGTGGAGAAGGACTCGGCCTGGGGGAAAAACGTTGCCCTTTCCTGATGTCTCAGGTAGTGGCCACTGCTGGAGATAACATCCTGGGCAGCCTTGGCTTTGCTGACTCCTGCATCTGCACAGTTGCCATGGGCAATGAGGAGTTAACAGGAGCTCTGAAGAGCTGGTCCATTTTGAATGTGAATAATGGGAATACTCTCCTTCAATCGTGTATTCAGCACAGGGATGTACAGAGGTATAAAGTTAATCACTAGCTGGGCCACCCCTATTTCCAGAAAAAGAACTTTAATACCTCCTTTATCCAATGAAGTACCATTGTTATACCTGCATATTATGAAGGGTTTATTAAACCGGTGATAATCTATTCAAGATAAAGTGATCTGTATGGCCAACTGAGCACAGATCAGACAGAATGATGGGAGGTTATTGTTAAAATATGCAAATTCACATCCTATTGAAATGCAAACCCTCCAGATAAGATTTTTTAATAAATCTGGTCTTTTTTCACTGCATGAAGGTAACCTAATGTTTATTGACTTCAAGACCATATAATGGAACGTAATATCTATTAGTCAGATCCTTGCCTCTCTTTCGATTACTGGAGGTACATGTTCTGGCTCCTGAAGAATTTTTGTTTTATGGTTTGGTACAAAAGAAAAGAGATTAAAAACCCTGAAATTAATTAACTTCCTTCTACCCAACACCCCCCTCCCTCCTCAACCGCTGTCATTAGTTACCCAAGTAAAAGGAAACAGTACCCATCAGCTGAGAAACTGTCCACTATTTTCAGTGTTAGGAAAAACAGCCAAAAGGAGTAATGCTGCTAATACAGAACACCTCTCTTCAGCATAAGACAGAAATTAAGATTTTTGGGTGCCTTCCTTGGGTTTCCTATTACCATGCCAGAGAAAGTTGAGTGAAGTTTTATTTCACCCTTCTGTAAAATAGGACTATGAAATAGCTTGACCTGACTTCTGTGTATGTGTTTCTAGGCGTAAGACTTGCTTAATCCATATATTCAGTGTGCTTTTATGAATTCTGGGCGACAGGTGGTTACAGAATGAGACACAGTTTCAGACACCAAAGCAGCAGCTGAAATAAAGACTTTTATCTTAGTGAAATGAAAGCACTGCAACAGCATAAGTTGAGAACCCATT
>NW_009258908.1:849905-861373 GCF_000687185.1 Egretta garzetta
AGGTCGCTTCTCCTCAAACGCCATAAAATCTACATGCTGATGTAGATTGATCCAAGATTTGGTGTGTCTGGTGCAGGTGGAAGGTTTGTTTTCCTTCCAAAGTGAAGGTCAGAGGGTTGAAATTATCCTGAAATACAGCTTCCTGTCACCTTGGAGAAGCCTGCCCATTTCAAAGAGTCTTCTTCATGCTACTAATAGGCTCTCCCAGCTGTTTTGTGGACAAATCGGGCCTGTGATCATGTCTAAAATGGCCTCATCCACTCAACATTTACCCCAGCTGGTTCTTGGTGGTCACAGAGTGGAAGGAGCAAGACAGAAGGAGGGGCTGGTGCCACTGCAGGGGATGGGGCAGGCAGATCTACTATGGGCATGTACAGGAGGGATTCAATATGCAAACGAAGATGTGCAAGTTGGGATGTGTAAACAGCTGCCTACGCTTGGTTATCTGCAGCAGCTACACCTTTTCTGACCCATGCTGTTCTGCACAGACGGGACTATGCAAGAACCCAGGTGCAGACCTTCTAAGTGTGGCCAAAAACCTTTATAAGTCTGGTCCTCTCTCTCACAGCAGACCTCTGGCTTCCATCACAGTTGAAGAATAACGCAAGCTAAACCCTTCTGGACAGTTCACCTATTAGGCTGGGGGTGTGTGTGCATAAAATGTGCTGCCTGCCTGTGTGTCTGCGGTGGGAACAGCACTTTCCCATTCCCAGCCTGCACTGTTGCCAAAACACAGACTCTCTGCCCAGGCACCCTTCTCATCAGTCACTTCACTAGGTATACCACCAGTTACAAATTAGCACTTAATCAAGATAAATCCCATAGGAAGGATATGGATAATATGCAATGCATTAAGCCTGCAAATTAAGATGGTCCGATTTAGCCCTGGCTTTAAAACTCCCAAGCTTGCATTAGGGCTAATGATGAATGGATGTACGCCCCTGGTTGGACAGGAGCTCTGTCAGGGCAAGGCTGCCCAGCAGTGACAAAGCCAGTGCGGAACAAGTGCTCTGCTCAATGTTCATTAGGCCTTCCACACTCTCCCTGCTTGGGAATATGCTTTTCCTTGCCGTGGATGGTTGTAATAGTGACACTTCTCCAGGATCTATTGACTTAATGGTCCCAAGGTTCATTAATAAAACCTAACTGTGGGCAGTGGCTGCTGGAATAATTTGCTCACTGATCAGAGCAGAGAAACTGAGGCACATATTTGTAGGGCCATGTTTGGAAAGGATGACCTGCACTGTGCCTGGGGCTTTCCATTCACTGGCTCAAAATGGGATCCTGTATGTTGCCATGCTTAGGCACTCTCAATCACAGTTGGGAGTCTCTTGATCTTTCAACTAACTAGCTGCAGGGGTGTAGGTGACATTTTAGCCCTCTCAGTGTGGTCCGAGGTAGCTACAGCTCAGTGGCCTGACTGCTCCTAGCAGGTTAGTGGAGGAGCAGAGAAAGGAAACTCTTTCCCACTCCATCTCCTGGGCTGCAGTGTGGATGATGCAGCTGATGGTCCTCAATGCTCTTTGCTCCAGGTACATGTACAGTTATTTCTAATGAGGGCCCTGCTCCAGGGTGCAGCACTCTTTACAGATATACATTTGGAGATCATTTTTGTCCGTGTGTGACCGAGTAGGCTCAGAGCTCTGGTTAGCCTCCGTCCCTTCTTCAGGTCCCACTGGACCTGAAGAAAGCCTGCTATCAGGCCTCCCATCTACTATGTGTAGTCCAGAAAGTAATCGCTGCGTGACATCAGAGAGGAAGAAAACCCCTTAACAGCTTGTTCACCCATCAAGGTTAGGGTCCACATGGGCTGGAGTAGACCAAGGTATGAATCCTGAAAAATGCAAGGGAGCTGCTGTCTTAAGGGAGGTTCTCTGTGACGGAGACTTCAAGAGAAATCAGTTTAAGATTCACAGCTGGGGAGCATGAGGAACCAGCTACAGTCTATCAAGGGTTAAGGGGCTTTGTTCTGGCTGCAGAAGTAATTTAGGGAAGGAAAATTCTTTAAAATAACAAGCATGGCAAAATATGTGGTTTTAAATGTACTTTTCTTCAGGTTTGCACTAGTGTGCAAGCTTGTCACAATAGGGTATCTTTCCTGGATGTCATACTGCACTTATTACTGGGAACGACTACTTTCTACAGTGTATCTCTACTTTATGGCTTTTTAAGATATGGATGCTGTCATCATATTCCCCAGAGATGTGTTCTGGTTCATGGAGAGGCTGTTTTATATAATCTCCCGTGAAAGATTAAAACAACAGCAGCAGGAACAACAATAATGCAGCAAACTACCTCCTGAGGAAAACAACGAAGTGGTGGCACAGGCAACAGAATCTCATCACCCACTGCAAAGTGGCAGACTTAACTTAATTCATGTGGCCACACTTCTCATTCCACAGGAAGGTTGGGTCACATTCATCCCCAGAAGTCCTCTCACCCTTTCCTGGGAAGAGCTAAGATTTATTATTTTATCAAAAGACATCAGGGTTTTTCACAAGATTCAGGTGGCTTGGGACAGAACACGGGAGTTGTGGCTGCACTTCTGTGTGATAAAAACAAGGCTCCAGCATAATTTCATGCCTGCTGAGTGTTGTGATCTACCATGCATATCTGCTGGTGCTCTGGGCTGTTGCTCAGTTGTCCCCACCTCTTCCCAGTCCAACCCACAGGAACAAGGGGTTGGGTTTACTCAAAGTGACCAAACACAGCTGAGTGTTCAGCAGCAAGCACACTGTTGGTGTATAGCAATGAGCAGCAATGAGCGCGTGAGTGTACGCCAACAAAGGAAAGCCTGCCTCCACCGAAGCACGCCACCTCTCCACTGCCCTCCTCCCCTCCACCATCATCTGTCTGCCCTGCACTGCCCTCCTCCCCAATGTGCCTCCATCCAGCAGCTCAGATCAGGTACCAGCAAGTGAAGCTCTCTGCCAGCCAGCGCAGCTCCTGAGGATACGCTTTCTTTCCTGGCCAGAAAATGTCAAATCTCACAATTTATGTCTATTCTTCCTTACACGTCTCTCCGCTCCTTGCAGAGCAAACCCCAGTCAAAGCAGAGGTGGTGGCAGGAGAGAAACTGGGGGAGAAGACTCAATATTCATTCATACAACGCTACCAGTGAGGGCAAGGGATTACCCTGGGGTACCTCACCCTGTGATCCAGGGTGTCAGCATGCCCCAGCCTAAGCAGGAAGTGAGAGAAGCTGTGTCCAGACAGAGATGCACAATAACTGGGCAGGAATTACCAAAGCCAGAGGTCATCTTATTATCACTGTGACTTTTTCATTGCCAGACAGCACTTCAAGTGACATATCAATAACAAGAAGGTTGGTGTGCACCTTATGCAAGAAGGGAAAGGTGTCTTTTTTTCCCTTTTCCTTTCTTTTATTTACTTCCCCTCTAAGATAAGAGGCCAGTAGCTGCCAATCTGCAGGAAAGAAGAGGGCTTTGTGATGAGGGAGCAGGATTAAGGTGGCTTCTTGTTAATTTTGATAGTGCTGAAGATACATATTGAGCTGAAGGAACAGGATATGGCTGTGCCCTGGGGTGTGTGTGTATTTGTGTTTGTGTCTGTGTATGTGTGTTTCTCCAGATCCCAAGCTGGAGAAAAAGAGGCCAAGCAGGAAAGATCTGTGTGTTCTTGCACTTGACTGTAACATGCTCCTGGCTTTACTTCAGATCCAGATTAACACCACAGATTTGAAAGTTTGACCGTGAGCATGTGAGTTAAATACTTAGGGAAAACTGTTCAGGGCAGACAAACAAATCAAAATGCAAAACTGCTGATGGAGGACAAGGGAAGTGATGAAGAGTAAAAACCAAAGACCTGCCGTATAAAGGAGCTGAAAGCAAGAGGTTGAAAACATCTCATAAAAAAGAAGTATAACAAGTGCTGTCATGGATGATTATAAGGATTTGAACCTGTCACCTACAGCAACAAGAGCACTGGCCTTTCTCACTTGACCTGAGGTTAGCTGAGGTTAGGGAGGGCAGGTGATGAGTCGCTGTTCAAATACAAAGCAAAGATGTCCTTTCACTCAAGATAATTAAACCAAAAACATGAGCAAACAAGGTCTGAAGTTCTGGAATTGTCTGACAAAGTCCCTGAAATCCCCTAAGAAATACTGCTAGACCTTCTCATCTCGACAAAATCTACCCATCCTTATGAAATGCCATAATCTTGGGGATATTCTGTTCTCTGGTGTCCATTTAAAAAATACTAGTCTAGACACAACCGATCTACATCCACAACCACATCAAAACATCCTGTGGTACTTTACAGTACAGTGAATTCATACAGAAATTCCTGCATGACATTGCTGAAATGCAGTCATTTTTAGGAGGTAACACAGATGCCATTTAACCACACACCAGTCAACTGCGCAAGACAGTAAAAGCAATGGGAGAAGGTAAATTCCCTCTTCAAAGGACAGGGGAAAATTGCTCATAATTTTTTCTTTACCTATTTTGTGCTCTTCCTATAAATATTCAAACACTTGTGTTATGTAGCAACAAATACTCAAACCCCCTCCAAATTTCCAAGGCATATATACAAATATTAAAGGAAGCTGAGTGCTCCATTTTCACACAGATGTATGTCTTCTTATTCAATCAGGAATATGAAACAACATGATATGATTTTGCTGATCAATCACAACTCAGAAACACAGCCTGAAGAATGAATTTGCATAGATAACAATCGAAATATGCAAAAAGGGAAAGAAAATGCAACTTATAGTTAAGAATAATTACAAAGGGTGAATTAACAATTAGCCAGTCATTAATATAAATACTTTGGGATGAGGAACTACACCAACCAGCTATGAATATATTTAGCCTAGAAATTAGGAAAAGAATTATCTCCTGTCAACAGTGTAAAGTCCTAGACCAATAGCCCAGCGGAAAAGTGGGGAGCAAGGTACAATAACAGGTTCAAGATGGACTTTTACAAGTTCATGCAGTGGCAAGGGATCAAACTTGCTGATCCAAGAATGTTTTTCACTATCATGTGTTTCACTATCATGCATTTTCCCCTTTTTATTTTACTTTTTATTTTATGCTAGTGCTATGAAAGCAAGGGTGCCTCCTGCAATCCTGTTATCAGCTCTGAGGCTTGGCTTAGAAAATGCTCAGGTTTTGAATTTTTCTTCATTTGAAAGGAAATGTTGTTCAAGCTTTTCTACAAACACTGGTAGATAGAAACTTAAGTTATATTTAATTATTATTAAGGTGAATCATCACCAATTCACATGCCTCCAAAGGCAGGAGATTTAGGAAACAGATTAGCAAGTGTTGTTGTTGTTGTTTTTTAATGATAAAAATATTGTGAGAACTGGCAGAACTGCTCAGGAGTTTCAGTTTTCAAAACCAGTTTCCAAAAACCTGGACAAAGATGTTTTGATTATCTCTTCATCTGTTCATGATACTTAGTTTTCTCATTTGAAAGTCAAATAAGCCGATGTCATTTGAAATGAGAGACACTGCCTGACGCATGTGAATGGGAGTCAAGGATTTCTGTGCAGAGTGGTTCAGAAAACTGCCAGTTTGTGTGTGTGCAGAAGTAGTCACCACCCTCCTGACAAAGCCACTGAGTTTGAATCAGGGACCTCTGGAGCGGTGGGCTCAAGCTCCACAGCTTGTCTTGAAAAACTGGCAGATGCCAGCTGGAGGCTTTAAAAACTCGGCTGTTCGCAGAGCCAGAATGAATGGGGTTCATAACACACGAGTTCCTGATGCTTTTAATTTCTTGCACACATTTTGGGAAGGGACGGAGAAGAGGCTGAGGAGGAGAAGGGTTCAGCAAAAAACTAAAACGTGCAAATTATTTTTTTTTCAGCTTCTGGCAAACATTTAGATTATTATTATCCATAAGGAATGGTAACATTTCAAAATGCAAAGCCATTATTATTTTAGTTAAAAGTGGATTCTCTTTTGTGAACTCCCCTCCCTTGGTATTTCATCAACAAGCAGGTAACTTCAACTTAAATAAAACAGCAACAACAAAGGCATGCATTTCATAGTGTTTATTTTGGCTGAAAAGCCACTTTTCATACCCATGCATGCACAATTTCAATCAACACTTTTGCCAATGATGCTCCTGCATTTATGTCTCAGCCCCGGTATTGTCTTTTATACCTCAGTTTCTCTACAAGTAACATCTTAATTACCTTTCCCCTTCACAGGTGTTCAATTAATAATTCTAAACTGCTTTAAAGATGAGGGACAGAGAGGCAATCTTGAACCCTTAATATTTACATCTATTAACTTTGGGGTCTGGATCTCAGTTTTATAGTGCAGGGATTACGTCAAATGTTCTATGTAACCTTTAAAATCCAGGTACAGAGATTTGTGGTGGAGAAATAGCCTAATGATCAGCTGAGAGCTAATTCGTAATCTAAGGATTCATAATGCCTTAAAAAAAAAAAATTTAAAAAAGACGATACATTAAAAAGAAAAAAAAAAGAAACACCACTGAGATGTGCAACAGAACTGCCTCCAAGCAGAAGGCTGATCTAAGACTTCTCTGTAGGCATGATTATTCCTGGCTGGGAGAAAAGCCCCATTAAAAAGCATTTCTGCTCCCTCCTCTGGTTATGGGACACCATCCTGAAGAGAAATCATTGACAAGCCTGCCTTTTTAAAAAAGGGTTAGCCAAATAAATTGTCTTTCTTGCCAGAGATCCTCTCCTCACTTCTGCCCTTTTGTCTTTCTCTTTTCTTGTTATAGTTAGGAGTGAACATTTTGGCATGTTAATTAAAAATAGTAATAGCTGCAACAGAAGAAAGAAGAGGAGGGGTAAGGTAGGGGAAGCTGAAGGGGGACAGTAACTGCAGCCCTAATTAATAGAATTACTCTGAGTTGAAAGCCGGTCTGATGAGGACTCTCATCCTTGAATAAATACTCTGTATGTCTGTGTATGTATGTATATGTGCATATATAGAGATAAATGTACACGTAAACACAGCTACTCTGTTGCTTAGCAGCCAGTAGTGTCCTTTCATGAGAAAACAAAATATATGTGACAAACCATCTCAAAACCACGAAGTTCCATGAGCATATTTCTTTTCTCGTAGCTATTCAGACAAGGTGGAGAGTGGCCCTGAAATTAATGTCTCATCCAACAGACAAAGGCAGAACTAAGCTAATTGGATTCCCATCTGTTCCAAACATAGTCTCAACATCACACAATAATAATAAATAATATGGTAATCATGCCTAACAATTAATCTTTTAGTTTAGATTTTTTATAGGGCACTGGATGGATCCTAATTTCCCACAAATATAGATTGCTGTCTGGACATATCCTCTGGACAAAAAAAGAAAAAAAAAAAAAATCATAGTCTGACGACGCACAATCGTTTCAAATCTTTGGGTATATTTCAGGAGAGCAGGGGCTGTCTAATCTAAATGCCTCCTACAGCGAACTGCAAACTGGAACTTAACAGAATCTAATTTTGATCTAAACCCAAACCAAATGTGAGTTGAACTGTCGAATGACTGTTTAATGTGACACGTGTGTTTCTTTTTTAAAAAATTTCTGGGACAAGGATGAGCTGAGTAAACCTTTTCCATTTCACCTAGGGAGAGGAGCAGTATGCCCATCCCCTGGGGCTTACAGCATGCCCCTCACCACCTCCTTCTCCCTTCGGCATGTCTTTATCTTCACTAGTCCCTGGTGAGTTATTTTAACTGCAAACTAGTTGGCTCAACTACCACCTCCTGTTTTTGTGCCAGTGCAATGGTAGCTTCAACTCAGGACTTTACAGTGGTACAGGTAGTAAAGAGAGATTAAAAAATGGTGAAATTAGCCTTATAATAAGCCGGTGAGAGACTACGGAGCTGCTGTCCCCTGATGTCCAGTTGCACGCAACTGCCCAACCATGACGCCCTTCTGCTGGGTCCTTTGTGTAAACAATGCAATAGGAAAACTTCCACAGACCCCCAAAATCCAGCTGTGGCCTAAGCAGGACTAGGTCCGCTGAAAGTAGACTCCTCAGAGCCATTGCAAATCTCCATTGCAGAGCTTTGTGTACAACCAAGATTTTCCATGAACTTGTGATCTTCCCCACATATCTACGTAAACTTTTAACATCTACTGCAGCTGGTGACAATGAGATGCCCAACTCTGCTTTGCTACATGCAAATTACTTCCTTGTGGGTTTTTGACGTGGTTCCTTAGCAGCTTCTTTTGATGCTACTTAGTTTTAATTCATGCCGGAGTCGACAGAGCTACAGAAGAGCAGCAAGGCTAAGTTATGAAGTTGTTACTCCGCATTGATGTGAGCTCTCAAACATCTGTTACATCCCAAATCTGAAATAGCCACCCTTTAGTGGTGAGAGAAATGCTCTCTATATGGCTATAGCTGTAAACAGATGGATAAATATAAGGTGATGTGTGGAGCTGGAACAACCAGTTAGTAAAGTTTATAAAGTACTTTGGGGGTCCATCTGGACGGATGGTACTTTATAAAAGTAAGGCTGCTACCAGTGCCTCCTAACAGCACCCAACTATCATTCAGCACTTTTTGGATGGACAGTTAAAGAAAACACATAAAATATATTCCTCGGTAGATATTTCACCCAGACTCTTTTACTTGCAATAGCAGGGATCTGGGCTTTCATTTGTACAGACCATTCCCATTTGCAGTCACAGGGAAAAAATCTGCAATAGCTCAACTCATGAAGTTGCTGGATTTGTTATGTTTGAACAATGAGGCTTCACAGCACAGCCCTGGAAATAAATGAGTGGTTTGGGAATTTGCTAGTAGCAGGTCTCTTGCTGCAGTAGGGGACAGGATAACTAAAGGGATAGTGATGGGAGAGGCATAGAGGTTTTTGTTGTTTTGTTTTGTTTTGTTTTTCCCTCTCAGGGGCACTGCCCAGAATTAAATTCAAGTTGGTAATGATCGAAAAAATAGATCCCCTTTCTGGTGACAAGGGGATGCCACATATGAATGTTGAATATCAGCAGAAGTTGCACAAAATGCTCATTTTCCCTGTGGTCTTCCTGACAGTCCTTGGGAATATGGCTGGGGAAGAAAATGGAAGATATTACACCTGAATATGACTTAAAGACATATAGAAAGATCCCATCTCACTGAGACTCCTCCACGAGGTCGGGACAATCTTATTCCTCATAACATTTCTTTTTCTAAAGAAACCTGGGAGAGGGGTGGGTGGCTTCACTCTGGAGGATGACTGCCCTCTTGGGTCTTAATCACCATTTAGTGTGAAATCAGGAAACATTTTCGGAGTAATTTAGGGTTTGAGTTGCATGGGGTTTTTTCCATGAAACAAATGTGGTGTCTATGGAGAATCCTTTTTTTTTTTTTACCTTCAGATCCTGAACACCCCAAAGATTTCAATCTGGAGATGCTGCCAGAGGAAGTGTGTTTTCATTTCCTATGCTGCCATCATTCTCTGCCGTGAGATGGCTTCCCCAGATGTACCAAACCTCTCAGGATATTTTGTAGGCAAAAGTTCCCATGACAAGCTATCTTTTCCCACTAAGACTAGAGACTATTTTATGTACTATACCCATGTAGTCTATTTTAAGCTTGTGGTTTATGGAAGAAGATGTAAGCATGATTTACCCAAATTGTTATTCACAGCATGGTGGCCTTTTCAAAGATAAATATTAATTTATGCATTCACTTATTATTTGTCCATGGAATCAAAATATTCCATGGACAATTTTAAGGACTTCATATAATTGCTTTTGTCAACTTTTTTTTTTATGAGGAAAGGGAGCATAAATGGAATTATTAACATTTTTACTGCAGACCTAATTTTCCTAAGTTTTTGTTGCTACTGATGTGGTATTTAAACAGTAGTTAAAAGATAATGTTGGCATAAGCTGATTCTTTACTTGAACTTAATTTCCAGTTGCAGTAGATTGGAAGACTGATGACAGAATTGGCCCTTAATTATATAAATATCTTTCTGGGCTTGGGGATCAGTCCACTCAAATCTTCATTTCTTTTTCAAAACTTTGACACTACCATTAACTGTCAAGATGATGGTCAACCAAGATGAAGATAGTAACTTCTCAGGGAGACCTGCCGTAAGAGTCTTTTGACTTCTAAAAACCTGTCCATCTGTCTTCCATTAGCCCTGACTTAAGGATGGAAAGGGGAAAACCAGACCTGTTCTGATAATAGGGGAGCTACACAGTCCTGTTGGACATATTCTGACATTTCTGAAGATCTTTACATTTGACAACTAGGAGACTGGATTACAAGGAAGTAGATGGGCGAGCAGAGAGATTTTTAAGGGTTATTAGTTGCGTGACACCAAAGATATACATAGTCAAAGTAATAAAGCATGAAGGAGGTAACATGAATGGTGGCCCAATGCTCCCAGATGTAGAGCCACAGCAGGAACCACCATCGTGCAAACGTTTACAAAGCACTCATAACAATAGCAGTATTTAGGTGCTGAATAAAGTTCCTAGTCAGTGCAGCATAAAGGAGTTTGCACACCCAGGAAAGTTACACTGATCCCACAAGAACTGCAGGAGGACAACTGACAGACTGTATACAGTATATATACCCTATGAATAATTGCCTCCAAAGAAGACTAGGACAAAGAGATGGAAGAGGATGTCAAGGTCAAATTATTATTATTTTTTTTGACTACAGCAGCCAGGCAGCTCTCAAATGGTTGATTTGAATAGCTCTAGTAGAACAATGTCATTAAAATCCAACAGTCAGTGCTCAGGGAACGACATTGCTGAGTCGCTACCGATGTCTTGGCAAGTGACTATGAAGATTCACGCCGTTAATGACTAGCATTTGTAATGACTGTTTTATTCCATTTCAGCAAATGCCCCATTTCCGAAGGAGCTCCAGGATAAGGATGGGGAATTGAATCAACATGCGTTTTGGGCTCATACAAGCGAGCAGCCTTTACCTTGCTCACAGAAAGATCAAGCAGAGACCCCTTTCTACATTGTCACCAGCCAGCTCTCAACATTGCTATTTCAACAACTCTCACATTTGTGTCTATTAGTCTCATTAATACTCAGTATTTGCACTGTGAAATGGCTTCTGGTCCCCACTTGTAAAGGGGCAATTGCCTGTACACCATCAATGTCACAACCTGGGTCCCAGATTCAGCAGAGAGTTTCAGCACGTGCTTAATTTCAGACACAGACACACAACCTATTCAACGCAGCATGACAGGAGAGTGTGCTCAACCTGCAGCAAGGGGCAAGGAGGCAGCAGATGGGAAATTGGCACAGCAGGGACTGACACAGCATGGTTAGCTATATGGTTTTTTGGTTATTTATACCTGTAAGGATGAGTGGGGAGGGAAGGAGGGAGAAAGGGGGAAGCAAGCATGGAAATGGCAGGAGGAAGAAAGGAATGAAAACAACATATTACATGTCAAGGAGGAAGGACAGAAAAGTTCCCTAAAGAGACAGATTCCCTAGTCGGGTTTGGGACTTTTTTTTTTCTTTTTTTTTT
>NW_009258909.1:0-1215 GCF_000687185.1 Egretta garzetta
TTGTTCGGTGTGTTAGTGATGGTGGGACGCTGCTGGGACCGCGGGGGACTCGCTCGGAGCCTCAGCTACTGATGGGACATCAGCAACACAATCACCTTTTTTTATATTTGGATTTTTTTTTTTTTTTTTTTTTTTTTGTGCTTGTTTGTTTGAAGAAAAGGGGAAGCCCACGCTGCGGGATCGTCTGCGCAAGCCCTTCTTGGTCTTCGGACAGAAGCAATGAGGAGTGATTTCAAAGAAAGCATAGTAAATTCAGCTCAGGGAGCCACGAAAGATAATAGCAACTTATGTGTTTTGTATTCAAATGAAAGTAAAGAATTAGAATTGATAACCTTTAAAATACAGTTTTTTTAAAAGCAAAGTTTACTAACAAGTAGGGTTTGTGTGTGGTGGGGGGAAGGGGCTGGCTCTGGTAGGGTCCTGTGGGCTATATGGTCTTGTGTCCTCTGATTTATAGGTTCCGATGAAGCAAACCCCCTCCCCGCACAGGCCTGCGTTTCAGCCTTTTGTACTAAAGGGTTAAAAAAGAGAAAAAAAAAAAAAAAACCACAACCCATAACGGGAAATAAAAGTATTTGTGTAGCAGAAGCGCTCACCCTGTATTGTAGCATACGCAAGAGGATTTTTATACGACATTTTTATGGATTATTTTTTAATTTTTGATTTTAATCTGGTCAAAAAAAAAAAAAAAGCTTAGGGTTCAGGGGAGAACTTGCCTGGTTTACAGACAGGGGTAGGACAGGCAGGGAAGAGGAGGATGGGAGGGGGGCGATGGGTACCTGGCACCACGTCCCTCCGAGCGGGGGGCGGGGAGAGACGGGCTGGGGGGGGCAAGGAGATGTCAATGGGAAATGTGTTTTCCCTGTCAAAATAAGAGGTGTTTTGAGATTTATTTTTTTTGCCCTTTTTCTGTTCAAAAGAAAAATAAGGGCAGTGTCCTGGGCAAGTGGTGTCTGTGCAGCTCGGGGAGGAGCCGGGGTTGGCCCTGTGGGCTGAGGCCCCCCCAAAGGAAAAAGCCAGGTCCCCCAAGCTGCGTGGAGGGAAGGGGGCTCGAAGGGCACTTTGACTCCAAAACATTTGCTCTAGACGTGCCCCCGCCCCCCGTGGAGGGGTTCAGCCGTGCCCTGTCTGTGTTTTGGGGTTCACGTGCGGTCGCTGGGGCTGGCGCAGGTCTGTGCAGGGGCAGCTCTGCCTGGCCCCCTCTGTCCCCCCCCG
>NW_009258909.1:2660-4391 GCF_000687185.1 Egretta garzetta
TGGCCCCAACCCTTCCCAGCCCACGGCTCCTTTTGGGTCGCCTCACCCCACCTTCCATGGGCGATTGCCTGCTGCGAGCGCCGCAGCAGCGCGCTCCCGCGAGGAAGGGCTCCCACGGAGGAGGTGTGCAAGGCTGTTGATCCCAGCAGCTGCTGAGCACCAAAACCAAGTTGTTACCCCTTTTGGGTGCACCCTGTAGCCATCACCCTTTTGGGTGCATCCTATAACCATCACCCTTTCGGGTGCACGCTATAGCTGTCACCCTTTTGGGTGCGCCCTGTAGCCATCACCCGTTTGGGTGTACCCTGTAACCATCACCCTTTTGGGTGCACCCTATAACCATCACCCTTTCGGGTGCATCCTATAGTCATTACCCTTTCGGTGCACCCTGTAGCCATCACCCGTTTGGGTGTACCCTGTAACCATCACCCTTTTGGGTGCATCCTATAACCATCACCCTTTCGGGTGCATCCTATAGTCATTACCCTTTCGGTGCACCCTGTAGCCATCACCCGTTTGGGTGTACCCTGTAACCATCACCCTTTTGGGTGCATCCTATAACCATCACCCTTTCGGGTGCATCCTATAGTCATTACCCTTTCGGTGCACCCTGTAGCCATCACCCTTTTGGGTGCATCCTATAACCATCACCCTTTCAGGTGCACCCCGCCATGCTGTGCTGTGCCATACTGTGCCATGTCATGATGTGCTGTGCCATGCCGTGCAGTGCCAAGCTATGCCATGCCGTGCTGTGCCGTGCCATACTGTGCCATGTCATGCTGTGCCGTGCCATGCCGTGCCGTGCCCACCCCAGGAGCGAAGGGGCCGTGCTCCCCAGGCAGGCGCCCGTGCCGTTTGCACCGCGGGGAGCAGGGATAACGGGGTGCCCTCCTTCCCACTTCATTTTCCCGGGCTCCGTGCCCATTTCGGCGGGGCGGCTCACCCTTTGGGGTGCAAGGGGCAGCCCCTCCCCGCAGCACAGCACCCACAGCGGCGGCTGGGCCGGAGGGGGGGGGGTGAGAGCCCTTTCCACCCCCCTTTTCATCCGCCATCCGTGCGGGGTGGCTGCGGCCCCTCGTGCCATCCCTCGTCGCCGGCTCGGGGAACAGATGGCGGGGGGAGGCTCTGGGACACCATCAGCTGTTGTTATCGCTCGCTGATGACACGGAGTGTAAATTCTGTTGGCACTACTCCCTTCGTCTGTTCTGCCTCTGCATCCCACCAGTTTTAATTACTGTAATTGAGTTATAATGAATGATTGTGCATTCCCATTGTCTGTAATGTGGCAGGGAGGATTCTGTTCGTTACACACTCCAGCTAACAACATGCCCCTCCTCGGTGCTTTGTTTATCTGGTTGAAGGGTGTCATCACTTCAAATGGCAGAGATAAAACAGTACTCAGAGTGTCTGCCTTTCGATGTTTATCGTTTTTCTGTTCTCAGGCACTGGTGCTTCACTGAATCCCAGCGGAAAACTGCAGAAACAGATAAAAACTAATTTGGCTTAATCCCACTTGAAAGAAAAAAAAAAAAAAAAAAAAGAAAAAGCAAAAAACAAAACCCAACACAAAAAACCAAAACACCACAACAGCAAAACAACCCTGCAGAGCTTTTGCCCGCTGAAAAAATCATTAGCAGGGGTTGACACACGCCGACACACGCCACCCCCGGCAGGAGGGAGCCCCGGGAGCCTCCCCCGGAGGGGCTCGCCCCGCCAGCCGCTGGTGGCTGC
>NW_009258909.1:4817-10370 GCF_000687185.1 Egretta garzetta
CAGAGCCGGCGGAGGTGAGCTGCCAGCCTCCGGCACGGCCCTTTGCCGCAAGTGCCGGCACCTAGCGTCCCTGTCCTCTGCAAAGCAACCCGGGAGGGAAGGACAGGGGACACGGTGCCAGCCGACGTGCCACCACCTCTGCTGCAAACACCCTGAGCAAGGCGGCCGCTGCGTGCTCTCCTGGCCCTAAACCGCATGAAAAGTCTTATTAAAATGTGAAAAGTCTTATTAAAACACGAAAAGTCTCAAAAAATCTCATTAAAGCGCTGCTGCACCACTCACCCACCCCTCCCCCCAAAGAGCCCTCACTTTAACGAGATTTATCTCTTTTCTGGTAAATCCCTTCCAGGCACTCAGCCACTGGGACGAGCCCAGCCCCGCGCCCCCAGGGACCCATCCTGCAGATTTGGGGAGCCCAAGCCGTGCGCAAGGGGCGCAGCCCGGCGGGGAGCCACAGGAGCACCCGGCCCACCGAAAACGCGGCGTTCCAGGGGGACCTGCTTTATTTCTGAGGCAGAGGCCGAGATCGTATTAATTTTTAAAGGCAGCTCTGCATTCGGTGAGCGCCCGTCACGCCTCTTGGCTTCTGCGAGGGCAATAACGTGCTCGTGTGCACCTCTCATTTTTTTTAGGCCGTGGCTGGCTTAGGAGAAAAGTGTTGTGTGAGCGCTTTTTGTAAAAGACTTGGCTCCATCCGCCCGCTGTCAGTAAATGGCTGAGCTAAATAACATGTTGTTATGAGTAGTTGCATTTGATAGCTTTAAACCTTTGCTTTTTTCTTTTTTTTTTTCCTTTTTTTTTTTCTTTCTTTTTTTTCCCAAGGTAAATTCCAGTGGGATCAACACTACACAGGAATTGCCCCGGAGGAAGTTGGCTGCTCACCAATTCATCTTGTAAAAAAGCTTCATTATTACTGTTGAGCTGAGATGAAACAATTCTCTGGAATTAACCAGCCTAATTTTGACCAGCCAAGGTTTTGCTGCAATGAACGTTTTTATTGTTACACATAAAAGTGAAAATAAAAGCCCAGATAAGGATTTTTCCTTTCGAAGATCCCAAAACGTTTTGTTTCTGGCTTTTCCAGAACGGAATCAGCTTTTGCCTTTACAAACGGTGGGGTTTTTTCAATTTTTTAAATTTAAAATCAGCCGAGCTTTTAACGGTCGAAAGGTTTAAATAACCCAAAAGTACCATGCCTCCTCCTAGGTCAGGCAATAAGTTTTGGGTGCCCCCAGACGTGCTTTTGAAGCAGCCCAACCTGCTCTAGGGTGCCTTGACCTCCACCGGTCCCCCCTCCCCCCCGCCGGTCCCCGTTCCTACGTGAAGGGCTTCAGGGAACCCCTGGGGTTTTTGGTAGCTGGATGCGCCCCAGCCCTTCGCCTGCAGCCCCCGGGGGCAGACCCATGCACCACGCACGATGTCTGGCATCGCTCTGCCACACGAGGATGACTTCCAGGCTTGCCGGAATATCCGCCCTCGCCTGCAGAGCAGGAGCCTCCCGAGGCAGGGCTGGTCCCCCCAGTGATGGCGATGGGATCGGGGACACCGTGGGACACCAGGGGCATGGGGGGGCACGGGCAGCACCTTGAGCTGCACCCTGGGTCCTGGCCACCCCTGGGACGCTAACGAGGCTGATGAGAGGGAAGGCTGTGGCTGGTTGATAATTGGTATCTCAGGTGTGCGGGTTTGCTAGCTTCTGCTGGGAGGTCCGTGAATGGCTCCTGTGCCCCCCCGAGGTACTAAACAAGAGTCTACGGACAGGTCTTGGTCGCTCGGCATTTACCTTCCCACCGGCACCGGCAGCAGGGCAATAAATGGCAGCAGCCCCCCCCGTGCACATTTTGGGGTGCGGGGGATCCCCCTCCACCCTCCCCACGGCAGCCACCACGCGGCAGGGCTCGGGCTCAGCCCCCTGCTCCCTGCGGGACACTGGGACCTGCTGGGACCCTTGGACATCAGGAACAATTCCTTCCCCTTGGGGCTGTCAGGCTCTGGAAGGGGCTGCCCAGGGAAGGGGTCGAGTCCCCAGCCCGGGGGGGATTTAACAGCCGGGCAGAGGCGGTGCTGAGGGCCAGGGTTTGGGGGTGGGATGGCAGGGGTAGGGGAACGGTTGGGCTGGGGGAGCTGAAAGGGCTTTGCCAACCCAAATGATTCTGGGATTCTATGATTCCATGACCCACCCTGGCACACGCAGGCACGCCGGGAGGAGACGTTCACCTCCCCACAAACGCCGCGGTGCGGGAGCCACAGCTGAATCCAGGAGCTCTCATTTAGGCACCCAAGCAAATGGCCCAGCAGTTTTAAAATGCTTTATGGCAGCACAAAGCAGCTGTGCCGTTCTCAAGGCATATTGAAGCAGTTTAATTACATTTTGACACTAAGAGCTGTTTTATTATCCCAATTTTTGTTGTATAACTAGAACATGCAATGGATTGCAGAGGCATAATCCATTAATACTCACTTGTGAGGATTTGTAGCTTTGGACTTGTGGCCTTATACCTTACTTGCAGATAAATATATTATCCCCTGGTACAGCCTATCTGGGGGAGCCAGCCAGCCCACGGCGTGCTGAGAGATGTGGTGTTTATGAATGCTCATCGCTCTGATCCCAGCATGGCAGGGACACATCCCCGGTGCCCCAGCTGCCCTCGGTGGGGGGGGTGTGGGTACCATGGGGATCCGAGGGGGCCGGGCACGGGCACATGGGGACCAGCCGGAGTTGCTCCCGGTGGAGCCTCATGTGCGATGGGTCCTTCCTTTGCTTCACCACTCATTTTTGGGAAGTGAAAATGCGTGTGCGGCATGGCATGGCACGGCACGGCACATCATGGCGCGGAATGGCATGGCATTGCATGGCACAGTGTGGCACAGCATGGAATGGCATGGCATGGCACGGCACGGCATGGCATGGCACATCATGGCATGTCATGTCATGGCATCGCACATCACATCATGGCACGGTGTGACACGGCACGGCGTGGCATGGCACATCATGGCATGTCATGTCATGGCATGTCATATCATGGCACGTCACGGTCACATGACATATGGCATGGCATTGCATGGCACAGTGTGGCACAGCATGGAATGGCATGGCATGGCACGGCACGGCATGGCATGGCACAGCATGGCACATCACATCATGGCATGTCACGGTCACGTCACACCATGTCATGGCATGGTACGGCATGACACGGCACGGCATGCTGGCACCAGTTGTGCCCTCCTGATCGCTGCTGGACAAACCATGGAGCTGCCGGCTGCCTTCAGCTTGCCCTAATGTAGGAGAGAAAAACTGTAAAAGTCAGCGTGCTTCTGAAAACGCTGCAAAATCTTCCAAAGATAAGGATCAAAGCCAGCAAGGTCAAACCACGGCATCGCAGCCCGGCCGGTCGCGTGGGGCCTGCCGGCGGCTCTGGCTCCCAGGGTAGCTCGTGCCGTGGCGGGTGGCCGTCCCACGGCGGCTGGGGGGAAGCCCTCCTTGGGGCTGACTCAATCCCACCCACAGCTGCTTTGCTCTGTGCGGCATCCCAGAGCTCAAAACATCTGTGGAAGCAACATCTGGGGCGGTCCCTGCCTCCTGCGCCCTCCCAGGCCCCCCCACGCTGCTGTCCCGGCCGGGGAGCTCCCACCCAGCCCAGCCGCCCCCCAGCAGAACTTCAGCAGAGCTGGAGAGCCCCCACCTCCCCCTTGGGGCAAACTTGGGGGTCTTGGGTGGTTTGGGGCTCCTTTTTAGCTTTGTTCCCAGTGATGTTGCACAAGGAGGGGAGATGTCTGTAACGTGGCCGAGGCCGTGCTGCTGGCCACGGGGCTCCTGGCGAGCTTCGCTCCGGCCGCGCTGGAGGTCACTGCTCCTCCCGAAAGCACCGATGCTGCTTTGAAACCAGCCGGTGCTCAGGCATGGTGCTCACACCCCCCCACCCAGCTTTCATGGGATTTATCTCCATCCCGATAATTGCCTTCGGAGGCACAGGAGCCATGGGAGCGGCGGAGCAGGCGGCACAGGCACAGCCCAGGAGCTCTCCCGAGCCACCAAACCACCCCTGCTCCCCTCTGCAAGGGCTGAGCCTGCCCGCCTTGTGCAAAGCCACAGAAGCCTGGCCCTGGGGAGACAGCAGTGGCCTGAGCCCCGTCTACAAATGGCAAATGGGCTCCCTGACAGCCGCCTTGCTCCTGGCAGCAGAAGTAGGGACCATTTTCTCTATAAAGCCTTGCTTCATCCCCCTGCTGGGTCCCCAAGACCCCGTCCCGGTGCAGAGGACGGGGTGGGAACAGCCCGGGTGCTGCTCTGCTGGGCATGCACCGCGTGTCCCCGCCACCGGCTGACGACCCCCGTAATCCCCCAAAGCAGCTCAAAAATTCCTCAAAGCAAGACCCCAGCTTTGCATGCTAATGGGAGGGCAGCGGGGATTAGCCAGCGTCCCAGCCCCGCGCAGCTCCCTGGCCCAGAACCTGCCCAGACTCCCTGGCAGATGCAAGGACCCTGCCTGCTTTGTGCGCCGCTTTCTTAAATAAGTTGCTTTTCCCCTCCCCTTTCCTAACACTTAACCTCATGATCCTCACTCTTTGAACACACGCAATTTTGGCACGCAGCTCTGCGGACCACCCTCAAAAGCAAATCTCTTTAATTTATGGAGAGGCTCAGCTTAAAACATGCGGGATTTTTTTTTTCCCGCCTCTCCCCCTTTTGCATTTCGTCCTGACTATAAATTTTTAACGACAGTTTAGAAAACATGAGCAAATCATCAGTGACATTTTTATAACCTGCCTAATACCTTCAATATAAGGTTCCCCAGAAGTGCATGTGGGGAGCTGGGCACCTCGATGGCTCATCGGGGGGTCAGGAGGGGCAGGAATAGCTACGGCCGGGCAGGAGCCCATCTGCCAGCATCTCCCCACAAACAGACCCGTTTTGGGGGGGACACACGTGCTGGGGGCCGGCAGAGCAGCTCTGCCCTTCCTGCAAGGCACAGCCGTCCCCAGCCCCAAAGACCCCCCCCAAATCCACATTTCCAGTGTCCCCATCTGCAGCCTGGCTGCACCCCTGGGGCCGGGGTGGGGAGGCCACCAGCAGCCCCCGCCATTCGGTGTACAAAACCTGCTGAGAGCTTTTGCCTGAAAATAAAAGCCCAGATAAGGATTTTTCCTTTCGAAGATCCCAAAACGTTTTGTTTCTGGCTTTTCCAGAACGGAATCAGCTTTTGCCTTTACAAACGGTGGGGTTTTTTCAATTTTTTAAATTTAAAATCAGCCGAGCTTTTAACGGTCGAAAGGTTTAAATAACCCAAAAGTACCATGTTTCCTCCTAGGTCAGGCAATGCCCGTGCCCCCCCCCCCCCCGCCGGTCCCCGTTCCTACGTGAAGGGCTTCACTTTTGGCTGGCTTAAAATATCCCCGGTCCACTTGCCCCCCACTCAGCGAGTTCCTGCTCCTCCGTCCCCACGTACCCCCCCGGGGAACAGGGTCTGCCCTGCCTCCAGGTCACTGCTGGGCATGTCCCGTGTCCCCAACACGGGCACCCCCGGGACCCCCTGCCACCCCGTGGCTTCACGT
>NW_009258909.1:11591-12466 GCF_000687185.1 Egretta garzetta
TGTTTCCACACCAGGGTTTTATTGACATCCATAGCAGCAGGAGGGGACGTGCCCAGGAGCCGCTGGGTGCTTTGCACTGATGGGTGCCGAGCATCATCCCCGCTGGGGAGGCGGCGTCACCCTGCCAGGGTCCCCGGGCCCCGGCTCGGTCCCCGGCGGGGCGAGGACAGGGTTTCTGCTCCCTCCCAGGGCTCTGCAAACCTCTCCCCGCGCTGCCGGGCAGCCACTGCGCTCCCCAGCAGATGTTTGCTTACGCCGTTGGGCCACGACGACACCATAAATCCGGGCAAACCCGGCGCACACAATAAGCAATTGTTGTTTGACAGCGTTGACTGCTTTTGAACTGTCACGCAATCTTCCACGGTGGGAAGCCGGGGCTGTAACCCCCCCCCGCCGTGTCCCCCCCAGCCACCCCTCATCCCTGTCCCCTTCTGGGGAGGCCGCCTGCTCGCAGCTCGGTTTATGGCCTGGTGGTAATTATACCTAGCCACAGCTCTTCTTAATTGACTGTAATGGATAGCCGCATGAGGATATGGCTATATTAAAAAGGTTAATTGGCTCGGGCCGTGCATGTGTTTGGATGGCAGTCCCTCCGGGGGCTGCCCCAGCACCCGAGAGCGCGGCACCTTGGCACGGCGCCGGTCCCGGCTGTGGGTCCGCACCAAGCCCACCCGCTGCCAGCACCCGAATCACCGGGGCTCTGCTCACCTTCTGTTTCTTACAGGTTTTCCCCCACCTGCCCTCCTCCAAATTCATTTTTAAACCTAAATACACGCCCGTGTCCATCAGCCTGACGGAGCACGTGCCCCTGGCTGCTGGGCGATGGCACCGGTGTCCCCAGGGCACGGCAGCCACCCGCGGCTCTGCCCCGATGC
>NW_009258909.1:12740-18119 GCF_000687185.1 Egretta garzetta
CGGCCGCCGAGGATGCTTGGGGAGGGACGTGCCGTGGCAGCGCGTTTTCCCCAGCTCGGAGATCTCCGAAGGGCAGCACCCCGAGTGCCCCCGACGTTAGCCGAGCTGCTGGCTCCTGCTGAGTAACAAACAAAAAAGCATCTAAAAAAGCAGAGGTGACTGCAAGACCGATGGACAAAATCAATCTTTGCACCCCAGGCGAGGCAAGGGGCGACGCCTCGGGCTCAGGACTTGACAGCGAAGGGTTGCACTTGCTCCTTTTTTATTTTTTCCCCCCGCCGCAGCTCTTGGAGCTGCTGGGCAAGAACAAAGTGTGCACAGCGGAGGAGGAGAGGAAATATTGACGTGGGGAAGCGCAGAGTCACGGCTGCTGGGCAGAAGCAGGGGCAGGATCCGCGTGGGTGCGCGGCTGAGCACCGCGCCGTGCCATGGGCTCCAGCACCGGCTGCACGGCGGCCACTGCCAGGAAGGGACACAACGCCCCCCCCAGCAGCGGCTTTAAAGGAGCAATTGTGCCTGAACGCGCCGCCGCGGCGCAGGAAAACAAATCCCAGCGATACGGTGGGAGCGAGCCCAGCGCTCCAGCAAGTGCTTTGATTGCAGCGGGTTCGGGTGTAAGGCCATGGTGAAAAGGTTATCTCTACCATGTGGGTTCATTTTTTTTTATTTTTAAATTTTTTTTGGTAAAAGGCGAGCCGTTTTGTAGCCTCACCTCGGGTATTTAATTCTCCGAAGCAAGCTGGAGCTGCAGGAATGTCAAGCGAGGCTAAGTACTTGCCCTAGCGTCCCTCCCAGACAAAAGCTGACACTTTCTGGCATTAAATCGCTAAGAGACAGTCAAGGACTCTTCAATGCGGCTGCAAATTGTGTGGCCAAGCCGGAAAACACAAGCCACAAGCTCCTCTTGGCCTGCACGCACCCGTAATCAGTTAAAACCATAATGGAGCACGGAGCAAAAATAAAAAAAAGAAAACCCCAAACCTCATTTTTGACACGTCGAAATGATGCGAAAAGCTCGGTGCTTTGGCTGGCCCGCTGGGCAAGCACATCCCCATGCCCTGGGGCTCACGCACCCTCCTTTTGGGGCTGGGTGATGAGGAGGGGTGCCCGGGTTTGCAGGCTGGGATGGGGCCCGGGAGCATCAAGTGCATCCGCGGGGCGGGGGAGTGGTACCCGCTGCAGCCGGGGAGGATGCTGGGGCTGCGGCTCCGAGCCATCCATTGTGGCTGCAGAAATGTTTAGGAATCAGCCGTTTAATGAGAACAAAAGGAATTAATTGGTGGTTTAGGCCTAATGAGACCGCTGTGCAAATTAACAGTCCTGATCAGCAGAAACAAACAGGGTCCTTAAACGAATCGCGCCCAGCGAGGCTTTGCGGGGTGATAAATAGCGGAGGGGGGGGGAGGGACCATCTGCCCACCCCTCCTGGGCTGGAGCCTGGCTCTGGGGTGGGGTGGGGGGGGAAAGAAAAAGCCCAACCCACCCCAGATCTCAATAAAGCATAAATTCTCCATTTTATTCATCCAGGCCCAGCTTGACACCAGCATCTTACCACCCAGATAAAGGAGAAACCCACTGGGATTTGCATCTGAAAGGGGCGAGACGCGGCCCCTGGCTGGGGAGCGGAGCGGGGTCTCGGGGGGCGTTTAGCCCCTATTGAGGTGGGCACAAAGGGGGCCCCCGGCCCCGCGGCCGGACCCTGGGTATCCGTCACACAGCCCGTTTGTTCCCGCTGTTTACTTAAGACGTTCCTCAATTCCCAGCGAGGATTTGTATTTCGGGGTTGGTTTACTTCAGCTTGTAGGCTGGAAAAAAAGGGAAAAAAAAAAAAAAAAAAATCTGTCTGATCTTTAATAATCAAAGTAATTAGAATAATCCTTTCAGGGCTGAATGGGGGATTATTTCTTCGTGTCATTTTAGTTTCATCCTCATTTGGGCTCATAAAATGTGGAAAAAGCACTTCAAAAGCCCCACTGTAGTCCCCAGCCCTTCACGCTCTTGAAAATTCCCACCCAGGCGCCTGCCGAGCCCCCGTTCTCAGGGAAACCGCCGGCCCCGGCGTGTTTGGCTACAGCAAATTTATTTATTTCGGCGGTGGTCAAATAAACACCGGGGCCGGGGAGATTTGTGGATCATTTGTTGTTTCGCTGTCTTGGGCAGATAAGGAAACCTTTGATGAAGTGAAGGGACTTTGTGTGTCTAATCTGAGCCCGGCAGCTCCACGCCGCGATTGTAAAATGCTGCGGTGTCTGCGGGGAACAGTAATTACATAGGAGGATTAAAAGGTCCTAAACCTCACCTATATTTCACTTTTGTAAACTAGCGAGGAACAAAGAATTCTTGGCTCGCCCAGAGGAAAGAATAATTGACACAATTCGCAGGCGCGGGATTATTATAATGTAGATAAACGAAGGGAAGAGGACAAAACTAATTTAGGCCTGAAACTTTTCATCTGGCATTTAACAGGGGGAATAAACACAGCTCCCAAAAGAAACGCTGTGAAAAAAAACACCCAAAAAACCCCCAAGCCCCCCCTTTTCCGCTTTGCCCTGCCAGCCGCCCCCTCCCGCTTGGGGGTGCAGGTCCTGGGGGGCTGGGGCTGGCCTGGGTGGGGGGTAAAAAGCGGGGGGAGCGCTGCCCCATGCCTCTGCGGGGTTTAATCCCCTGGGGAGCTCCTTTCCCGCAGCAGCTTCGTCCCCCCGCAGCCTGGCGGTGGCCACGGCCACGAGCACCGCGCTGGCAGCCGGAGGGGTGGCGGTGGGGACGGGCACTGCGGTGTCCAGAGGGACAAGGGACAAGCGCGGTGGCATGGGCCATGGGTTTGGTTTTTTTCCCTGGACGCTCACCCACTCGTGCACGCGCCTGGAGAAGCTGCGTGGGAAAAGCAAGCAGGCAGCTGACCTTGGTTTTGCACCCAGCTGGCAGCGCCTCGCTGCTTTTGGGAGCCAGAAGCTGAATTTTAACAAATTTTAGCCTTCTCATCAATAAAACACAGCCTTTCCCTCTTTTCCCAGGGCCACATGAAGCATAATAAATCAGTATTTATAAAACCCAAAGTGGCACAGAAGTGCAAATAGCCAGCAGGCAGCCACGGTGCGATTGCTGCTCTGAAGACAGCAGATACCTAAGCACAAGATGTACCAGGATTATGTACCAACAGGGCCAAATCAAAGTAGAAAAAAAAAAAAGAAATGTCCTTTTTTTTGCCAGCTCGACTCCTGATTTCAGCTGATGAAAAGCGTGCAGGATCCCATCCGAGGCTGGAGCCCAGAAAGGGGTTGTGGCAGCGCAGGGATGAGCCCAGCTCCTCTGGTTTCCTGGAGTCCAGTTCTCCCCGCTCCCACCTCCGGGGCTGGAAAAAACCCCCAAATGATGGGAAGGCGATCCCATACGGGGTGGGTGCGAGGGGAGCACAGGGGTGATCCCGTACGGGGTGGGTGCGAGGGCAGGGTGCTCTGCGGCGCGGCGTCAGCCCGCGTTGCTCCCACCCTGGCATCCAGCCCTCCGCCCCGCTCCGCCGGGTTGCTACGGGCAGGGGGAAACACTGCGGGCTCGGGGCTTTAAATTATGAACAATTATCAGCGGGAAAATGACAAGAATGAGAAAATTAACAAAGAGCTCAATACATTCGGCTAAATGGCCAACCTAAATGCATTCCTATTAGGCAGTCAATATTGGGCTGGCAGCTCCTGTCTGTGCCCATTTCTCATTAGACAAAGCCTTGACCTTGACCTCATTGTCCTGTTTGCCGGGAGACAGAATCCCATAACAACTCGTTTGGCGAATGTATTGGACCAGTAATCCATAAATATTGATTCATTGTTTGCAGTGTAATTTAAATGTCAGTTATAAGCCTGGGGCAGATAAAGATCTGTATCAACAATAAAACGGGATAGAGGCTATAAATCCCCCGGGGCAGGCCGGGTTAAAATGGATGCATGCATCCTTTAAAAGAAAAAGCAAAAACAAAGAGGGAAAAAAAAGAGGCACATTTCCTGTACATGAGGAGGAGGGAGGATATCGATTATCAGGGCAACCGGCGTAGGCTGGCAGCCCCCAAACTGGGTGGCCCCCACCCCGCAGTGTGCCCCCGTGGCCCGTTTCCCCTCCACCCTCCCCATGGGAGATATGGGTCCTCCTCTGCCCGGTGATGCTCCCCATTTCTGCTGCACCCTTGGTCCCCTTGCTGCCTCCTCCTCCTCCTTCTCCCCTCATCTCCAGCTGGGCAGAAGTCCCCAGGCTGTGGGACCCCAGGTCTGGGGCTTCCAGCACCCCACAAGCAGACACCCATGGTTGGGCACAAGGTGCTCCCTGAAACGTGTGTGGGTTTTTGCCCTCAAACAAGAGGAGGGGATAACTCTGATAACTGAGTAACTGTCCCTAAATAGAGAGAAAAATAAGTTTTTGCTCCGAGTGCTGTTTTATAGCAGCAGTTTTGCAGCTCTGGGTTAGCTGCAAGCGTCAGCGTCACCGCGGCTGACGGAAAGATGCAAAACTATTGTTTAAAAAAAAAAAATTAGTCCTTCTTTGTGGGCTAACGGACACAGCTCTGACTGCACCAGCGTTGCGGGCCCGGACCCTCGGAGCAAGGTTTCCCTGCCAGGGCTGCAGCACCCGCGGGGCAGGAGCCCTCCCTGCATCCGCAGCCGGTGCCCCGGGGCCGTGCCAGCCCTGGCTATGGCACAAAACCCCAGAGAAACAGCCCCAAAAGCAAAGCCCAGGGCTGGCGCGGGCCACAGTCGTGCAGACAGGCAAGGTCACGCCGCCGCGGCAGCCCAATCTGGCTGAGCACCAAGCGACATTTAATAAAGCGCCGGGGCGAGGCGATCGCCAGGCTTTACCCCCGCAGATGCTTATCCTTCTGTGTTGTTTCATTTCTTCTAAACATTTAATTACACTTCCAGTTGTTTCCCTGTCCAGGCTGGATGCTGGCGGGCTAATGGACTTCCCAGCGACACAAAGCCAAGCCCGCTGACAGCGGCGATAAGGAGTTACAGCCCGCAGCTGCTGGGCATGGCCCGCGGGCTGCCTGGAGGGGCTCGGGCTTTGATCCAGGGTCCTGCCGCAGCCTCCTTCGTCGCCCCAAAACCTGTCCGGCCCCTGCTCCCCACCCCAAAATGGCCCCAACCCAGCAGCTGGCATCATGGTGTGGGGTGCTGGCAGATTTGTGGGCAAGGTAATGCTGGCATGTCACCGTTATGCACGGGAGGGAGGGATGCCCAGCATGGCTCCAGCATGCACGGGAGGGAGGGATGCCCAGTGTGGCTCCAGCATGCACAGGAGGGAGGGATGCCCAGCATGGCTCCAGCATGCACGGGAGGGAGGGATGCCCAGTATGGCTCCAGCATGCACGGGAGGGAGGGATGCCCAGTATGGCTC
>NW_009258909.1:18384-26800 GCF_000687185.1 Egretta garzetta
GCAAAACCCCTCCCCAGCCACCTCAGTGCCGTTCCTGTGCTGGGGGGGTCCTGTTCGGGGGCTGCATGTCAGGATAGAAAAGTGTTTCAAGGGCAGTTCCCAGCCATAAATAAAGCCTTTTCCCCCGCGGAGGCTGCGCTCTGGGGCCGCGAGCCCCGCTGCACGGCAAAGGAAGGAAAAGACGGTTCACAGGCATCTGCCCCGGTGCTGGAGGAGGCTGCTTGGAGGACGCCCCGATGCCACGGCACATGCCAGGAGGAGGTTTGGGACCCCCCGCTGCCAGGGCTGTCCAGCTTTGCTCCCTCCGGGATGCGAAGCAGCCAGACCTGCTGCTCCCCTGCAGCAAGGGGCCCCAAGCCATGGGGGGGACATGCCAGGCTTTGGGAATGCCGGGCACAGCAGCAACGTCTGCTCCCTCCTCGCCACTCAGCCGCGGCTGGGAGGATGCTCCCGAGGTTTCCCAGCCCCGGGCTCCTCCAGCCTTTGCTCCCCGGTGCCCCAGCCCGACCCTGAGGCGTGGGGGGAAGCCAAGCCTCGTGTTCTCAACGAAGGAATCCCACCCTCCCTGTGCACCCCTTGGAACACCCCGTTGGATCTGCTGCGTTCGCACGGCCCCGTAGCAAGAAGAGCTCCGTTCCGTCCCCTTCCGTTGGACGTGCCAGCGAGGCGCAGGCTGCGCGTGAAAACATTTCTGCACCTTTCTTGTCTCCTGGAAAGGAGACCCAAATTCCTGGCTCCCTCCTTCAAAGGCAGCCGCCTTCTGCAGGTGTGTGTAAACCGGCAGCTCAAGCCCGTTGTGCATTCAGGTGTGAGCAGACAGCAAGCTGCAAGGTTTCTTTTTCCCGTAGACAGAACCTCGCATTTTCTCCCACCGGTGGTGTTTTTATGCAGTACACTGCCATTTGGGGTCGGGTTTTTGTTGTTGTTTTTTTTACTTTAAGTAACAGCTATTTAAATTTTTTTATAGTCTAATATCTCCGTGAAGCAGTCTCAGACACTGAGCTCATTATTTATTGAGCTCTATCAGTGACTTTAAAAGAAATCTTTTATATCAGATTTGCAGCGGAGTAATCTCCTTAGTCTGTTTGACAGGGAGAAAAACCACAGTGCATAAACTCCCTTACTGCCTCTGAATATGGGTTAAAAGAAATACATTTTCCAGGGGTTGGAGGGGAAAATTCTGGAGATTAAACAGACTGCTGGGACCTGCACCTCTCCCAGTGGTGGGATGCTGATGGGATTTTATCTCCTACCTCCGAGAGGGAAAGAAAACGGCAAGCCTCTTCCCCAGGGCTTTCTGAAAGGCACGTGCCTGCCTCGGCTGGGCGGCAGAGCCCCGGGATGGGGACCCCCCACCATGGCCATGGCCAAAAGTCTCACCAATGCAAATAAATCCTTCTCCATGTGGCCCACCAACCAGCTTTCCCCCATAGAAGTGGCAAACGTGGATATCAAAGAGCACAGAGCCGGGGGGGCTGGAAAGGAAGGGGGCTGGGGCTGCCAGCCCTTCCTCCAGCGCCAGCCGCCCGGCTTGGTGGCAAAGCCACCCTGGAAAAGCCCAAGGCTGGAGCACGAACACAGCCCCTCGTCGCGCTGAACTTCACCCCCAACCACAGCACCAGCTCCGCACATCCCTTGCGTGGAGGGTTTTGGCTCTGGAATGAATATAAAGATCCCTGGGAAGTTTTCCTGAAGGTGCCCTGTAATGCGGTGTGACGGGCGGCTGGTGCGGGACGCCGCCGAGGGGCACAGGCGGCCAACACGGCCTTTTAACGTGGTCGGGAGGTCTGCACACTCTCATCTTGTTAGGCTGAGGGGCTCGAAGTTTAGAAGTTTAATTCAACCCCCCCTTATGGTGACTTACTCCCCATTATGGTGACTCACTCTTTATGCTCCCCTCGCAATGATTAAGCCGTGAAAATAAAAAGTCCCTCCTCCCCACCCCCCCCTGTAAATTTGCAAGAGCAAAAGCAGCAATAAGGCATTTTCTGGAATGATTTAAAGGGGGTTGGAGGGAGACGTTGCTCGAGTGCTAGGGCAGATCAGGGGTGCATGGGGGGAGCGTGGCTTGCAGCAATCTTTGAATTCCGGCAGTTACATTTTAATCCCATATTTGAATGATGTGGCCAAAAGGCCTTTTCTATTAAAAAATAGAGTGCATCAGAACATGGCACCCAAGCTGGAGCTGGTTAGGTGGTGGCCAACGCGGCTCAGGGCCTCAGGGAGAGCCGGCACCGACGGGAGCCAAGGGGAGCAGGACCCCGATGGTGTGGGACCCCAGCCCCTGGCCGGACCCCGAGCTCGGCACCGCCCCGGCACCCAGGATAAAGCACATTTGGAAACCTGCGCCCAGGGGAAAGCCCAGGCTGGTCAGCAGCCACTGGATGGAGCACAGCGGGGCTGAGGGCATCACTTCCAGCCACCCAAACCTGAATGCGTTGGGTGGCTTCAAAGCAGCCTGACCCACACACAGACTCGGCATTGCAGCCCTGATTTTTGGGAAGATATAAAAGATTGGGGGTGGGGCGGGAGGTTGGGGAGGTTTCTGTGGAAGCAAAGGAACAGGAATCAGCAGCGTGGCACCGGGGCACCAATCTATCCCCAAGCGGGTGATGCTACAGCCCGGGCACCCCAAAAAGCCATCGCCCCGGGCAGTGTGGTAGGCAGCCCCTCGCCCTCTCCCGGTGCCATGCACAGCCTGGCGGCACCACTGCCACGTGGACCACCCGGCACTGAAGCAGCTCCCACTGCCCGAGCCGATGGGATTAATGGGTGCTGAGCCACCCGCCGGCCCGTGCCGCGACGCTGCTCGCCCCTCAGCTGGGGTGCAAACACCCCAAGCCAGGACAGCGGAGATGCCACAGAGCGACGCGGGGTTCCAGCTCGCACCTACACACTGTTTGGGGGGAAAAAAGCTTTGCTCATCCCAAACATCAGTATCCTGTGGCTTTTCTGCTCACGAAATGTGTTTGGGGGAATTAAGGAGGCAGACACTCAGGGGACTTCGGGAGAAATGCCAGGCGGCTGCTGAGCACCGCACTTTGCTACCTGAAAACAGCACTTCTGCATCTTCCACACGTATTATTTATTTAGCGTCAGCTTCTTAACCATGCTCTGGAGGATGCTGAAGGTGCACAGCTCACCGGGCTGTTCTCCCTGACAGCTACCATCTCCTATAGCAAGTACTAGGGATGCTTAAGTCACGCTAACTGGAAGAGACACTGAATAAATGAATCCCAATGCTGCAGAGACGCCGCGGGTTTCTCCAGGCTCTGCAGGGGATCAGCCTGGGAAACCCATTGCAAAAACTGGTTTCTCCACATGTAGATCTAGCAAACATTTTTGGGGGCAGAGGGGGCCCTGGAGCCCAAAGTGGCTGGGGAAGCCAGCCCAGCCAGTCGAGAAGAGGTTTTATACATCCCGGCCCTCCTCGTGGTGACAGACCAATGGAGGAAACCTGAGGTCAGCGGGGAGCTGATGGTACCCCTGGGTACCACATCCCCTCCATCCTGCATCCCTGGGTACCGCATCCCCTCCCTCCTGCACCCCTGGGAGCTGCATCCCATCCCTCCCACATCCCTGGGAGCTGCATCCCATCCCTCCCACATCCCTGGGAACTGCATCCCATCCCTCCCACATCCCTGGGTACCACATCACCTCTTTCCTGCATCCCTGGGTACCACATCCCCTCCGTCCCGCACCCCTGGGAACTGCATCCCCTCTTTCCTGCATCCCTGGGGACCATATCCACTTCCTCCTGCATCTTCTCCCTCCTGCATCCCCTTGGGCAGGGCTTCTTCCTCCCCTGGAAACTGGGATACCCCTGTGTCTTGCCTCGGAGTTCAAGCTCTTTGGGATCCACTTCCCAGCACTCCGAACCCTTTAGCATCTCTCCCCGCCACGAGCCGGCGGAGCATCGGGTGCAGCCCCCCCTTGATGTGGGAGCCAGCGGGACGGGTGCCCACGTATCTAGCAGCAGGATACGGCCCCATATGTTTTTCCTCTGCCTTAATTTACATTCCAGGAATGGATCAAAAAACCAAATAAAACCGGCAAGGCGATGCCAGCTCCTACATCTGCCTTTGGAAGCCTTCAGCTGCGGCCGCTAATGTTGCCTAATCCCGGCCAGACAGTGCAGCTGAGAAACTCGGCAGCGGCAGGGTGGGGAGCCGGTGAGAGGTCCCCTGGGGGCCACAGCCCTCTCCCACGGGAGGAGCCCACCACGCTCCCACTGTGGGAATCCTCCTCCCGCCCCCGAAGGCCATCGCACACGGGTGCAGGGCACGCGGCTGCACCGTGCCGAGGGGAAAATCGCCAAGCGTGCACCCGCTTTGGCCTCGACTTTAATTGCTTGTGATGAAATGATGGCACCGGGTCCCACCAAGGGCCAGCGCCTTCCAAAAAACCCCATTAGCAGCCAGGCAGCCCCGAGGTACATCGTTATTCCAGCGAGTTCACGGAGAGGCCGTGTCCTCCCCCCCCGCTCCGTCCCCCGGTTTTTGGAAGCGCTTCGATGTCAGCCAACGTGTTCTGCTTTGATCAACAAAACTGCACAGGCACTGGAGCTGATGGTAATAGAAAACAAATTGAACCAGGCTGGAAATGTTTAAAAAGAAACACACAACGCGCGGGAGCCAAAAGCTCAGCCCGGCGTGTCCCGTGCTCCACGAAGCAGCGCTTCTCCCCAGACCTCAGGACATCAAACACCCACGCAGCCGGCGAAAGCCCCCCCCTGCCCTCCTGTGCCGGCCAAAGCACATGAGGGGTGATCGTTGTTTATTTTTGTGGCTGTTGCTTGCACCCTGCCAGACCCCCCTCTCCCAAATACACCCCTAAGTGTTTGGGGGTGCTTCTGGCCCTCCAAGAGCTCCTAAACCCGGGATGCAGGGGGAAAGACCCAGTGGTTGTCCCTTCCCAGCACATACACCAAAAATCAGCTTCCCGGCGCCCAGGGCATCATCTCCTTCCCGAGCGGGGCAGCGGGGAGCCCGGTGCCCCATGCACGGGGCCGGGGACCATCCCCATCCTTTCCCAGAGCAGGACTGCATGGTCCCTGGGGGCGAGCAGCTCCCCTGGGACCCCAAGGAGAAGGGTCCTGCCTCCTGTATCCCGGTCTTCCCGTGACGCTGGCCCCAGGCTCTCCCCATGGCAAAACCTGGCTTTGCCCTCGGCCGCCCCCGCAGCCCACACCGGCGAGCCCAGCCACGAGCCCCGCAAACCTCTACCATTAAGCACAATAAAGCATTCGGCTGCGTTGCAACGTAACGAGGTGGCTCCAGAGGGACTTGGCCCCCAGCAGCAATAACAGCATCCCAACAAACCCCACGCCAGCCCCAGACCTGTGCGGATCTCCCGGAATGGTTTTTGAAGGGAAGGGCGCTGATTTACAGCCCTGACAGCCACTGCAGGAGCGGAGCCGGGCTCCAAGTGGCGAGGGGCCAGCGGGCTGGGCCAGGTGCGAGCTGCAAGCCAGGCTTTTTAAGAAGAAAATAAAAAAAATAATGAACACACGGGCATCTAAAGGGGTTAATGATCAATCAGAGATCCATTCCCGGGCATGGAGTCAGCCTGAGCGGTGGCGCAGGAAGCAAGGAGCAGCAGGATGGGGGGTTTGGGGGTTTGGGGGTGTCTGTCCCATGGCCTAGGGCTGGAATTTGGGGGCTGTGGCACCCAGCACGCCCCGCCTGCGGGAAGCGGGCAAGCATCGCTCTCAGCTCCAGGAACGGCACCAGCGAGGTGCTGGGACATCCCCAGGCTGCGCTGGGGACCCGTGCACAGATGCCGGTGCCATCACCCCATGTATGACCTGGATTTGATGATCCTAAAGGTCATGTCCAACCTGAACGGTTCTGTGCACAGCGCGGTGCTATAGGGAAGCTCTGCAGAGCCACCCCCCAGTACGCACCGCAGTGGTGTCGTGCCTGGCTGCCAAACCCCATGGAGAGTCGTAGCCGGCCAAAACCTGTTTGCCATCACAGATTCCTCCGAGCCATGGGAAGATTCCAATCCATCATTATTTATTTCTTCCCTCAGAGGTTGCTGCTGGCTCTCTCCCACTCTGCCTGCTCTCCCCATACCTGCCGGCACGGTGCCTGCCCTGGCAGGTCCCCGCAGGGGCTGCCCCGTAACGCTTCAAGGTCACACCAAAGCTGCTTCCATTTCTATTTGCTCAATTCTACCCGGTTTCTGGGTGCATGGCAGGAACGCGTCGCCCGGAGCCGCTCCCCGGCCGAGCCGGGCTCTGCCCCAGCCCCGTGGTCCCTGCCCCACGGCCACATAAAGAACGGGGAGCACCTGGAACCCCGACCCGCTCGGGGGGGATTGTGAAGTGGGGAGCTGCAGGGGCTGCCGATGCCTTCCCCCCTCCAACCCATCTATGGAGGCTATGGAACAGAAGAGATGTAAAGCAGCCCAACGTGCAACTCCAGCACATCCCTGGGCATGGCACGGGGGGAATTTAAGTGATTTACATCTCCGCCTGTGCCTGCCGCAGCCGGGGCCTGGGGAGGGGGTTGGCAGAGGCCAAGCATGGGCACCGATGGCTCCGGCGGCCAGAGACACTGGGAGCCTAAGACCTGCTGCTCGCCCAACGCCGGGTGGGAAGAGGCATGGAAAGGCGTCCCAGCGTGGCTGTGGTCTGATCCTGGGACACCGAGGAAGATTATCCCATCTGTGGGAAACAGGAGGTGGCACGAGGGCTGCTGGGCTCCGTGCAAAGTGGCAGAGGGGCGTTTTATTCTTATTCTTGTTAAACACTGGGCTTGAAAACACCGCGGAACCAGCTGGGGCTCTTGAGCTGGCACTCGCTGACGCGTTTGGAAAGTGCACCCTCTAGACCAGACATGGAAAAAGTTTACGGTTCCCAATATTTTAACCCTAATCCCCGTCAGAAAATCAGATTTGGGATGTAATTTGCATAGCATGTCTCATGATTTCATTTAATCTGCCCAATCCTCTTAGGGAGCAGAACAGCATAAGTTATCACAGACAAGGGGGCTGCTTAGGAACTGCAAATCCACCCATCCCGCAAACCCCCACCTCGGCAGTTAATCCCGCTCCTGCCAGCGCACATCGCTGGGGAGGATGGGGAGGGTGGGAGGAAGCGAGGTGAAGCCCCGACCCCGCTGGGTCAACCTCCAGCCTCCCCGGAGCTGGAGCGAAATATTAGGGCTTTGAGTCACTTCTTTGCCTTCAGGCGATTTGCTTATCCCCGGTTCAAGCACTGGAAGGGGCTGCCCAGGGAAGGGGTGTGATTCTATGATTCTATCTTATCAGGAACTTAAATCCCATCCCGACAGACACCCTAAACACGTGCGTCCAGCTACGTCTGCCTTCCAGAATTAAATTAACCCCAAATTTCCTCCTAGCCGGAGACCCAGGCAGGGCTCTGCTGCCGCTCGACTTCTTCAGTTGATAGCGCATCCACCAAAGGCTTTGGGCTGCATCTTTAATTCGTCCATATAATTACAGAGAAAACGTGTTCTTCAGAGCGATCGCATCCCACATCGATCAGCGATCAGAGCCACCTCCTATTTTGCAATTAACTCTTCATCATCAGGCCTGCTCCCTCGCATACCACAAAACCAAACCCAACCCCAAAAAACCCCAACAAAATACTTTTTAAATGATTTGTTGTGATCGAATAACTCCCCCAAATACCCCAAAGTATTAAAATCCCTACTTCAATATCCTTTATCCTTTAAGGTTCTTTATAATTCAATAAACAGGATTTCAAATCCTCCCCAAACCGGGGTGGACTTGTTCTGCGCCGCCGTTCCAGGCCACTCTTCTAATGCACACTCTTATTAAGCTGTGCGAGCTTACAGCTCTTTAATCTTTTTGAACACATGTTGAGAAGAATAAAAGCAATTTTGTTTGGGAAACTGAAGGCCATGTTCAGCTGGAAATAAGCTTTTTCTATAATCTCACCTCTTGCTTTACAGAGCCGGCTCGGGGGCCGTTACCCAGTAACCCCTGAAAGACGCCGCCCCTCTCCGGGCGTTTTCTCCCTTTTTTTAATTGTGGGAGGGGAGAGTTAAGGAAAAAAAAACCAAACCCAACCCTAATTTTGGCTCTTTTTCCCCAAATTGGTGCAATTTTACAATCTCTGCCCTCAAAATAATCTCAGATCTGGGCTTCCTTTGGCTCAGAGCTAATCTGGATGTAATTCCCCTACCTCTGCCTCTGCCCTTGGCAACACACAAATACAGATTAGAGGGTTATATAAATGTAATTTTCTAATTAATCATTTCAGGGCCGGCCGCCACGTTTTTTTGTGTACCAACAAATGCCCATGAAGTTCAACCGTGAGCGAGGGGAGGCTTTATATAACGGCGAGGTTTCTGCCCTGCATCTGGAAAACAACCGGCCCCTTCCCATTGGCCTCCCCCAAACTCCCCAGTGCCACCGGAGCAAC
>NW_009258909.1:28269-30528 GCF_000687185.1 Egretta garzetta
CACCCACGCCCCAAAGCCTGGCCGGGGCCGGGAAGGGACCCCCCAAATCGCCGGGGTTTGAGCCGCCCTGCTCCGGGGCTTTCCCAGCGGCTCCATCCCCTTCATCCCACCTGAACCCCTTTGGAGCAACCTGGGAGAAAAAGGGGGGGCTGTTTTCTTTCTAAAGATCCCGTGGAAAAAACCACTCGCGCGGCCTCTTTAAAAATAAACTGAAGTGTTCATTAGCTGGCCTATTTTTTCAGGTGTATTCTAATAGCGCTAATTAACTCTAAGGTAGATTTTAGCACTTCAGCCTCCCTTTCTGCCTTCAAATGCCAAAACAAATCTTGCCATAATTACCAGCAATCCTTTTCATTACCGGCTGCCTAATTATCCTATTAATAGCACATCCTAAGAGACTATATTTGCTTGGCAGGCAAATATTTGTTTTTAAATTAGCAAACACAAAGACAAACTGCTCTGTTTGCTGAAGGATTTTGAAATGCAAAATGGTTTATATTCATGGCAAAAAAATTAATCCGAGTAAAACCAAATGCTTAATCCATTTGAAGCATTTGAGTCTTTTCAGTGCGTTCAGGAAGGGGGAGGATAACTGTGCCAGGAGAGGGATCTCGGAACACCTTTCTAATAACACGCCTGTGTCTGGACAAGGCTCCTGGTAGCTTTATCGCCCAGGGAAAGACGCGATGCCCAGCAAGCAACTGGGAAAACCGACCCTCGCAGCGGACTGGGTGGCTCGGAAGCCTCCGCGCTTCAGGAAACAAGAAAGAGATGATTTTCATTTTCCTCCCTTTTGGAATTTGGAGCCCAAGCTGAATGTGCTTTCATACAGCGCCCACGGAGCACGGCCGGCGAGACCCCTGGGGCTCACAAGGGGTTTCTGTGCAGCGGGGCCGCGGGGCCGTGATTCCCCCTGCTGAGGGAGGCTGCGGCACGGCGGGTCGGACCCCAGCAAGAAAAGAAGCTGGCTGCCACGGCTGCAGGAGCTCTGCCTCCTCTCCAGGCTTGATGGCAGAGGATTTGCCTGGCACAGATGGCTCTGGCACCGGGAGGGTGCTGCGGTGATGGGAGGGTGCTGCGGTGATGGGAGGGTGCGGTGGTAGCAGGAGGATGCTGGCGTGGCAGGAGGATGCTGCTACGATGGAAGGATGCTATTGTGGCAGGAGGATGCTATTGTGGCAGGAGGATGCTATTGTGGCAGGAGGATGCTATTGTGGCAGGAGGATGCTATTGTGGCAGGAGGATGCTATTGTGGCAGGAGGATGCTATTGTGGCAGGAAGATGCTGCTACAATGGAAGGATGCTGCTACGATGGAAGGATGCTGCCATGATGGAAGGATGCTACCATGATGGAAGGATGCTGTCGTGGCAGGAGGATGCTGCAGCCAGCAGGAAGGCATGTGGCTCTGCACCCCACTTGTCCCGTCGGGCCATGGGGACAACGCCATAACATTTTGCTTTTAATAGGGAGCAGAAGTGCTCCCTTTCAGTGTGCAAAACTCCAGAGTGATTAGACAGAGGAGTTAATTGGTCAGCCTATAGTTAAGGGGAGAGGTGATAAAGGGCGCCGGCAGCATGGCCCTTGGGAGCGGCACTTCTCGGGAGGGTGGCCCAGAGCTGCGGGGAAGCCCCCATGGCGGGGGGCGGAGGATGCCGAGATGCTCCCTCTCCAGGATTCAAACCAAACAGGGATCAATCGATTCATCTGCGGCAGAGGAACTCCTCCGACGGACTTGCAGGCTGTGTCAGAGCTGCTGAATTATTTATGGGCCTGGAGGGGCTTTTTCCCCGTGGGCTTGCAGAGCATCTACCTTCACAGACACCATCACAGACAGCGCTCTTCAGAAAACCAACTTTTTATTTTTTTTTTTTTAAAAAACCCAGCTACTTCTTCCCTGGGTTATAAAAAGAGAAATACACCCTCATCTCGCAACCCGCCAAGGCGAAGGAGATAAACGGGCAGCACTTTGCCGCTGTGCGGTACTGCAGGCTCCCAGGCTGAGGGGGGGCCGCGCCGTTTGGGCTGGCACCCGTCCCCCAACCCCGCCTCGTTGCCTGCCCCCTTAAACCTCCCACAACCTCCACCACTCTCGCTTTTCTTCTGCGGTCAGAGGCAGGAGGAGGGATGAACTGCGGCTCTTGCTTCCAAGTTAAGGCCAACCTGCAGCCTGGGAGATCTCAGTCCTGCCGGAGCGGGACCTTGTGTCTGCCCGGATCTTCTTCTGCGGCCTGCCTGCCCCGCACTGGCTCCCCTGGCCA
>NW_009258909.1:30747-31683 GCF_000687185.1 Egretta garzetta
ACTGCCATCATCGCTGCCACCACCACCACTGCTGCCACCACCACCACTGCCGTGCCCCCGCCTGCAGCAGGCAGCACTGCCAAGGAGCTTCGGGGAGTTTATTTGGAATTAGAGGGTGCAGGGATAGGGCCAATCTGCTGCTCCCCCGCTGCAGGGACCCCGGCGCTGGGTCACCAAACCCCCTCTGCCCGGCCCCTTCCCCGGCAGGCAGGGCGGGCTGAGGGTGCAGGGCGAGGGACACCACGCTGCGAGGGAAAATGAGTCAGTTCCTGGGAAAGAAAAGGTTAATCAGCCTGCGCAGAGCATCGCCCCGGGTTTACTTGAATGACTCAAGCCTAAAATATAGCGGCGGCCACACGGAGCATACAAAGGGGCTTTGCAATCCATTATGCCACGTCGGAGACCTGGCTGAGACCACACATGTGAGAGCAGCAGTAAATAATGCATGGCCGCCCCGGCCAGCCTCCCTCCCTCTCCCTTTCCTTTTAGGCTGTCAACCTCCTTGTCAGATCCCGGTGCCAGCCTGCCCGTTTGAATAAGCGCCGCGGGATAACAAACATCAAATCCCTCCTCTTGCAAAAAAAGAAAAAAAAAAAAAACCCAAATAAAAGACAAGAGACCGGTATGGCTGCGAAGCGCAGGGTCCTGCCCCGCTCCTGGGGAGGAGGGAAGGGATGGTGGGTGAAGCCATCTGGGTTTCTCAGGCCATGGGTCGGCTCGTTGGAGCGCGATGGGGACAGGAACGCTCCCTGGCTCTGGACGGCGGCCGTGACCGTGCCAGGGAGGGGCTGACTCCCTAAGAACCTCATCTACGCTTCTTAATAAAAAAAAAAAAAATTAGGGACACGGTTTAGAGGTAGGATGGCGGGGTTAGGTTAATGGTTGGACTCGATGATCTTAAAGGTCTTTTCCAACCTAGATGATTCTATGATTCTA
>NW_009258909.1:40762-41155 GCF_000687185.1 Egretta garzetta
GGCTGGCTGATGCTGGCCACCCGCTCCCCACCCCAAGGCAGGCTGTGGGGGCACCCAAAACACCCCCTGCCCTCGCAGGGGTGAGGGTGCCCCGGGCTACCCCCCTCCCTCCACAGGAGAACCCATCTCCATCCCAAAGACCCGGTTGTCCCCTCCCTCCAGGGCCTTTCCTGACCCCTCCCGCCGCGTGCCCCACGCTCCTCGCGCCTGGATCCTCGCCCACATCCCGGTGCGGCCATCAGCACTCAGCCGCGCTCCAGCTCCCCTCCCCTTCCCTTTTTGCTCCACTTTTCTCAGCTCCTTCTTTCCTTCTTTCCTGCTCCAACTACAGAAATCCTCAGGCGCTGTCAAGGATCCTTTGGGAGCGCTGGAGGGGAGGTGATGTATTGGAGA
>NW_009258910.1:0-474 GCF_000687185.1 Egretta garzetta
GACCCCGACATCCCATGGGACCCCAACATCCCACGGGACCCCGACATCCCCTGGGACCCCAGCACCCTATGGGACCCCAACATCCCACGGGGCCCCAATGTCCCACGGGACCCGGACAGCCCCTGGGACCACAGCACCCTACGGGACCCTGACACCCCACGGGACCCCGACATCCCCTGGGTCCCCAGCACCCTATGGGACCCCAATATCCCACGGGACCCCAGCATTCCACGGGACCCCAACATCCCATGGGTCCCCAGCACCCTATGGGACCCCGACATCCCATGGGACCCCAACATCCCATGGGTCCCCAACATCCCATGGGACCCCAATGTCCCACGGGACCCCAGTGTCCCACGGGACCCCAGCACCCTATGGGACCCCAACATCCCACGGAACCCCGACATCCCATGGGTCCCCAACGTCCCATGGGTCCCCAACGTCCCACGGGACCCCAGCACCCTATGGGACCCC
>NW_009258911.1:0-489 GCF_000687185.1 Egretta garzetta
CGCGCAAACACAAATACAACCCTATGGCTAAGCTGGAAACAATGTCCGCAATGTAGACAAATGTCCGGCTTCTGTTGGAACCCTTTGTCTCGGCGCAGTTTTTGCATTTATTTCAGTGGCGAAATAATACGTGATTGACGCCCTCTTTCAATGTGTCCTAACTGTTGGGAATAAATCTGAGGTTGTTCCTAGTTGTCATGGTATTCAACCCCGCTCAATGGCTATTTCTTCATCCATTTCGGAGTCCTTCCCCGATATCGAGGGAACCCCTTCGGGCGGGGGCTCCCCCGCCCCGCTCCCCTTGCCCGGGGGAGGGGCCTGGGACACGCACTCGGGGCCCTCATTTCCAGCAAATCGCGCCCTTATCGATGGGTTCGGTGCCCCCCGGCTCGGCCGGCCCGGCGCGGGGGAGGCGGCGGCGGCGGGGGGCGGTTTTAATTCCTGCCCGCCGCGGCAAGCGAGGGGGGGGGGGGGGGGGGGGGAAGAAAA
>NW_009258911.1:2179-2710 GCF_000687185.1 Egretta garzetta
CCGCTCGCCCCGCTGACCCCGCGCCCGTCCCCGCTCCGCGTCCCCCCCTAACAGCCGTCAAGTGGATTAGTTTATTGTTTGATTAGCCCAAAGGTGCGAGCTATTGTTTTCCTCCACTCCAGACCCCAAATAAACAAACAGAAAGGACTGCACCTCGCCCGCTCGGTGCGGATTAGCGGAGCCCGCACAAAGCCTTTGTTCGGGGGACAGGTTTGTTTTATCTCTTAGAATGAGCTACACTTGAAATAAATAGGGAAAGGGAAGCGCAGCCCCTGTCGCTCCGCTAATTGTTGTCGGGAGCTTCACCTCGGGAGCACCCCCCGTAAGCAACACCCTCTTTGTTTTAAAGTGTGGCGGGGGAAAGGAGAATCGCGCCCCTGCCCAAGACATCTTTTGTTGGTGATTAAAACAAAACAAAACAACCCCCCCGAAGCCAAAATAAACCCATCGCTTCTACCGGCGCCCTCCGAGAGCCCCGCACGGGGCGGAGGGGGGGCGGGTTGTTAAATTGCATTTTTGCGGCGGGGAAGC
>NW_009258911.1:2791-3581 GCF_000687185.1 Egretta garzetta
GCGGCCGCGCCAGGCCGGGGGAAGGGGAGCGGGGACGGGGAGCCCACGCCACCGGATTACCTTGCACGCCGGCATCCTGGCCGCGGGAGGGAGGGAGCGTGGAAAACAAACAAAAAAATTAAAAAAAATAAATCGTATTTTCCGAAATCAGGGGGAACCAGAGCCCTCGGAATCTTGCGTCGCTTTCAGGAACTTAAATGTAAGGTGCGGGGCTCGGAGTTTCTGCGGGGTGAAATTCCCGACTCCGTTCACGGCTGGAAAAACGGCATTAACAAAGGCGTTAAGGATGTTTCGGGGGGAAAGAAAAAAGAACAAAAAAAAAAAAAGAAAAAGAAAAGGGGAAGAAAAGAAGGAAGAAACGCAGTTCTGTGACTCAGAGGTGCAACTGAAATAAAAATCTAAACGTTGCCACAAGTGGGATCACTGAAGCCCAAAGCAAAACTCTACACCTTGGAAATTTGAAAGGGAGCCGGCACCAGCCTTCCCTATGGAGGCTCCAGAGAAAGCCCCTGCCAACCCCCACAATCCCGGCGCGGGCCTGCCTTTCTCCCGCAGACAATTAAATCTTCTCCAGGACATAGGAATCTAAATGAGCTTTCCTATTCTCACGATTACTCTATCTCCTTCCCCCCCGAAGCTTCAAAGACGGAGAAATCCTTCCAATTCACCGATATTACTTATAAATTCGTAGATCCAGGTCTAGCCTGCCCTCCAACCAACCTCCCGAGGTGGTGAATTGGAATAGAAATTGGGATTTTTTTTTTTTTTTATTTATCCTCCCCCCCCTCCC
>NW_009258911.1:5003-15954 GCF_000687185.1 Egretta garzetta
CCCAAATCCTCCCGCGCCCACCTCGCCCCTTCCCACCTCCCCGCCCGCTCCGCCTCGGGGCAGCCGCAACTTCCCAGCCGAGCCCGGGCTGCTCTTTAACAGGCTCGCCCTCTATAAATCGCTGGGTAGCTAAGGCGCTATAAAAACCAAATAGCCAGATGTGGCACGTTATTTATGTGTGAAAGCTCGTTTACATTAGATATGCTGATCCAAGCTTTGATAGCGCGGGTTTGCGAGAGATTAGAGCTGGGCTGCCAGAGAGGGCTCCAGCTGCAGCCCCCCTCCCCTGCCCCTTTTTGCTTCTCCTGTTTTTTTAAAATTGTGATTTTATTTATTCTTGTGTTTGTTTTTTTTTTTTTTTAAAGGGGAGGCGAAGGAAAGGTGATGGAGCTGGGGAGGGGGAGGAGAGTGGAGCTGTCCAAATTTCTGGAAGCTGGGGCTGAGATGTGGTGGTACCTGGTTGCAAGAGGCTCCTGCAAAAGGGACAACCCCCTGCGCACGCAGGCAGCAGTGTGAAGAGGTTACAGCTGGCCAGAAGGGCTTTCTGGGCTCCCGAGCCTGGTAGCCCACCTCCCTTCCAAAGGCCGTGGCCCAGGCAAACCCCACCAGCCCAGCCCTGCTGCAAGGTGAGCCCCGTGGCCGCTGCCCACCCGAGGAGCCGGCCACGCCGCTGGGGCCCGGGTGAAGTCAGGGCAGCTTGCTGGGAGTCAGCCCCACCCAGCAGAAGGTTGTGTGGCCTCCTTTTAACCCCAGGGGTCTGCAAACGGCACGACCCTGGAGGCTTTCCGTTCTCAGGAAAGCTCCCCCATGCCCATGTCTCCCCGGGGCAATGCACAAAGTCCTCTTGAAGGGGCATCACTGGTGGCTGCTGGGGCGAGCAGGAAGGTCACAGGGGCCCGGCTCCATCCCACCTCATCTGCATTCTCTCCACCACCTGCCGTATTTTTAAAAGCGCTGGTGAGACCTTGGACTCCTCTGTGAAACTCCCCAGGGCCCGGGACAGATATCTCTTAGCTAAATACCCCGGTCGCAGGCAGCGCTAACAGAGCTACCTGCAGATAAGGTGATTGATCCTTATACTAATCAATAAAGATCTTGTTCTCAGCAATTAATAACTTTGCCAAGCTTGTTTTGTTTGGATAAAGAAGTGCCCAGATTGCTGACCGAGGGAGTGAAGTTACGGAAAAAATTCCCTGTTGCCCGCAGGAAAATACAAACGTGGATAGTTACTTCTTTATTTCCATACCTGCAAAGCCTTCGGCTCCCATAACAAGAAATCCAGTCTGAATGTCTGGGACATGGCTTACTACTGCGTGCCCAGGTGAAGCTGCCTGGGGGCTCTGGGCTTGCACTTCTGTACTTTTGGTTATAAACCTGTGTAAGAGGTGCGAGCTTGCAGCCGGTCCCCCTGCGGCAGAGCCTGCTGCGCCTCGGGCTGCGGGGGGGGGGCTCCCCAGCTGCGGGTCCTGCCTCCCCGATAGCAGGAGGAGGAGGAGGAGCGTGGGAGAAAGGCAAGGGTGCAACAGCTGGAGTGGGGGCAGGCACGGGAAGGTGGAAGGGGAGCAAACTGGGACCTGTGGAGGAGGGGAGAATGGGCTGGGAGCAGCTGGGTGAGGGATGGGGCTGGAGGTGGGAGAGGAGAAGGATGGTCCGTAGCCACAGGAGCAGCAACCTGTGCCTTCAGGGGGCTGATTGAAGCCCGGGCTCCAGGCTGCTGCCCCTGCCTGGCTGCTGGCAGCAGACCTGCGGGCATGGTGCAGCCCTTTGCTCCTGCCCGGTGCTGGGTGACACGGGACCTGCGGCAAAGCATCACCCGACGGGCGGCGGGGGTCCAGGCCCTGCAGGCGTCCCCCATGGCAGCCACAAGCTGTGTTTTAGACCGCCCTGCAGAACACGCAGGTCCTGTTTTATGAATAAAACCATTTCGTATTTGCTACTGAAAGCAGACCATTCTGGAGGGTTCTCTGGCACCTGAGGCGTGTGTCCCACCGTCCCTTAGAACAGCTGAAAGGCAAACCGCCGGGCCCTGGGAAGGAGAGGAAAGCAGACGATGCAGATTTCCACACCAAACCCACCTGGCCTTGTTTTGCTCAATCGTGGAAATTGAGTCTGTATGGGTGAGTAAAACCAGGCTGGGAGGGTTTTTTTGGAGGGTATGTTTCACGGGTGGGGGAGGCTTTTTAGATATTTCTTTGTAGGATCATCAGGAAATGTTGCTTCAGGAGAAAAGGTGGAGGAGCAGAGGTCAGGATCCCTTTTCTATGTGGGTTTGCTCTCTCTTCCTTAAACAGCCCCAATAATTGTAAGGGTTTTGTTGGAGAAGGCTGGACTCTCAAACCACGAGGATGCATTGGGAATAGCTGCTGGATCCCTTCCAGCTCTGGGGAGAAAATAAATGAGACTGAGCTGGTGAGCAGCTCTCCCCGTGGTCTGGTGCCCTCCTCATCTCCTCCTCCTCCAGCAGTTCTGTGGGGCAGCAGATGCCTGCTTCCCCCATCTGTCCCCATTGCCCTCCCTCCCAGCACCCAATGCACTGCCTGTCTCGAAGAGGCAAGAGTGGAAAACCCTGCTCCTAAAATACCCTGCGCAGGGTCTCTCGGAGAGGTGGGTGTGCAAGGTGGGGAGCCCGGACCCCAGTTTGGAGTGGTTGGGATGGGCTCCACCCTGTTACCAGGTGGTTATTTCCAAGTACCTACAGTCACAGCCCCAAATTCCCTTGTGCAGAGTCCACCGGCACCTCTCTGTGGCCCTGGCTCTGGATGGGACTGTGAGTTATGCGTCTCGGTGTGCCCCAGAGAGGGGAAAGGGCTTCTCCCATTTCAAGTCTTAGCCAAATTCTCAGCAGGCACTTCCAGCTGCAGGGGGTGGCGGAGCCGCCTGCCCTCCTCCTGCTCGTTGCTCAAAGTGTAAGGTGACAACCCTCGACTACTGCTGGGGCTGATTTTGAGCCAGTTCAGGCTACCTTGGCCCTGTTAATAAACCCTTCCAGCATTTCATGTGCACGATCCCTGGTGACCCCGGGATGCAATGTCTGGAGGCTGGGTTGAAGCAGTCGGGGCATGGCAGTGGCACAACACACAAGATGGGCTTGTGCTCCTGCCGGCCCATTCCCAGCGTTTCTGAGCCAGCCCATGTTGCTTTGGCCTGTCCAGAGTCTCATCCAGTGGTGCATGGAGGGGAAGCCTCGGGCATGGCCAAGGGCATGGCCTGAAGACCTGTGGGCTGCTGTCATGCGACCACGGGCACTGGGGACGCCCCTTGTCAGGAGCCAAGCTTCAGGCTGTGGCCCCCGGAGAGTGTGGGCATCTGTGCCAGTTAAGAGCAGATCTGGAGCCTGGGCTGGCTGCACAAGCTGGGTCCGACGTGAGCCCGAGCATTCCCCAGAGGTCCCTAAATCTGGGGACAAATCTTTTCTTGCAAAGCAAGGGGAAATGCGAAGGGTTGGTGCCTGGGCTCGGGGTGCTCAGGGTGGATCAGGTAGGGTGAAATCAACCCGAGATTTCCCTGGCTGAAGGACCCAATTTCCACTTTTCATGCACAACACGCCCACTCCTTTCACAAACGTGAAGGAATTCAGAAGGACCAGAAGGACCTTCTCCCCCGGTGAGGGCGGGAGCTTGGGGAAGGTGCTCATGTGGCACCGTGTGTCAGGGCACGTTGGGTTTCACCGAAGGGCAGGAACAGTTTCTGTGAAGTCTGGACCGAGCTGTCCCTTGTTCCAGCCTGGCTTTTACAATGAATAAAGAAGGCAACCTGTTCACCGCCTGAGCCTCTGACGCCGGGGACGGTGAGGGAGGAGACGGGAGCGGGGTTGGGGAGCGCACCCACACGCTGCTTTAGCAACCCCCGCGCAGGCCACGTCGGGCGACCGGTGTGTTTGAGGAGCCCGAAGACTATCTCTGCTGGCAGAGCCCGGCGTGTACACACCTGGGACGAACAGATGGCCGCGGGCTGTCCCCGCGGCTGTGAGCACACAGCGCAATCTGGCAGCAGCAAAGCCCGCTCTCTGGGACGGGTGTTCACTCTTGTTCATAGTGTCTTGGCTGGCTGGAAGAGGGGAGGGAGACGACGAAGCCTGTGGAGAGGTAGATGTGGATTGCCCCTTTCGGCCAGGTTTGATCTGGAAGTGCACAGCCATCCTTCGCTTTCTTATTTTATTATTTTTTCCCGGGGGTTGCCATGGGGAGGAGCAGGAGCAAGAGTTGGTGGGAGCTGGTGGGGCACAGAGGCTGGAGCTGGGGGGGGGTGATGGGGGCACAGCAGCCCCAGGGCATGACATGCTGCTGGCTCGTCCCGGTGGTCTCCCCTGCCTGGCAAAGCCAGTGCTGTTCATAGCACACATGGGGGGGATGTTTCCCAGTGTTTTCCAGTGAAGGTCCATGTCCACGGCGAGGAGGAGCTGTTAGCCTGAAAAGGGGGAGAGGGAGGGATCTCCCGGTGATGCCCACAATGTTCCCACCCAGATAATTTTCTTCTCCCCTCTTAACAGAGCCCACTTCTCTTGTCCACAGCTAACCTTGGTCTTTCTACGTGCACCCAAGTGTTTGGACGACACTTGCCATTGCGAGGCTTGGCTAAGGATTCCCACGGAAGATGCTTTAGACAGATTCAGCTCTCAGCGGACCCACCATGAAAAACAGGGCCCTGTCTGTTCACACTCACCTGCTTCCCATGGACAGTTGGGAGAGATGGGTCTTGCCCAGAATAGTTTGCCCGGTTTTATTAATTCTGAAGATGCAATAGATTGACCGGGGTGCGTGAATAGGTGTGAGAGAACCAAAGCAGGTTTAAAAAAAAAAAGAAATCCAAGGGAAAGAAAGTGACACTGATGCCGTAAACCCCGCGAGCGACATGGGAACCAACTGGGAAGCCACAGATAAGGAGCGCAGCGTGGCGTATCGCGGGCGCCCCATCAATCACTCGTCCATCTCCCGGCGCCCGGACCCCGGCGCGGCAGGAGCGGAGGGGAGCGTGGCTGCGGCGTCACTGTCAGCAGGGATCAGGGAGACTGTTGGTGGGGATGCCGCTGACGTGGGGCGCGGTGCTGGCTGGCATTGAAGGAGAGATTGCAGGAGCGGTGGGTGGGATGGGGGTGGCATCACCCATTTCAGTGGCTTCCTGGGAAGTGCCCAATTTGACCTAATATCATCCCCAATACGCTGATGGGGATGGGACTTGCTGGCTACGGGGCCACTCTGGGAGCTGAAATAAAGAGCTGCTTATCTTTGACCTGTTCTCATCACTTTTCAGCTGAACTTGCCCATCATGGATGATGTTACCCGGGCTTCCCTACGCAAAACCTCCGTGATGGTGGAAGCACTGGCAGCCAACCCTCCTGGGCGCGTCCAGCGCTCAGCAGGCTGGCGTGCAGCGGGGAAAGCCCGGCCGGAGCGGGTCAGTCGTGCCATGTGCTTCAAGGACTTCCCTGGGAAAAACGTGACACGTCCAAAGCGACAGCATGACAGAGAATACTGGAAGGGTTGCTCCCCGTTGGGCTGGGGGGGGGGCGGCTTACTGCCTGGTTTCTTTCATTTCCATGGGAACAGATTACAAATCTTGTGATAAGAGAAGTTGAGCTCTGTCCCTGGTAGAGCAGTGCAGCTCTTTGGGGGCTGCCCCGATGGGGGGGACAGACAAACCCTGTTCCCTACAGCTCTGCACTTTGAAGCCCAGCAGTAGGAAAGCTGATCTGGGGAGGGGTTGGGGAGCAGGAGGGTCTGCAAGCAGGGGGAAGAGGGAGAGAGGGGGCTGCGAGGGCTGGGGCAGCCCCAGCAGGACTTTGCAGAGTCAGGACCATCCTGAGAAGAGCATCCGAGGGACCTTCCGTGAGAGCAAAGTTCCCCCCAGGTTTCCCTCATCAAGGCCCCTCCTGAGCCCAGGGGAAGGGTCCTCCCTGCAGGCAGGGCCCGGCCAGGTGCCAAACGAGGGTGCCCACCCACCCCTCCGTCCCCACCTGCCCTGCCCTCCACCCACCCACACACCCAGCTATATAAGCCCTGCCTGGGGCATCACTTGGGCTTTGCTGCTCCCTCCCCAGGGTTTCTGGTGGATGCTGGCACCCAAAAGCAGGCAAGCGGAAGGCAAGGTAAAGGTGGCATGGACGTTATGCATTAACAGTGTGGGCAACTGCTTTTTCCTTCTGTCTTGTAACCGTTCCTACTGCTGGGGACCTTGGTGCGGCTGCTCTGGCTAATGTGTAATCCCAGATATTCGCAGCTCCCTTCCATGAGGATGTCCCGGTAGCTAGGGTGGCTCAGTGAGGTGGGGGCTGTGCCTCTGGAGGTAGGTGGCATGTGCTGGGGAGAGCGTTTGATGCTCTTCATCTTTACAGAGAAATATTTTCCTAGTGCCCCTAAATGCTTCCCCGTGGGCATAAAGCAACCCCGGGGAACTCTCGTACCAGAGTCAGCTCATGTGGGGTCTGTTTTCCTGCTAAAACCGGCTAACAGGATGTTGGTGTTTCCCCCACCTCCTCAGCGTGGCTGCTGCTGCCTGGTCTGTGGGGTCACATTTTTGGGGGAACTGCAAGCATCAGGCTGCTGGAGCTGTGGGTGGCATGGGGAGCTTGTGCTGCTTCCTTGGGGTGCTCAGGCATAGGTGCTGTGTGATTATTGTCTATGCACACGTGGAAACCAAGAGTGTTGCTGTAGCTGTTGCCAATCACAGCCTTGCCACAGTAATAATTAAAAAATATATTAATTGGACGTTCTCCTTGGGGTAACTCTGACTTCCTTGCTGTAGAGATGCTTTTATTGATTTGCAATTTGCACCCCCACCCTAAGACTTAAGTGCCTGGGATGTCAAGCCCAGGAATAAGTAGGACCAGGTACTGTTTGGCAGGTGCTAAGCTGTGATGGGATCTTCCTCTGAAGCACGGTGGGAAAGAGAAAGCGTCCATTTTGCTCAGTTCCCCACCCTTTTTTTAAGCAGTTTTGTTGGATAATCATTCTCAAGGGTTTGGTTTTTTTTTTCCTCTTAGTACAACTAAGTAAACTCTTTTGCTTATGAGGTTTTAGTCCATTTGTTCCGATAGTAGGTCACATCATGTACTAATCAGGATGCTAAATACTGTCTGTAAACCAAAGTTTTTCATCAAAGGAAAAGACCTGAGCGAACAGCTGAGTCAAGTAATGAATATCAGGAGGGTTCCGCTCTTCAAAGGCGGAGAAATGTTGATCCTTTCTGAGATAAAAGTCTGATGTTTAAAAAAAAATAATTGCAAGTAAACCTAAAAGACTCACTTATCACAAAATACTCTTCACGCCAATAGCGTTTCCTCCCCTGGGGCAGACTGGAAGGTGTTTTGTGGTCTCAAACCCCCCTGGTTCAAGTGAGAGGCAGAGAGGAGTGAAACTGCTGTTGGGCAGCACTTGGCCAGATTGGGGACTTCGGTTTAGAGGTTCTTCAGAAAATTGGGTGCCTTTAAAATGCTCCTTGCTGAGTGTGTGGAGGTGCAGGTTGCTTGGTCTTGCTGGGAGAACAGCATCGGCAAGCCCGGCGTCATCCCCAAGGCTTACCAAATCCGTTCGCTGTGACTGTTTGGGGGCGCAGGGGGAAATTGGGAACTGTGCCCTGCTTCTGCGGCAAAGCAAACCAGCAGGCAGGCCTTAAAAATGAGGAGATTAACTGAAAAAGGGAGGAGAAAAACACCCCTCCACCACTCTGCGAGCTATACAAGAGTGATTCCGCTTCAGCCCTCTGCAAGAGCCAAGCTCTTCCGTGGGGCAGAGGTGCGGGGCAGCTGGAAAAGCCTCCGACCAGTGGGCGAGTTGACTGCTGGATGCCTGACCCATGTTGTAAGCTGAGGGTAATGAATAGGCTGTGATGTAGGTAGAGAGATGCCAGGGCTTTTTCTCATCCTACCTAACCAATGTGGGATACTTTTCCTCCTCCCACTCCCAGATAACACTTGAATGTAGTGGAATGAAACCAAATGAAGAGCTTGGAGTCACTTTTGTGTTTTGCCTCTGTAATCTCTGGGTTTATTTAAATGTTCTCGTTGCAGTTATTTTCTGAGACTCTCTTTTTTCATGTCGAACATCTCCTGTTGAATAACTCCTCAGACACTATAATTTCAGGATCAACAATGATGCTGACAATAGAGGAAGAAATTACATTGTGAGGCACAGAAAAATAAGTCCATATCCCCATCTTTATTCTGCTGTTCAGAGAGCATCTAGGTATCCGTATTCCAAATCAATACCACGGTCAACCTTTGCTTGGGCTACTTTTGCCCTGATTTGTACAAAGGACAGAAGTGCATGGTCAGGTTAAGTCATCGGAAGCACCCTGGGACTCGTGACCTCAGGTGGGAGAGCACAGGAGTCCAAGTGCGCAAAGCAGAGGCGCTCTGGGGAAGGGGGTGCTTCAGGCAGTAGCAGGAGACGGTGGGCGTTTCTAAAGCCCAGGTCTGCAAACCAGGCTCTTTGCTTCCCATTTCTCCAGCAACTCTTGCTCCCGCTTCCAGGAGGCTGGAGCTGCTGGTGGCTTCAGCTGAAGCTGTGGGTGGAGGGAAGTCTGTAGGCATCAGCGTAAAAGTACTTGGAAGTGTGGCTTTTCTCGGTTATAAAGTTGGTCTAAGCTTAAAGACATTTAGGCATGGCTTCATCCAGCGCATCCCTGGTGGGGGCACCCTGGCAGGGGGATGTAGGTGCTTGTTTGGGGGGATGGGCTGGTGTTCTCTGCCCTCCTAGCTGTCGCCAAACTCATAAACAGGATCAGGATCCTTACTTCAAAAAACAAGATCCAAAACCCAAATAAAGAAAACCCCACCAAAGCCCCAGGAAACCCCAGGGACGGCATCACTTCCCGTGCCCTCTGCAGGGTCCCCGTTCAAGGCTTGCCTGGAGTTGCTTGTGCTTGCAGGCTCAGAGCTGCTGACTGAAGGGCAGTTACCCCAAATTGGCCTCCTCCCTCCTCCAATGTCCATGTTTTGGGTGCCCACGTTTGCAGCTCAGGGGCTGTAGTCCTCGGGGAGCCTGGCTGTTTGCTTCCCAACCTGTCCCCAAATCCCAGTCCCCCCGGGTGGGTACCTCAGTGTGCTGTGGTCTCTCCTCCTCAGGAGGAGCAGGCTAACATGAGCCCAGGGCAAATCACTCGCCTGATGCATGCTACCTGGCCAACCGAGCGGTGATCTGTGCAGCGTGCCCAGCTGGCAGCCTTCCCCTCGCTGCCCTGCTCCCGCCTCTTCCCGGGGGTTTGCTCCCAGCCTTGGGATGCTCCCCCATCTCTGGCTCCCGGGCAGCTCTGGTTTGTGCCAGCACTGAAACCAAAACAAAAGATGGGCAGTGCATCGGGTAAAGCTGTGGCCAGGAAGCTCAGGCTGCCTCTTGAGCCAATTTAGAATCCCAGGATGGCAAGGGTTGGCAGGGCCCTCAGGAGCTCACGCAGTGCCACCCCCCTGCCCAAGCAGGCTCACCCAGAGCAGGGGGCACAGCACAGCATCCAGGCGGGGGTTGGATATCTCCAGAGAAGGAGACTCCACAGCCCCTCTGGGCAGCCTGGGCCAGGGCTCCATCACCCTCAAAGCCAAGAAGTTCTTCCTCCCGTTCAACTGGAACCTCTTCTGCTTCAGGTTGTGCCCATGGCCCCTTGTCCTGGTGCTGGGCACCACTGGGAAGAGTCTGGCTCCATCCTCGTGACACCCACCCTTCAGATATTTGTAGGTGTTGATGAGATCCCCTCTCAGTCTTCTCTTGGGCAGAGCAGAGGGGGAGGAGAACCTCCCTTGCGCTGCTGGCCACGCTCCTCTTGATGCACCCCAGGATGCCCTTGGCCTTCTTGGCCACCAGGGCACCCTGCTGGCTCATGGTCAGCTTGTTGTCCACCAAGAAGAAAAGAGCCAACCCAAAGCGCTGTTTTCATGTGAAATATAAGCTGCCGTGAGCAGCGGGGTAACAGGGGTGGTTTCCTTGTGGTTACAAACCCCTGTGGTTTCGCTGGGCTATGTGCTTCAGTGCTACCGGGGGAGAATTTGGGCCACAGGCATTATTTTACATTTCTTTTAAGCAGCAGCCCGCATCCCTCCAGTGCGTGGGGCTGGCATTCAGCAGACGAAAGGCTTCGGTGCTGTTAATCATTATTCACTAAGGCAGAAGCCTGTCTGGACCCAGGGGTGCAGCGCGCAAGCCGGAGGAAGAGCTGACAGCTCAATGAAAGAGGTTCAATGACTTGTTCTTCATGTCCTGGCCACCTGGAATATTTTCCTTGAACTTCCTGCATTCAGTCAAAAGCCCTACATTATTTTCTGAAGGACATCAGAGATAATTTTATTCATAACAGAATAAATTCTGTGACTGTCTGTAAAAGAATAAATGAAGAGACTTAACACAGTGGAGGATAGGGAACATGTCACAACGGTGCCATTTCATTGAATATGCAGCATGTCTTTCTCGACTTAAGTGAATTGAAGAGCTTTAAATATATTCACCAACTCTTGTAACTACAAAATAAGTAAAGCAAGTGCATTACTGGGGTGGCGGGTGTCAAGTGACTTAGCGTTTTAACATTTTCATTATGCTTGGGAACAGTAAACAGAAAAGCAAGCCAAGGTTTTTTCCCCTCTAAATTGCATTAGGTTTCTAAATGTTACGTGGTGAACCCAAAGGCAGCACAAAACTCTGGTGAATTGAAGGAGGAAGCAATAGGAAACCGTTGGGGTTTTGTTCTCTGGGTGGCAAGTGCACAGGCGGGGGCAGATGGATTTGTCACAGCCGAAGTTTTCCCGTCCCCTCCCCAGCCCCTGCCGAAGGAAGGGCTGATCCCAGTGCCCGAAGTGCCTGGCTTTGGAAAGCCCCTGGGGAGGGTTCCCAGCTTTTTGGGGTCTCTTGGTGACCCTGTGCTCTCAGGGAATGTAGCAGTGAACCACCGAAATCCTGAGGGGCTGTGCCTGGGTGCCAACGCGGGCACTGCTGCCGCCACCGGCGGGGTGGGGGTGCGGGGACTGGGCAGG
>NW_009258911.1:16124-16626 GCF_000687185.1 Egretta garzetta
CGCCCGGCGGGCTGGGTGCCTGGGGCTGTGCCGGCTGCTGCAGGGGGACAGGGGAACTGCGGGATGGCGGGGCATTGGGGAGGCCATGGCATCAGCCTGGGGCTGCTCCCACCTGGGACCAGTCTGGTGCATGACTTGGGTTCCTCTTGTAGCTGGGAAGCGTTGGGCAGCAGGAGGAGAGGCTTGGGGGAAGGGGACCTTTCTTGGGCCGAACGTATCACAAGGTGATGCTCACAAATCGTCGAGCAAGCCACGGCCTCCTCCGCTGCTGGAGAGAGGCAATGGTACTGCGGCTCACCCCTGCCAAAGCTGCCTGCGGGTAGGTGCCGGGGCCAGTGGTCACCAGAGCACGTGCCTCGGTGGGACCGCAGCCGTGTGAAGGATGGGTTGGCGTGCCGAAAGACCAAGGGTCGGCTCGCCAAGGCTGTGGGGGAGATCCATGGCACCGCGTGGAAGCCCCAGTCCTGCAGCCCTCCAGCTGCAGAGGTCCTGCGCCCCCCCG
>NW_009258911.1:17026-20381 GCF_000687185.1 Egretta garzetta
GGCTGGGGGTGGGAGGAAGAGGAGGGGTGGCACGTGATGAGGACCCCACTCATTTAGACAGAAGACAACTGACAGTAGCCCCGCTGTCTCTTAATTACTGGATGTTTAAATTCTCCCCTCTAGTACGCATGTAAGGGCTCTGTCGGTAGCTGTCTGGGGCCTGTGAAGGTGGCACGAGCCTCCTGCCACTGCCACCCAGCCCCCATGCCCTGCTGTACCATATAGGCTCTACCACGCTATAGTCTTCCTTGATAACCAAAGATACCCTCTTCCCGGCTGGGTGCTGGTTCGGGTTCAACTCCAGCATCTCAGCAGCCTTCTGCAAGGCGAGGGCAGCAGACTGATTGCATCCATGCCCCCTACAAGCAGGTGTATGATAGAATCATAGAATCACTTTGGTTGGAAAAGACCTTTAAGATCATCAAGTCCAACCTTTAACCTAACCCTGCCATCCCACCACTAAACCCTGTCCCTAAGCACCTCATCTATCTTTTTAAATCCCCCCAGGGGTGGGGACTCGACCACCTCCCTGGGCAGCCCATTCCAGAGCCTGACAACCCTTTCGGTGAAGAAGTTTTTCCTAATGTCCAACCTAAACCTGCCCTGGCGCAATGATCTGGATGTTGCTTTTGTAATGCTATAACGATTTTGAGTTGGAGAGTGCTTGCTTTTTTTCCGGGACGAAAATGGCCCCAGTAACGCAACTCCCATCACACCAGCCTGCCCGGTTATGGGTGCAGCTTGCCTTCATGCTTGCTGGGGTGAATGTTTTCCTGCTGGCTGGCTCAGCTGTGAGCCAGAGCCGTAACTTCGGTGTTGGAGCGGTGCCGGCGGGAGCGGTGCTGCCCTGCAGTCGGCAATCCTCGGCGTGCGGTGCCGGTGGGGTTAGGGCTCAGCCTGCTGCTTCTTCGAGGGGTCTCATCGCAGAGCACTGGTAATCTCCTGGCTGAGGACAGGGTTATTTGAGGTGTTTGGGCTGGCGCCGGGGAGAAGAGGGTCCCAGGATACACCAAAAGCTTATTCCACCGCGGCTTAGTCTGGTTTTGCCGCTCGCCTCCCTTCGCAGCGCTTCATGCCATCCCAACTGCTTGTCTGCCCCGAGGTGAAAATTCCAATTTAGCCCACTAAAGTGCTGTGTGGGGAGAACTTTTCCAACCAAAATATATATATTTTTTTTCTTGTTGAAAGGGAATTGGTTTCCTGCAACACCATCTGCTCGCTGTTCTGGAGAGGTACCCAGGCCTCCTCCCTTCATCATCATCCTGGCAAATGCCTCAAAGCTGACCAGTTGCCTTTCCCTTGGCCCTTAGGTGGAGGGAAACCCCGGCACAGCCCATCTCTGCATTTGGTGCCTGCGTGAGGGGGTCTTGGCTCCTAAGGGAGCTCCCCGGAGGATGGTAAGGACAGCAGTAGCGCAGGGGCAAGGGCTGATGGAGTCTGATATGACACGGCACGTTTTTTGTGCCCAGTGCTCTCTAAGTGCCTTTAGTGCCCTGGTCCCTTCCAGGCCGATGGAGCGTGGGCTGAGATCTCAGCGTTTCACTCCTCCACGGAGCAGTTTGGGTTTTAGCCAATACCAGACTCTGAAAGCAACTGGAGCGCAGGGGAAGGTGGCTGGCAGAGGGAGGCAGGTGGAGACAGGAAAGCAAAGGGAAGTCACCGTGTTTGTGCTGAGGGCTTCTGTGTGTTTGTCCGAATTCGGGAGCCCAGGTGTGAGCGGGACCTTGCTGTGCTGGAGGTGGTGCAGATCTGGCCAAAGGGGGCGGTCGCCTTCCCTTAATCCCTGCCATTGCTCTCCGTGAGTCTCTGATTGCAGGGTGTCTGTTCAGACGCCCCAGCTCAGCCGGTTTCGTGTTCCAGAAGGCCACAGAATTGTACCTGGGCTTACCGATCCCTCTTACTGGAGCCCCCAGGTTGCACATCTGGTGTGAGAGCCTCATTTGTTGGGTTCTGGCTGTTACCTTCTCATGCTTTGGTTTAACGGGGAAGAAAAGCTGCTGGCCCTGTCGTGGAGAATCTGAACAGGGTGCACGTGAAGGGCATGGACACCCAAAGATGAGTGTTGGGAAACCTGCTGCATTTTAACAGTGGTGTTAAGCTGGAAGCAGAGCTTACTGTTTTTCAGGGCTTTTTATCGCTTGTTTGGGCAAGAGTGGGAGGGAGAAGGTGGCCACCGCCTGGCCCATGGCAAGCGCTGGCTGGCACGGGGCTGCGCCGAGCACCTCCCCCTGACAGCAGAGGGGGGACCTGGCTGTCACCGGGCAGCCGGTGTGGGATTAGGTGGTGCCTTGAGAGGGATGAAGCTGGAGCGGTGTGAAAGCACCGGCAGCCTGGCTGCTCGCATGGGTCGGGGCTTGAGCTCCCTCCCTCCACGCACCAGCTCTGCTCGCTGCAGCAGGTTGGGGAGATGCGTGGGGCTGATTTTGGGATGTGGTTTCGGTTGCGGTGTGGGGTACAAAGCGGGAGCTTGGGGAGGAGCCCTTTCTCACTACCTTGGTGGTGCGAGCAAGGCTGTCCCCATGGCCAAGCAGTCTCTTCTGCCTGGAGAGAAGCATCACCGTACTGTTTGACCTTTTCTCTCAACGCTGCTCTGGTGGGGCCGGAACAAAGCCGGGGTATACAGCAGCACTTTGCTCCAAGAGGCCCGTCCCTTTGCTAGGGTCTCTCATGGTTCCTCAATGGAGGTTGGCACACGTGAACGTTGGGAAGTTGTGTTTCAAACCTGTATTTCCACACAGGCCTGGAGTAAATCACTAACGATGTAAGCACAGAGGGCTGCATCGTTAGCACTCACCACGCTGGCATGGCACCATTAAAACTGTGTGGTGACCAGTCGGCTAAAAACGTTAAAAATTAAAATAGAAACGCTGAGTTAAGACTGCCCACAAGCGAACAGCCCGAGCCGTGCTGCCTGGGCTGTGCCCCCGCGCTAAGGAGCCTTTTGGTGCTTGGGGGGAAGGCCAGGCTGGGGACGTTGGCGGCGGAAAATGGGTGGAACAGGGAGTACGGAGGAGAAGGGGTGAATAGAGAGGGCAGAAAAAGGCAAAAGGGGGGAGGTGGACCACCAGGGAGGAGGCAATACTGGCGGAGGTTATCCGTGCATTGCTAAGTGCCTGCTACCCAGTTTGGTAGCCTGGTGTGGCATGGGCTGGGGCCGAAAGGCTTGCCGGTCCCTGACCCTTCCCATTTTGGGGGTCCCTGGGGCAGGACAGGGCACCCAGCACCCGCCAGCAGCATCTGACACCTGCAAAGGACACGGGTGGGATTTCTTCCAGCGCAGGGGGAGCGAGGCCGAAGGGACCTCCGGGACGAGGCGCGGCAGGCAGGGCCGGGGGGCTCCCCGGGAGCAGGGAAG
>NW_009258911.1:20620-24173 GCF_000687185.1 Egretta garzetta
GATGGGCACTGACCCCCCCCCGGCCCCCGATCCTCTCCAGGTACCTTCTGAGCCCGGATGGGTGGCCTTGGCCTTGGTGCGGGTGCAGGCTGTGGGTCCCGCTCCCCTGTGGTCAGACCGAGAGCAACTCTACCGGGCTCCCGAGCCGTAGGATCGTAGAGTCATTGGGTTGGACAAGACCATTGAGCCCCAACCACACCTGCCCTCCACTAAACCCTGTCCCTCAGCACCTCGTCTGCCCATCTTCTAAATCCCTCCAGGGGTGGGCACTCGACCCCTTCCCTGGGCAGCCCCTTCCAGTGCCTGACAGCCCTTGCAGGGAAGACATTTTTCCCAATGTCCAACCTAAACCTGCCCTGGCACAACTTGAGGCTGTTTCCCCTTGTCCCATCACCTGTTACTTGGGAGAAGAACCCGACTCCCACCTGGCTACCCCCTCCTGTCAGAGTCCCTTGAAATGAATCGGATCCAGGCATTTCCCAGAAAGGCCTGCCTGGCTCAGCCCGACTGATCCGAGGTGGTTTTTATTCCCCCCTCCCTGCAGTAATCACAAGTGCCACGTTCTTGAAAGCCAGCTGATTTCTGAAGGACAGGGGCCTTTTATCTCCGATTTAGGCAGGCACGAGGCTCTGGAGAGGAACCGTGCCTAATGTATTCAACTACATGAATTCCTAGAAAAAGCTCTTTCTCCGTAGTCCCTTCCAGTCACAGGGATTTGGCACGGCAAAGCTCAGCTCTGCCTGGTCGGGGGCCGAGGAGCAGAGTGCGGCTGCAGCTGGGTGGGTGGCAGGGCTGGGGGCAGCAAGGCAGGTAGGGAGCGCCGATGAGAGCCCTTGTTCTTCCTTGGGGCGGGGGGGGCGGGAAATGAAGTTGCTCGTTATTGCTACAACATAAACCCATTAACAAAGTGGGGGGGAGGAAGACCTTGAGCAGCTCTCGCAGCCGGGGCAGAAAATGTATTTAGGGAAACAAATGAGCAAGAAGCTCAGAGCAACGCCAGGACCCTGCGAAGGCACTCGCTGTGTTTGGAGGGTGTCCCTCCTCGCGGGGCCCTCGGACAGGCGGAGAGCAGAGCTAAAGGAAGATTTAGAGCTCAGGAAAGAGCCCCAACAATAGACAATGGAGCCATTTAAGGCACAACAAACAACTTTATGCCCTGTGAGTTTGTCCCATTGAAGTCACGGGGTGAGCGCGACGGCGGAGGGGAATGAATGGGTGTTTTACTCTCCGTTTCAAGGGAGCCAGGATTTTACCCACTGTGCAGCCACTTCAGATGCTGTGGCATTTTTTTTTTTTTCACAGGATCGGGGCCAGAGAAAGAATGGGAACAAAAGCCTCGCATTTGCTGTCAAAAAGGAAGGAAGGGAGAGAAGGGGCTTTAAAATTAGGGCACAGATGGGAAAATATGAATATTCTGGCTAAGAAAACCAAGCAGAAAGGGACTGAACCTCTCCCGAATGGCTCCGTGACCAGTGGAAACCTGGAGAGCTGGGGTAGCTCCTCTCCCAGAGCACTGGGGGCTCGGGAGGGATGCGATGGAGGTGGCATGGGCTGGGAAGCTGAAATCTGTGCCCAGCACTGTTTGGGGTGTGCCTTTCCCTGCAGGCTGGGGGGTGTGGGGGTGTCTGGGTCTTGGGCACCCTGGCTTAAGAGTGCTTGGCTGGGGCAAATCCTGTGGCTGTGTGCTGCGGGTGAGTTAAGGCTGGTAGCGCAAGCAAGGGCAGAAGGTTTGGGATGGAACTGTTACGGGTTGTCTTGTTCCCTTTCCATGCTGTTCTGCTGCCTGCCTACAACTCGGCGTGGGGGGGCTTGGTAGATGTAAGGTGACCCAGAGCTAGAGTCTGGGGACGGGAACAACTAGAACATGTTCCTGCTCCTCTAATTCTGAGGCGAGATGGGGCTGTGCGCTCACTCGAAGCCCCATGGGTGCTCGGGCTCTTGGTCTCCCTGACTTTTGTTTGCTGCCTTTTTATTGCGTTGTGTACTCTGGGAATGAGCTGTGAGAACTGGAGAGCCCACAGGAACGTTAAAGCATTTTCCTGCCATTTAGTAAGTTTAAAAATAGAAATAAATTACGAGAAAATATAAAAACCAACCAAGCAAACCACAATTGAACAGGAGCAAAGGGAAAAAGGGAGAGCTGAAGACGTCGGGTGTCCGACGTGGGTGCGTGCTGGATGGAGATGCGCTGGCCTGCTCCACTTCCCCCGGGGCTTGGTTTCTGCAAGGACTCCAGCCCGTTTTCAGGTGTTGCAGGCCGGAGTTTGTTTCCACAAATACTTGCTTTTAAGGGAAGGGTCATTTTCCCTTCTGGTGATCGTTTTCCCCATGCAACCAGTGAGGGCAATATCACCTGGCCGCAAGAAGCATCAAATTCCACCCAACTCTCCTTCCCCTGCTCCCCGACTTTATTTCTCGTGCCGGCCGGGGAAGATGCTGCGGTGGTTCCGTGGTCGCTCCACCAGCTGCTCTGTGCGCGAGGTTAATTAGCGCAATTAATAGTGAATGCTCTAATTGCAGACATTTAGTGGGAGACTTTATGATTATTGTTTTCTGCCGCAATTGTGCCCGAACACTTGGGTGTCTCTTTATTAAAGGAAATAAAGCCGTAATTAGTCACAGCCTAATCCCAGTGCTGGCAGGAGACCTGCGGGGATGCAACTGCTCCGTCTGGAGCAAGGGGCTCCTTTGCGGATCCCATCATTCCCTCACTCGCCGCCTGGATGACGTGGGCCTTGGGGTGGACCGGTGTCATTTTGAGGCCAAAGTGGTAGGTTCGAAAGGGGAGCTTGCAGCAAGCCAGGCTCCCAGGGCGTGCGCATCAGAGGCAAACAAAGCCCAAATAATGAGCCTGGAAAGCCCTGGCTGGGTCAGCTCTCCCTCTGCAGAGACACAGTAATGAATTTCTCTTCTAAGTGAAATTAATGCACAGATTGTATAAGTATAGTAGCCCTACACTCTGTTATGTGATATGAAGATGTGTCTGAGAGTTTCATCTATACGCTGGGTGACACTATTCATCCGAGTTTATCTCTTTTATGGATTTGAAGCTTTTTCAGATACATATCAAAGACCTTTCCTTGCTTCCAACATGAATAATATATGCTGGCACAGCTTATAATAAATCATCCCGCTTCCCTGTGCAGCAGCGAGCAAGCAGGCCTATTTTAAGTCCAGCCCTCTGCGTTACAGGCCGGGTCTAACATGGTAAAGCCGCTCTCTCCCTCCCCCCCGGCAGGCCTGCCTGCTCCAAGCGTGGTGCACGAGCCGGGCTGCGCCGGGTGCCTCCAGACCCCCCGTGCTGGGCTCAGCCCAGCAGGAGATGCCCAAGGGAAGGGTAAATCTTCGGTCCCGTTCTTTGGGTTTCTTTGCCTCTGAGACCGAAGAGCGTGGGCTCCTGGCTCTGCCTCCTCGCATGATGCTGGCCTTTCCCTGGCCGTTGCAGCCAGGGGGTCCATGGTGGGGGGTCATGGATGGGGCTGCGTTTGGCTTTTCCCCAGTGCTGGGGCATGCCATGGCCTGGGAGCACCCCCGCACTGCCGGGGGGGCCCTG
>NW_009258911.1:24756-25335 GCF_000687185.1 Egretta garzetta
GGCCGTGCAGCGATGCAACTGCTCTGTCTGGAGCAAGGGGCTCCTTGGCGGATCCCGTCATTCCCTCACTCGCCGCCTGGATGACGTGGGCCTTGGGGTGGACCGGTGTCATTTTGAGGCCAAAGCGGTGGGTTCGAAAGGGGAGCTTGCAGCAAGCCAGGCTCCCAGGGCGTGCGCATCAGAGGCAAACAAAGCCCAAATAATGAGCCTGGAAAGCCCTGGCTGGGTCAGCTCTCCCTCTGCAGAGACACAGTAATGAATTTCTCTTCTAAGTGAAATTAATGCACAGATTGTATAAGTATAGTAGCCCTACACTCTGTTATGTGATATGAAGATGTGTCTGAGAGTTTCATCTATACGCTGGGTGACACTATTCATCCGAGTTTATCTCTTTTATGGATTTGAAGCTTTTTCAGATACATATCAAAGACCTTTCCTTGCTTCCAACATGAATAATATATGCTGGCACAGCTTATAATAAATCATCCCGCTTCCCTGTGCAGCAGCGAGCAAGCAGGCCTATTTTAAGTCCAGCCCTCTGCGTTACAGGCCGGGTCTAACATGGTAAAGCCGCTCTCT
>NW_009258911.1:25365-30469 GCF_000687185.1 Egretta garzetta
GGTTGGCCGCGCCGGGCTGCGCCGGGTGCCTCCAGACCCCCCGTGCTGGGCTCAGCCCAGCAGGAGATGCCCAAGGGAAGGGTAAATCTTCGGTCCCATTCTTTGGGTTTCTTTGCCTCCGAGACCGAAGAGCGTGGGCTCCTGGCTCTGCCTCCTCGCATGACGCTGGCCTTTCCCTGGCCGTTGCAGCCAGGGGGTCCGTCACTGGTGGGGGGTCATGGATGGGGCTGCGTTTGGCTTTTCCCCAGTGCTGGGGCATGCCATGGCCTGGGAGCACCCCGGCACTGCTGGGGGAGCCCTGCCAGCCCTGGCCACTGGCCTGAGGTGATGCTGGGAAGCTGTTCCGTGCTGAAAGCCCAGGAAGCCTAATAGGCGCTGGGGATTTGAGGGTAGGTCAGAGCTGTTTTGGGGGCCCAGGGCTGAGAAGGGACTGTCAGATGCCTAAACCCTGCTTTCCTCCTTGCTTGCAGATCTAACCTTCATCCTCGGGCTCTTCTCCGCAGAGCCCCGGCGCCCCCGGGCTGGGCAGCACAGCAGGAACGCGCCCGCTCCCACCTATGGGAGCAGCTGGCGTATGTACGTCCATACCCCAATTTGGCTTACAGAAAGGGATTTTGCATGGAAAAGCTTGCCGTGTATGGAGCGTGCTAGCATTCCCTTTAAAATCAATTATTTTGCGTTTCTAGAGCGCGTGTTCTATTACCCAATGCGCTGTAGCCAGTGCTTCTGTTGGTTTCAAGGATTTTTTTTTATTTCACCTTGGCGTGTCTTTTATCAGAAATCATTCTGAAACTTTTTAATTTATGGGCTTTTATTGCAATACTCAATTCATCCTGAGTAGTCTATTATTAAGTGTTCTAGAGGCTCTTATTGTCCTTTATCAGAGGATTGTATCGCTGTGCAATTCATCTGTAGCCATTCTTCATAGAGAAAATCTTTCATATTAGCTTTCTTTCATCATTCGATGACAACTCTTGAATACATCATTATTCAGCAGTGGGTTTAGAAATTATAATCATTAGGCAATTTTTCATATAATCTGATTTTATAAACTGTTTCTTTTTATTATCTTTTGATGGAAACCAGTAAATGCATCTGTCTGTTTTGATGCTCTCTGATAACAGTAATAGAAAAACCGAAGCAAGGAGGCAACAGCCCGGCGGCATTTCTTATGTGCGCAGAACCAAAGGTTATTTAGCGCAAAGTAAAACTCCCTCCTCCGCCTCATGCAAGTCACCGAGCCCAAATTCCCAGACAGGAATACTGCGGTTCTGGTTGTCACCGCTCTGCTGACTTGGTTCTCCAGGTGGCTTATGGGGTCATGGAACAGCATTTGTACAATTAAAGGGAAAAAAGAAATGCGGAGGAAGGAAGAAAGGAGAATCAGACCCACCGTGTTTGGGACCAAGCCTCACCAGCCGGGTAAGGAAGGGGTAACTTGTACCTGTGACCACCGCACGCCCCATTCTGCTGGGAGGGGGATACCTGGCTGCAAGGCAGTGGGCTACCAAAACCCCTCCTGGGGCTAGCACGGGGGGCAGGCGAGGGGCTGGGCTGGCTGGGCGTGGGGACAGGCAGGGGAGGGCTGGGGTCTCACCAAGGTGGGTGTTGTGCTGTGAATGCAGCGTGGTTTGTCCTCTTTGGGCCTGAAAACGGGGCTGGCGTGGCACAGGGGGCAGGACGGGCACCTCCAGCTGGGATCAGCGCCGAAATGATGGCGGCTCTGCCTGGGCCATGGGGGCAGTCGGGCACATCTCCTTCCTCCCTCTTCATTTTCCCTCCTCCCCTTCTTTTTGTCGTGATCCCTCTGTTCTCCTCTCCCAAATGTCCTTGGTCCCTTTTCCCGCTGCGCTGCAGCCGCCAGTGCTGGGAGCCGCTGGGAGCAAGGGACCTGCAAACTGGTACCGAGCCCATCGCCGGGTTCTCTCATGTGAGCGCAGCGGTGGGCTGTGTCTGCTGGAGCTGGAAACCGGGGTTCCTTTAGAGCATCATGGTAACAGCGTCAGCCCTGCTGGGGCTCCCTGGTCAAGGTGGTCTTCCCTTTTTTAAAAACTTGTGCTTTTGCTTTGCGATTCTGGGAAACCTATGGCAGGCAGCTTATTCACCTTTTTTTTTTTTTATCCCCCCCATGAAGAGGTTTTTTTGTTTGTCTCTCTCTGGAAGAGAAGTCAGCTCGATGGCTGGAAGTGAAAATGGTCAAATCAAATCTCCCCATTTCTCCTCAGAAACTCAGGAGAGCAGGGTGGGGGCTGCTGTGACCAGGATGGTGGCCAACCCCCCCCCCCGTGGCTCAGACAGGGATGAAGGTGGCAGATGTGCTGCTTTATCACCTCCCTGCTCCTGGACCATGAGGTCCATGCAGCACCATTGCCACCAGAGATTCGTCCCAGCCTCGGACCTAGCTGCCTTTTTGGGCCATCTCTCTGTTTCTGGGTGGTTGGAAATAGCAATTTAAACCCAACAGGAGTTGGTTCCCTGGAGCAAAGGAGCTGACTGGAGCCGAGGTTGCTGGAGGTGGGATGGGGCTGGTGCCTCCCCAGGGCTGACCCTCTCACCATCTTTTTAAAAAACGGCCAAAGCTTGCTCTGAATCGAGCCAGGTGAGGAGATGGGCTTGCCACGTGGCCCGGGCTCTGGCAGCCCCTCTCCTGCTGGTCCCGATGGCTGCAAGGGTCAGGGATCGCCAGAGGTCACAAACCCCGTCCCTTCGCCCTCCTCTTGCTGGGGTTTGGGCGTTCACTCGCAGAGTGGCTGTGCCTGCAGCGTCCCCCTTTCCTCCACCTTCTGGGGGCGAGAGGGACCTGGCGTGATGGGAACCTCCGGAACGCAGGGTGCAGATTCCCAAGTTGCTTTTTTTTTTTGTATTTAAGTCTATTTCTGGAAATGTGGCAGAGAAGCAGTGGTTAAACTGAAGCTTTTTCAGCCTGGTCACCGCAGCTTCAAGCGTGCTACAGCCACCCCCTTCTCCTTCCCCGGGAGGGAAAGTGCTCTCTGCTCTTTCGCCCCCCACGGAAGGGAGGGAATGCTGGAAATTGTGGAAATCCCCTTTCTCCTCTCCCCTCCCTGAAAAGAGGAGCTGCGGCTGCCCACCCGAGCATCTGCAGTGCTTCAGCCCGGGCTGCGGGAGGGAGGGAGGGAGGTTTGATGTCTTATTTAGCTCGGCCGTAACCAGCCTTTAGTGACATGAACCAATAAAACATTGTTGATTCAAAGCTTAGTTCCCAACGCCTCTAATCCCACCGCAGATAGCAAACAGATAACAGAGACACTCTAATTTTCTGTAGTTTATTCGAGAATATAGAGGGAGATAATGCGCTGCAGGGCAAATACACGTTATTGCTTTAAATACAAGAATAAATCCCCGTTCATCTAAAAATGTTTAAGAGGTGTTTCCCTGCGCGGGACTTATCTGTGAGGCTGTTGAGTTTAATAGCTTGATTCCCGGCGCGTTTCAGTAGCAGGCCTGCAGCGCCCTGCCCGGGCGGAGGGAGAGGGAAGATGAAGATTGCCATCTCCCGGCACGCTGCGAAGCTGCACGGCGCCGCCGCGGCATCGCCGCTGGGTGAAGAGGGACCCTCGCAGAGCCCAGGAGGGCACCCACCTTCCCCACCCGGTGGTCTGCGGACACCTCGGGGTCCCTCTCCTGTGTCCCGTCCCCCCCTCCCCATCACATATAGCTGTGTTTATCCCGGCGTGGTGCAAGGAGCAATCTCGATGCCTGTCATTTCTCCTCTTGGCATCATCTTCCATCCATGAGCTCTTCTGCTCCATGCATGCAGGTGCCACCCCAGATCAGCGGGAGAGGTCAGGAGCGCTTTTTAGAGTGAGGTGGGGTGGTGGCTTATGGCAGCCACCTCTCCTTTTCAGTGTGCCCATGGTCTAGAGGGCTCGTGCTTTAGTACCCGACGTGGCTGTAAAATTCTTCCCTGGAGGGGGAGGATGGTGGGGTGTGGAGCAGGGGGGTTGACTTGGCTGGGTGCTGGGTTTGGGTCTCATAGGAGTAAATCAGCAGCACGGCGTTCACTGTGGTGCAGGCATCGCTCGCGGTTCTTATTGACGGCACACGCGAGCCCCCCTCATTTAGTGCGGTTCCTCTTCGCAGATGAACTGAATCAGGTTCCCTGGGCTAATATTTGATACTTGGCACATCTGTGTGCGTTGGCAAGGATGCGGGTATATAATAAGGTATGTAAACTGGGGCTTGGACCTCTCATTTCCTATGGCTTTTAACACTTTCTTGGAATTGCCACGGGCAGACCATGGCAGGGAGCAAGGTGTCAGGCAAGAGCGGTGCTGCCCAGCGCCTTGGGGGGTCACCAGGAGGAGCCGGAGAAGGCCCTGGCCACCCTGCAAGGGTCTAGCCTGGGTGATCTTGTTGCACTGGGCTGCAAATGGGGCAATGACACCAAGTTTTGAGGGGTGGAGGAGAGCAGATCCCCAGCAGGGATCAGCAATTGTGTCTGCAGGCCCCTTGGGGTGAGCTCTGCTCACTGTCCCCCCCGGGGAAAGCTTTCCTGCTCCAAGATGCCAGGTGAGAGCATCGTCCCCTGGTACCCAGTGCCTGCCTGGCACCTCTGGGCAGCGGCACGGGAGGGAGACTTAGCTGGGCCCTTGGCCATGCAGCCCAGGGGTCTGAACCCACTTCTGCCTTTTTTATATATATATATATTTCCCCCCGCTCTTTTCCCAGCTCAGCAGACTTCCCGGTCCATTCTGCCAGCCGGCTCTGGAAGTGTGCCTGGAGGTCCGACCTGGCTCGCATTGCTGGTAACCATCCCAAAGACTCTCCCCCAAACAAAATTAAACAAACCTCTGCCCCAAGCTTTTTTTATCTGAGAAACTGGGGTTTTTTGAGAAAAAAATACTTCCCCCCTCACCTTCAGGGATCAGCAATTGTGTCTGCAGGCCCCTTGGGGTGAGCTCTGCTCACTGTCCCCCCCGGGGAAAGCTTTCCTGCTCCAAGATGCCAGGTGAGAGCATCGTCCCCTGGTACCCAGTGCCTGCCTGGCACCTCTGGGCAGCGGCACGGGAGGGAGACTTAGCCAGGCCCTTGGCCATGCAGCCCGGGGGTCTGAACCCACTTCTGCCTTTTATTTATATATATA
>NW_009258911.1:30485-32498 GCF_000687185.1 Egretta garzetta
AAATGATGGCTGATAAGATAAAAGTACCTCCTTCATCTCTGCTTTTCCATTTCCCCTTAAATCCAGTAACACTGCCAAAAAGAAAAAAGCTGTAATGTAAATACATCTATTTTTTTCAGTGACTTTTTGAGTGAGGGTTTAAAGAAATGAACAACACTTTTTCTTTTCTGCCCATGCGGGTATTCCCCTGGCATGGCTCCCATCCCTCGAGGGCTCGCTGTGGTGCTTGGCCACCGCGGGCTGGTCCCCCCCCTAGACGTGGCTGCCCCCCCCCTCTGCGCTCTGCCCCCGAGACCACCAAATGCTGGCAGGAGGAGAGCAAGCCCCCTCTTATGCCGCCCTGGAGATGCCTCCTGGGCAAATCTGGATGGGAAACCTGGACTACGACAGTTCACAAAATTCCTTCTTGGCTCTGGGCACCGAGTTACGGCTTCACCCTGGTCACCAGCTGGTTAGCAAGGTTCTACCACTGGGCTAAATGGGCTGGGGTCCAGCACAGAGATGTGCTTTGGGCAAAAGCCCTTCTCTGTGGGTGCGTGGCCACGGTGTGCGCCAAGGCCAGTGCCAGGCTCCAGATGTGCAGCCCGTAGCTGCTATCAGCCGTGGCTTTCCAAGCTCCTGCAGGTGTAGCCTGGGTGGTGCCTCCCTTAAAACTGCCCAGATTTGTCCAAGGAATGAAGGTGCTGCAGTGGATGGGTATTTTTATTCCAGAACGGTCTCAAGCAGCATGTTAGAGCCTGTTTTTTAGCGTATTGCAATGTGTCTAGTGTACTCAAGGCTGCTCTTTCCTGGATAAGCTTTCTGCTACCTCCTTCCCTTCTTTACATGGATGCGTTGAACTGGCTGCTGGCTACTGCTTTTTGAAAGGAAGGCTACGGGAGCTGTCGGCGGGTTCAGCATCCATCCCGGGGCCCTGCAAAGCACCTCCATGGCAACAGCATCTTCAAAGCCACGGGCTTATTCTCTCTGCTCTATCGAAGAAACAGGGTACTTTAAAGGCATTTCATGCCAGAAAAACCCTCGCAGAGCAGCTCAGCATCACCTGCCACTTCAGAGAACCCTGGCCACCCTGCACCCAGGTTGAATTTGCGTGTGCATGCAATGAGAAATGCCCTTCCAGAAAGCCAGCAGCACCCCAAGCCCCACTGCCAGGGCTGGGGACAGGAGGCTGGGCTTCCACACAGGCACCTTCGTACAACGGCGCTGCTGGTGCAACCGGTTCCTCTTGACATGGAGATGGTGTAGAGTTTGAAGTTCAGGCTGTATTGACAGAGATTTTATCAACAAAAAGGTGTTGAAGGACACAGTGTTTGTGGAAGAAGTCGCAAAGAGGTGAAAGATATCCCCTTCAGGAGTCCCTTTCCTATGAAGTCGGTGTTTGCTTGCTGTTGTTTTTCGGCAGAAGCTGGAGGTGTGGACGGGGTGGCGCCCATCTCCTCGCACTCCCCCTGCCTGTGCCCATCCAGCTTTCCCAATGCCCATCCTAGGAGAGGTGGTGGTGGGGCGAGAAGTGATGGAGCAGCTGATGAAGAGCAGGAGCCAGAGCCCTCATGCAACTGATCCAGCCTGCACCGGGGAAGGCCGCCAAGGAAAGCGGCCACTGCGGCTTCACCAAATCGTGCCTGGGGACTCGAGCATCCCAAATAAGAGACGGTGGTGTTGGTGCTCTGCAAGGCAGCAGCTGCCCGCTGAGAAAGAAAATGGGCTGGTGGAAAGGGAGCTTTCCATGGTTTCTTTTGGTCACCTTTTTTTTTTTCCCCGCCTCAAATGATCCTGGGGCACTTGCGCGCCCTTCCTGGGCTCCTGGTTCTCTGCTCATCTTTCCCCTTTGGCTGACCAGGGCAAGCTCTGTGGCATGGAGCCTTCTCCTTGGCAGGGCTGTGGACGGCACCCACAGTCAGGAGGTTGTGTCTGAACCTGGTCTGTTGGAAATTACTGTGGGCAGAGTTGCAAGAAGCACTTCTGGGGGCTTTTCCCCTGTCCTCGCGGCTGCCCGGGGGGGCCCCTGCCTCG
>NW_009258911.1:32979-37703 GCF_000687185.1 Egretta garzetta
GTAAGGCTCCGGGAGCTGTCGGCGGGTTCAGCATCCATCCCGGGGCCCTGCAAAGCACCTCCATGGCAACAGCATCTTCAAAGCCACGGGCTTATTCTCTCTGCTCTATCGAAGAAACAGGGTACTTTAAAGGCATTTCATGCCAGAAAAACCCTCGCAGAGCAGCTCAGCATCACCTGCCACTTCAGAGAACACTGGCCACCCTGCACCCAGGCTGACAGCATCACCTGCCACTTCAGAGAACCCTGGCCACCCTGCACCCAGGTTGAATTTGCGTGTGCATGCAATGAGAAATGCCCTTCCAGAAAGCCAGCAGCACCCCAAGCCCCACTGCCAGGGCTGGGGACAGGAGGCTGGGCTTCCACACAGGCACCTTCGTACAACGGCGCTGCTGGTGCAACCGGTTCCTCTTGACATGGAGATGGTGTAGAGTTTGAAGTTCAGGCTGTATTGACAGAGATTTTATCAACAAAAAGGTGTTGAAGGACACAGTGTTTGTGGAAGAAGTCGCAAAGAGGTGAAAGATATCCCCTTCAGGAGTCCCTTTCCTACGAAGTCGGCGTTTGCTTGCTGTTGTTTTTCTGCAGAAGCTGGAGGTGTGGACGGGGTGGCGCCCATCTCCTCGCACTCCCCCTGCCTGTGCCCATCCAGCTTTCCCAATGCCCATCCTAGGAGAGGTGGTGGTGGGGCGAGAAGTGATGGAGCAGCTGATGAAGAGCAGGAGCCAGAGCCCTCATGCAACTGATCCAGCCTGGAAAGCCGCCCAGGAAAGCGGCCACTGCGGCTTCACCAAATCGTGCCTGGGGACTCGAGCATCCCAAATAAGAGACGGTGGTGTTGGTGCTCTGCAAGGCAGCAGCTGCCCGCTGAGAAAGAAAATGGGCTGGTGGAAAGGGAGCTTTCCATGGTTTCTTTTGGTCACCTTTTTTTTTTTCCCCGCCTCAAATGATCCTGGGGCACTTGCGCGCCCTTCCTGGGCTCCTGGTTCTCTGCTCATCTTTCCCCTTTGGCTGACCAGGGCAAGCTCTGTGGCATGGAGCCTTCTCCTTGGCAGGGCTGTGGACGGCACCCACAGTCAGGAGGTTGTGTCTGAACCTGGTCTGTTGGAAATTACTGTGGGCAGAGTTGCAAGAAGCACTTCTGGGGGCTTTTCCCCTGTCCTCGCGGCTGCCCGGGGGAGCCCCTGCCTCGGGGTGGAGCTCAGGGTCTCCCTCAGTCCCTGCACCTCACTGGTAGAAAATTAATATTTTTGAGGCTACTGTTGATGTTTGCCAGTGAATGGCAAAGCATGTGGCGGTGGGCACTGATCAACAGGGGTCAAAAAGACAAGAGGGACGGATGGATGGGTGGACAGCCTGCCCCTGCCAGCCTCCTTCCCTCACAAAGCCAAAAGAGCTGCTCAGGCTCCTGGAGGAGACGGGAAAGTGATCCCAGGTGACTTCAGCCGTCAGGGGCTCTGAGGAAAATGAATCACTTTCAGGTTTAATAGAGGCTTTATTAAATACGGCCTCACGCGGGTTCGTCAGGAAAGCGGGTCCATCGCAAGGAGCCGCACAGGACGAGGGCCTGCGCCTCCTGCGCTTGCTCATCGCTCTGCAAAAGAACTTGGGAGGGTGAGGTTCATTTTAAGCATTATTTTTTGGATAGCCATACTCGAAGGAAAAGCAGGGGGTTGTGTCTCCCCTTAAGGCAATGATGGCAACAGGAGTGCGAGAGCCCGAGTCCAGGCTGTCCTTGCATTCATCCCAGCCCTGGGACCAGGGAATTCTGCACAAACGTTGTTTTAAGGTTTTTTTTTTTTTTGTCTCTCCCAGCCCTGAGCGGAGGGGGGGGACGGTGCTGCCTTTACGGAGCCCCTGGGCGGGCTGGGCCACGGGGGCGCTGTAACCAGGGCGCAGGTATGAATACACGTGAGTTGCTCGATGTTGCTCCTACTTGGGCTTCCTTTTTTTTTTTTTCCCCCCCAAATATCACCTATTTTCACCCAATTTTCTGCAAAGCCTCTGGGTGGCTGCGGGAAGGCCTTGGCCCCATGGAGCAGGACAGCAGCCCCCCTGCCCCACTCCTGCGGCTCCCTGCTGGGGCCGGCCGGCTCCCGCCACTCCCGGCCCGCCACGCCTGCCGCAGCGGGGCCGGGTCCTTGTCTCGTCTCATCAGGGTTGGCTGAGCAAATGTTAAAAAGCCCATGAAGGGGTGTGGGGGGGAATCACCATAGCTTTGGCAGTCGAGAGAAGCCTGGGGTCTGGTCCATGATGTTTGAATTTTCACAAGGATGCACGTCAACTGGATGCAGTCCCAACGTGCTAAATGCAACTCGCCTCTAATTGCATTGTTTCCGCTCATCTCTGATGAAATTATTTATATGTGTAACGAGCATGTTTGGCTGAAATAGTCTTTAAATTTTATATGAATTTTCCATATGCTTGTTTGCTAAAAAGAGACCAAACGCGAGCAGGTTTGAGTTATTTTTTCCCCCCAATTAATTTTGTTTTCTTTCACTCCCTCGCATGTATTTTTACTCTCTCCCCCTTCTCTGGTGGTGCCAACAGCAGCCCAGGAAGGGTGGCTGGAGGGAGGCCAAATTTTGCCTCAGATCATTTCTCTTCAACACACACTGGTTTCTGCACAGCCCGATTGTGTTTGTCATTTGCTTTGCTCTCCCAGCATTGTGTCATGGCGATGGTATTGCTGATGTATTTCGAGCTTGCCTCATAGCGCGGTGCACAAGGTTTTCATAAGCACATTAATCTTAAAAGAAAAACTGTCAGAAGCAAACAATACCCCCATGAATGATGTTGTAAAGACACATACTAACTCTAAACATCCATTACGGAAGAATATTAACTTAGAGAGGAACTCCATTTCCTCTTACTTCTTTTTAATAGGTACCTGAAACCCAAAGTACTTCCACATTGGAAGATCTGCTCAAAGACGTGAAGTTGCCTGAGATAAAGCCCCTTAACAGAGCCTTTTCCAGCGAAGCCCCAGCAGAGCTGGTGTCAGCGGGAGAGGGGGGATCTGCCGAGGCTGGGGGCTGATGGCTCCTCTCCGGGGTCAGCTCCCATTTTGGGGTCCTTCCCTGCGCGCAGACCCTCCACCCGGCGGCAGCTTGGCCACAGGCGCAGCCAGGTACCACAGATCTCTGGAGAAGGGAAAGCGTTTGTGGCTCCCGAGCCTCATCCCAGCTCTCTTCTGCCTGGCTGTTGTTGTTAGTGCTCCCATGTTGGCGGCTTTACGCCCCCCCCTGCCCCGGCGCGCGCGCACACTTTTTGTTTGTAAGCGAGCAGCCTGTGTGGCAGGAATAAAACATCTGAGATCGCTTTAAATGTCACTTGGAGCCAGGCCAGCAGCATAGGCAAGGAAAAGCTGGTAGCTTGTTTTAATTTAATGGTGTTGAAGTGTTCTACTGCAATTAAGCATCTGAAAATTAAACAGAAACAGTCATTAAGTCTGGTGATACAAACCCACTAGACCAGAGAATATAAATTATTTCAAATGGTAAATGCCAAAGCAGTGTTTATGATAGGGATGTTTCCCCTTATTAGCCATTATCTGTTGTTTTAAATCAGAGGAACTTAATCCTGAGGAAATTAATCGCTGCAGATGTTGAATCTTGGAGCCCGGAGCAGGTCGGTCACTCAGCTGCGGGTTGCTAAAAGCCAGGGTGAGGGCTTGGGAGAGGGGAAAATAAATACACGGCAGAAGCGGGCAAGGTGATGTCCGCCTCTCCGGAGGGTTTCCCACTCCTGTGCTCTCCCAGTCCTGCCGTGCAGCCGGCCCAGGGAATGCCCTCCTCTCCCTGCCCGAGCTGGAGGCGCGTGTTTTGACCGCCGATGTTCGCTGGGGGTAACGCACCCTCTGCAGCCCGGCTGTGCCCAAGGGGGATGCAAAGCCATGGGGCTCCTCTCGGACCTGCATTGGCTCACCCCAAATTATATTGTGTGCATGGGGGGCAGTAACTTTGTCCAGACTGTTGCGCTGGGGGGGCTGTGGCACCTGCTGGGGCTTCCTCCAGCCCCCCCAGGCAAGGCCAGGCTGCTGCGGAGGAAGGATTTGGGGGAGGAACTGGTGCTTTCATGCCGGCAAGGAGTGAACCCAGCACTCCTGGGTGCTTGTTGGGGGAAGACAGTGGTGTCTCTCCCTGAAGTGGTGGGGCAGTACGGGCACAATTTGGGGGTGTCTGTGCTCTGCCATGGGGCAGGGAGGCACCAGCCCCTGGTGGGGTGGGAGCCCACGCTCAGCTGTGAGTCAGCAGGGTCTTTTCCCCCCAAAACCCTGTTATTTTGTGGATGAGTGCACCCATTTGGACAAAATTGCCTTTTTCTGCTGAAAAAGCACAGGCAAGCCCCGAAAGCCAGAGAAGGGCAGCTGGGGGCCGTGGTGGGAGTGCTGAACGTCACCCAGCGAGCTTCGCTCACACCGGGGAATGACGGCCGAGAGGGGCTCGCCGCTGGCCGTGCAGATCGGCGGTGGCTACCCGGACAATTCGGGGAAATTGGAGCAGATGCAAGCACATGTCGAACCCTGCCTTCACCTGCGAAAGAGCCTTTCCCACCACGCTGGTCGGGTAGCGCAGACGGACGCCCCCGGCCCGCAAAGCTTCCCATGTGCGCTATTTCTGCGGCATCGCTTTTACGAGGCGCAGCGTCGCTCTGCTGTGAGCGCGAGCCAGGCTCCCATTCAGGTAAGCACGGAAATGTTTGTTTAAATTCCTCATCTTTCAG
>NW_009258911.1:37746-44214 GCF_000687185.1 Egretta garzetta
GGCTTTAAAGTTAAGCATGTGTTTTAAGTGCATTCCTGAATTTAGGCTCCAAGATCCATTGACGTGAACAGAAAGATTCCCCATTGGCTTCAGCGGGATTTTTCTTGCCTGAAATGGAGTCCAGATCTCATGAAATAAATACCCATGTCTTTGTAGATGTGGAACCACATGGAGACTTATGAATACTTGTTCCCAGAAAAGGATCCAGCTTATTCATATGCCTACATCATGTGTATTAAATTCTCCTGACATCTACCACAATTCTAGCATATAAATGGAAAACAGAATAGATACTGTGCCCTGAAAGCACTCAGCTATTGCTGCCTTTGAATTAATAGCAGGAAGCATTGTTTGTGCGCAGCCTTCACAAATTGTACTTACATTTTCCTCTTACATTGTTTTGTTCACATTTTATCCGAATTACTGGCCCGGCTGTCCACGAGGAACTTGCCTGCCTGGTCCCAGGCCGAGGGGGAACCCCGCTCTGTGACGGCAATGCCAAATTCCCCGGGGTGGGAAGGAGAGGGCAGGATTCGGCACTCGGTGCCCATCCTGGGGGCCGGGGGCTGCCCATCCCGACAGGGGCAGTGAGGCTGGGGTGCTGCTCACCCCGCTAAATCCTTGCGGGAGAAGGAGGATTGAGCAAGGGCAGAGGGAGTGCGGAGGGAAATAAGGTTTGTGCCAGGAGGCAGGACCCATATGTACCCCGCAAATAAACCTTAACACCGAGAGCAGAGCTGCTCAGGTCCGATTCGGGAACAGCAAATGGCTCTGCTGCTGTTCCTCCTGGCCTTGCAGGTGTCCGGTACCACGCAGTAACTCACGTAACATGCATGCTTTCCCTCCAGGAGTGGCGGTCAGTTTAGAGGGGGAATTCCAGAAAGGAGCCGCTCGTTGTTTGGGATCCGCTCTCCCCATCCCGACGATGGCAGCCAGGGATGCGGATGTTCCCGTTCCAACCTTTGCTGTTCCTTCCACCGCTGCTCCAGGGGAACCACCAGAAGGTAGTAGCATTCACGTAAAGTCCAACACATTTCATTTCTTATTTAAAAATCTTTTGGGGCCGATATCACGGGCGCGGGTTTAACAGGAGCTGCCGGGCCCATGCAGGCTCCCTGGAAGATGCCTGGCTTCTTGCATGGTGAAATTACTGCAAGTCCCGATCAGCTCCTGCTCGGGTCTGCTTCCACCTCCCAGCTCCCCCGATGCTCATAGGATCGGATAAGTTTTGGTAGGTGAAACCCATTGGTGTGTTATGCCAAAAAATCAGTGCGTGCCCCTGTTCCAGAGCTTGCTTGGGAGGGTAGGGAGCAAGAAAGGGCCTTTTTGTGCCCGTTTCTGGGGCGGGGAGCTCAGAGTCTTCTATCTGACCCGACGCAGCCAGTCTCATGCAACCTCTGATGTCAAACACCATCTGTATTAATGATACCCCAGAGTTCCCAGCGAGGCCAGCTCTGAGGTTGGGTTCTGCCTGGCAGGGACGGAAACTCGAGGCAGAGGTGAAGGGGGGCCCGGAGGAGAGGGAAAGTTTTGGGGCGCCATTGAAAGCAGGATCCTGGTTGGAAGAAGCGGCTGTGAAAGCACCATGGCGTTATCCAGCAGCTCTTCTCCTGCTCCGTATGCCTGCACGGCTGCAAAACGGTGCCACGAATAGATTTTTTTTTTATAAGAGCTTACAGCAAAATGTTGTTTCTGTTTTCCAGGGAAAATAGGAAGTGGAACAAGCTAGGAAGTTTTTTCCCTTCTTTCAAAGCAAATCAACAGAGCATCCCCCATCAAACCCAAACCAGGGAGATCAGGGAAAAGCCAAAATATTTTTTGAAATGAAAACTTTTCCAGCCGTACAGGACTAGCCATCTTCTCTTATCTCAACCGTCAAAAAAACCACAGTCAGGAAACCATCTTCTGCATCTCAAAACATTTCTACTCAAACCCAGATCCCTGAAAAAAAAAAAAAGACCCATTTTGCTTAAAGGATTTTTTTTTCCCCTGGAGAAAGACTTCAATGAAAACAATTTATAGGGACAAAAATAACTGGTTTTTTGTTTTATTTTGGTCGTCTCTTGCCAGCCCTGTAAAGTCAGGGAGACAAGGGGAACGGAGCAATCGCTTCCATTCCAAATAATTCATGCCCAAGCGTGGCGCCAAAGCTGTGCAGCACCCGTCGCTACCCGTGGGTGCTGTTATTAAGTCTTAGGCTCATCGCCTAACAGCGGGCTCCGGCTGATGCTGGTCTCACTTGAAGTGGTCCCTCCACAGCCGCATCATCACCCACTTCTCAGGCTTCTCTTTTCTATGGCAGGGAGAAGAACCAGGGCTGTGCCACCAGCCCATCATTGGCCAAGGACCACAAAGTACAGCCTGTCCCCTGGAGCAGAGGGGTGGGACCCGATGGTCCTTCCTCCCACCAGAGGGTTGGTGTTTCCCTCCTATCGCCTGCAGCGCATCCCTCCAGCCGTGCTGTGGTTTTGGTGTCGGAGCTGCACCAAACGACCCGGTGGAGAGCTCCCAGCTGAGCCGGAGCCTTGAGAAGAATCCTGCTGCCTCAGAGAGCTTCGTGCCCAGGTCGTGGTGCATCGCTGTGGCCAGGCGGTGGGGAGGGAGAATGCTGGCCAAGCTGGCAAATCAGCTCTAGGAGCTGGCAATATTTAATCAGGGATGCACGAAACAAATACTACAGGACCGTGAGTGCATCGGCCCCATAGCTCTGTGGGGTGAACTGCTGCCTGCAGGGTTTAGCTGCTGCGCCCGCGAGAGGAGGAGGAGGAGGAAGGGCTGTGCAAGGCTGGCTGCTGCTCACAGTGCCTGCTCTTTGTCTTCCTCAGTTTCCAGGGCAGTGAGGATAAGGCAAATTTTTTTTTTTCCCCCTCATCTTCAACTTTCGTAGCCTTGTGCGAGGAGCACGCTGCCAGCGCGTGCAGGCAGGGATGAGAAGCGAAGGGAGCATCGCCGGAGCAGTACCCACAAGGCTGCTTCAGGCTGAAGGAGTCAGACAAGGCAGCTCTTCACAGCTTTACGTGCTGTAAATCCTGTTTTATATCCCCCATGCCACATACAGCGAGAAATACACAGAGGTTTGCGATGATTATTCAGAGTCTTTATGATGGTTATAATGTTCTCTGCCGCTCACCTCGCTCTCGCCCTGCTGCCTCAGTGCGTTCTCATATTGATACAAGTTTCTGCTGTGAAATGATCCCTGAAAAGAGTTTACCTGCCACTAAATGGCTCTGAACTCCGTGAAATGCTCTGGTACAACACCGTGAAACGCAGCTCTTGGCTTGCTGGAACCACACGCCGAGCACATACCTCATACAGCGCCCTCGTTAAGGGCTATGAAGTGTGGCACCGGGTCGTAAAGAGCTGCAGAAGGTACGTTATGTTCGTAGCCCAGCAGTATAAAATTTAACCTGTTGCATCCTTTGCCACCCCTAACGCCAAGACAGGCACGGAGCAAAACCCATGAGGCAAACTGACCTGGAGGGTGCCGCTGCCTTTAGCCGCCGCCGCCAGCTCGTGGCTGGCAAGCAGGTGGCACACGAGGTAGGGGCCAGGGTTGCCCCCCGAAGCTGTCCGGGCCGGCACTTGCATTGGCTGCCCCTCGGCTGGCCGCTGTCTCTTGCAGCAGGAGGAGAAGCCTGGCCGTGGGGTGAGACCTCGGCTTCAGGTTTGTGGAGCCCGTTGCTGTCTGAAAGGCAGGGCAGGTTACTCCCCTGGGAGATCGGGATGGGTTATTTATCCTGACTTTCTTCCAAAGCATTGGTTCAGGTCACCCTGATGCATGTCCCCTCCTTCTCCCCCCCCACCCCGTGGTCCCTCTCCAGGATTCCCTAGGGATGAGAAGCTCCTGCACAAAAGCAATGGAAGTCCACCTCCGAGCGCCAGGGGTGATGTGCCGGATGGATCCGTGCCATAAAGCCTGGCTGGCTGAAGCGTGAGTAAAGGTATCTGCATCTCACCCGAAATATTTTCCACAAGGAGGAGGAGATTCCCCACTCCTCCCCCGGGGCCAGGCGCGCGCCGTTCAGCGTGCAGCCACTCTCCGTGCGCGCGGTGCCAAACGCAACAAGCCGACCCCGTGCTATTTCAGCCTACTCGACGTGTTTTTCCACCAGCAAAACTTAACATCCATTTCTTTGCCAAGCGTGCGGCCTTCCCACTTCATTATGGTCATGAGAAAACCGTTCCAATAAGAAAACAAAGGAATAGGTTTAGCAGCCCTTCGTCCCTTCTGTCGGCGAGCACGTGCGGCGTTTGTTTGCAAAGTTGGGCATAAGCTAATAAGCTGATCTTGCAGAGATTTACACTCAGGCAAAGACTTCCATATGGGCTTAACATTAAGCAAGAGCTTAATCTAAAGGAAAATATTTGGGTTTGGGGTTTTTTTGTTTTGTTTTGTTTCTCTTTCAGTGCACTGTAGGAGCAAAGGAATATTCACCAAAGTGGATGGGGAGACAGAGGCTGACTCCAGCGGTCCGGGGGGCAGCTGAGAGATGAGGACTTCATCTGAGGAGGTGCTGGTCATCTCCCGCAGCACCTACAGCTCCCACCAAAGCCCCAAGGACTGTGGGTCCTGTGCGCTGTGCGGCGCTGGGGCTGGATGAGCGTTTGCAGGAGAGGGGTGGATGTTTGCCCTCACCCTGGGCAGGGCACAGGAGGGGGCTGCGCAGACCGTGGCTTCGCTGCTCCTACAGGCGCGGCGGAAGGGAAGGACCTGAATGCAGGAGCTGAAAGGTGCCTGTTTGCAATGGGCTCAGCAAACTGAGGAGATGGAAAAGCCAAGCGACACCCTCGGCTCTGAATTCCCCGTCGAAGGCTGTGTAACACACAAGGAGCGGTATCTGCCTCCTGGCTTGCTGCCAGCGTGGCTGTGGCGCAAGACCTACTTTCCTACCCGTGGCAGCAGGGCAGGCACTGCCACATGCACTGGGGACAAAACTGGCCGCCTGCGAATGGATCAGGCACCTGCCCAGAGCCCGTGCAACAGCATCGTGTGCCGGACCACGGCTTCCATGGCGGTTTGAATCTAAGCCCTAGCAAAGCCAGAAAAAGGGGTGCTCAGCTGCTGCTCTTGGGATTTTTGCCCCTTGCTCCGTGCCACTGCGACCAGCAGCATGCGACCCTGCACGAGTGTGGGGAGAGCAGTGCTGTCCCGTGCGGAATTAGGGTTTCATACCTGCTTTTTAAGGGACGGCTGCATGCTTTCAACCTCCCCGAACTCCTTTGCTGGGAAGACAGCCTGGAGCTCCTGTCCTTGGAGACCCCCACGGCTGCGGCGAGGAGCTGGGGCCATCCAGCCCGGTCCATCCCCAGGCAGCTGGACTGAATTCCAATACCGACCCTGCCGTTTAATGAAGCCGCTGCTGTGAGCCAGTCCCCCCGCATACGTCTGACAGATGTCTTTTTCGCAATATTAAGCCTTTGCAAGGCAGAGGCTTCGGTTCGCCTCCTCCTTCGAGAGGCAGCCGGCCGGAGCAGGCAGCCCCCGTCCCGTCCCGCTCGCCCGCTTCTGCTGCCAGCCCGCAGCCCTCCCCTCCAGCCAGACCTCTGCGTGCCCCTAACCTTGAGAGCTGCTTAATCGCGTTCTCAGATGGCTTTGTATTTTTAAAATTTCAATACCTAGTAAGTTAAGGTGATGGCCTGTGAGCGTGCACCTCCGTAGCCGATGGGAGATAGGCGGCTTGGGGCTGTAGCTAAAAAACCTGCTGCTGCCTACACCCTCCTCGGGGCGTTAAAAGAGATTTCGAATGCACGCGCGGTGACTTCCAGGCGATCCAAAATGGTTTACAGGCAGAAAAGGAGAAGCAAATGACGGTGCTGTTGGTAAAAAGAGGGGTAGGATGTGTCCACTGCTGTTTGTTTAAGCGAGGGCAAGGATTGTAAATGCCCTGTATTGCCCTCAGCTCAGGGGTGTTTTGCGTGAGAACTAGACAGAATTTGTGAAGGATCCAGGATGCCACTATCGTTTTCACATTAAGACTCTGTGATAAAAAAAAAAAAAGTCTTTAGGAAAAAAAATTCAAACCTAAAAATCCGGGGGTTGGGGTATTTTTTTTTTCTCTCCGCATGGAATTGAGGAGCCTTCAGGCTTGCGGTGGAGTATATTTTATACAGCTAAATTGCTTCTGACAAATGAAGCAAAGTTACTGTTAATTACTCAACCTGTGGCCTCTACCAAACTGAAATATATGATCAAACAAAATGGTTCAGACAGCGCATTAAACTTTGAAGAATGATTTTAGTTTTTGAGCTCTCAAAGCCTTTTCTTCAGAAAGAGGAGAGAAAAAAAAGAAAAAGGCAAGTGGTTTTTGTCCTGACGGCAGGATCGTTCAACTCTCTGTCTTTAGGCAGTGTCAAAACGCTCGGAAAAAAAAAAAAAATTGTCAGAAGTAATTTCGTGATCCTGCTGACACAAAAAGCACAGGCAGCGGCCCCCGGCTCCCCCTGTGCCCCCCCCCCCCGGCGGCGGGG
>NW_009258911.1:44846-45420 GCF_000687185.1 Egretta garzetta
GGGCAGAGGGTTTGGGGGTACCGGGAAGCCCCCAGGCGCTGCCCCCATCAGTCCGCAGGGCGCTGAGCGTTCGGGGCGAATTAGGAATGACGTTAGGGCGCGTTTGCTGAGCCGGGCCGGCGTCACCGCCCTGCCCTGCTCCCCGCAGCCCCCTGCCCTTTCCTCGTCTCTTTTTCTTTTCTTTTTCCTTTCTCCATTTCGTTTATTTTATTTTCTTTTTCTTTTTTCTTTTTCTTTTTTATTTTTTCTTTTTCCTTTTATCTTTCTTTTCCTTTTTCATTTTTCTTTTTCGTTTTTATTTCTTTTCCTTCTTCTACCTATTCCTTTCCTTCTTCTCTTTCTTAATTTTATTTTTATTTTTATTTTCCTCCCTCTTCTTTTCTTTCTTCGTTTTCCTTCTATTATTCTTTTCCTCCTCCTTCGTTTCCTTCTCCTTTCCCCTCTTCGTTTCCTTCTCCTTTCCTCTCTTCGTTTTCATCTCCTTTTCTTCTTCTTTCTTTCCCTCCCCGCTATTCCCTCGCCTGCACCCGGCGGGCGGGGAGGACCCTCCGGCCGGTACGGGGCAGCCGCGCAG
>NW_009258911.1:47692-47931 GCF_000687185.1 Egretta garzetta
CTCTTTTCTTTCTCCTCTTTCCTCTCTCTTTTTTCCTTTCTCCTTTTCGCTCTCCTTCTCCTTTTCGCTCTCCTTCTCCTTTTCGCTCTCCTTCTCCTTTTCGCTCTCCTTCTCCTTTTCGCTCTCCTTCTCCTTTTCGCTCTCCTTCTCCTTCTCCTTCTCCTTCTCCTTCTCCTTCTCCTTCTCCTTCTCCTTCTCCTTCTCCTTCTCCTTCTCCTTCTCCTTCTCCTTCTCCTTCT
>NW_009258911.1:51204-53840 GCF_000687185.1 Egretta garzetta
CGGCGGTTAATTGGCGGAACCTTTATTTCCTCGATAGGCCGTTTCGGTTTAAAACCCCCAGCTCCTGCTTTCTGGATATAAAATTCCCGTCGATATTTTTCTCTTTTTCCCGTGCTTTTAGGCTTTCTATTCTTTTTCACATTTGCAATTCATTTCCCACTTTTGAGTCCATTTCTTTATTGTTTGGGGGGTTTTTTTGTTTGTTTGTTTTTAATGTTTTTTGGGGGTTTTTGTTTGGGTTTTTTTTTTTTTTTATACGACCCTTTACCGTTTTTATCAAACTACGGCAACCTGCTGCGAGTTCCGACATCAGCTGGTGCGGGGATGAGGTCCTGCGGGGGGCCGGGGGGGAAAACAGAAAAAAACCAATTCTTTGAGGGGGGGAAAAAAAAAACGAAAGAAAAAAGGAGCGTGGGAAAGTGAGGGAGGAAAAGAAAAAGGGAAAGAAAAAAAAAAGGAAAGAGGAGAAGAAGGAGAGGAGAAAGGAAGGAAAGAAAACGAGCGAAGGAGGAAAGAGGACCCGCGCGTTTATTGTGTTTTTCGAGGTATTTTAAGCGACTTGGAGCCTGAATTTTCTGACTTGCCGATCTCGGAGCTGCCTCTGCCGAAAGGCCCACGGGCTTTCCTTAGCGTTTGTCGGTGGTTTTGGTTTGGTTTCGTTTTGCGCGGGTGTTTTTTTTTTGTGGTGTGGTGGGGTTTTTACCCCCTTGGAAAGCTTTTTTTTTTTCTTTTTTCTTTTTTTTTTTTTTTTTTTTTTAATTTCGTTCGGATTGGTTTTCTGGTTCCTCTACTTCTCCGGGACAAAGCAGGCGCCGGATGAGCCGGCCAAACGCCCCCCGGCCGGGCTGGTGGCCCCGCACCCCTCCCCGTGCCCCGGCCCCTGCATCATTCGGGCAGAGGAAGAGAGAGAAGGAAAGAAAGAGAGAGGGGAAAAAAGACAAACTCAGCAGGGCAATTTCACCTTCCAATTCAGACCTGTTTCCCATTTCACAGCCGTTATTTCCCCAGGAAAAAAACAAAAAATCTCCCCCCCCCCCAGGCCCCTGTGGGGGGCATACGGGGAGCCCTGGGCCCTCCGCCGCGACCCTTCCTGGGGCCAGGCTCTGTTGGGATGAGCTGGGGCTGGGCCGAGCTCAACTGGGGTTTACCCACAGCCGGCACAGCATGCAGATCCTTTCCCCTTCCCCGTCCTGGCACTGGTGGGGAGGTTCCCTCCGAGGTCACCCCAATCATGGGCTTTCCGAAAGCGCGTGGGACGTGCTCTCTGCGGCGCTGGGCTGGGGCTGGGTCGCCAGATCCCGATCCCCGGTGATGGCCGAGGGTGTCTGTCACCATCACAGTCCCTAGCGCTCGGGGGACGCATCCCCCCTTTCCGCTCCGTTTGCCCTGGGAAGGTCTGATATGTGGCAGACCCTTTCTGAAGGGGTGGCTTTCCTGGGGGCAGGTGGATGGGGGGGGCCTGGCCATGCAGCGCCATTTTTGGGGAGCCATAGGAAGAGGATCCGTGTGTGTGTGCAGACGTGGGACATGCCCAGCTGCCACGACGTGCTTGGAGTCCATCAATCCACTGCTGCCGCCTTCTCTTTTTTTTCTCCCCCCCCTCCCCACCCCCCCTTCTTCCCGTCGTGGACAGTCTCCAGACCCTCTAAATACCATCCACGGACTTGCTATCCCAGCCTCCTCTCCCTAGAGCCACGGAGCAGCAGTCGAGAGACGGGGACTCTTGGAATAAGCACCTGCAAGCCGTAACCCAAGCCCGAAGTGCCACCAAACCGTAACCCGAAGTGCCACCAAACCGTAACCCGAAGTGCCACCAAACTGTACCCGAAGTGCCACCGCCTCCGGCAGGTTCCTGTGGGGACGAGGAGACAGCCCGGGTGGTGAGAGGTGACATCCTTGGGCAAATCCCTGCGTGGGGGAGCGCGGTTGGGATGTTCACGCACGCTTCCCATAGGGACGCTTCACCTCCATCGGATCGGAAAGGGGTGACAGAAGAGACTCAGTTTTCCTTCTTTATTTTGTTTTGTTTTGGTTTTGGTTTTTTTTTTCTCCCCCTTGTTTTCAGTTTCTCTTTCTCCTTCCCATGTCCCCTGTGAAGACTGTTGGATGCAGGGCAGCGAATGCCTCTCGTCCCCAGCCGCTGCTCGGTGCATCCCCGGCTCTGTCCCAGCCCAAGGGCGCGTGTTTCCCCCAGGGAGCCGTTTCTGGCCTCCCCACGCTGCAGCCAGAGCCGCTGTGCGATGGAGCCCGCTCCGTCCGAGCCTTCCAGTGCCTCTGCCCCGCACTGGAAATGGACAAATACGCCACAACGTTTTATGATATATTTTTATAATAACAAACCTTAATAAAAAGTGACTACCGTGGGCACGTGCTCCTTCCCGCGGGGTCTGGCTGAGCCCCGCTGCTTCTCCCGGCATCCCCCAGCCTCAGATGGCATCTGCCGGTTGCCGGTGAGCAGCAGAGTCCTGCCTGGGTCTGGATTCGTGCACCCACCCTCCCGGGCACCCTGTGCTGCTGTGAGGCGCTGCAGCCCCGCTCCCCACGCAATTTGGGGTTCCCCCGCCTTGGGGAGGCCACGGCCCCGCTGGGCGACTCCTGAGGCCGTGGGGCTGGCTCTGGGCGCAGCAGGGGAGGTG
>NW_009258911.1:54146-55660 GCF_000687185.1 Egretta garzetta
CGTTATCCCCCTCCTGTCCAGCCGGTTGGGGTGCGTTCAGGACGGGCTCCACTGGGCTTTCGCATTCCCTGGCTCCACCAGCCGCTGCCATTGGCTTCGGTCCCTTCATTGTCTGGAGAAGGGGAAGGTCCTACAGCGGGGCAGGGAGGAAATATCCTGGCAGGAGAATACACGCCTGGCTTTTTGCAGAGAGTGTGTCTTTGTGGGAGGGAGCGAGGAGGATGCCAAATTTGACATCCCACCCCAGGAAATTATTTTGCCTTCAACCTCGGGGTGGCAAAATTCAGTTTTGCCTCCTCTGCTGCAAAGCCTCCAGCTAGAGCTGGTCTTTGCAGGCGACTACAAAGGACGGGAGGGAAAGGAGGGAATTTTAAGTAGGCGAGAGTACTGTCCCAGGGCGAGATCTGCCGCCAAACTGTCCCTGACTGCATTTTAAGGGGTGCGAGGAGGGACGAGTCACCTGAAGCAGATGGCTGACAGCTCTGGCCAGGCCCCTGCCGCGTTTGCCGGTTGAAAGCTGTGGTCGAGTACGTGGCAGAGCAGCTTTGGAAAAGATGAGTGACACCAACACCCTTACCGCTGGAACGCAGCACACCCGGCCCTTCTGCCCACCCCAGCACCACAGCAGCCCCGCCGGGGGAGGAGGGGGGCACGGGGACAGCCCAAGCCCCGTCTCCCTCCGACTCTGCTGGTCTGGGAGGTCAGAGGACCCCTTCGCCTCCCCAACACTGAAACCTTACGGCTTTCAAGGCTGGAGAAGGCAGGCTATCCGCTGTAATAGGGCTGCCCAAAAGCCCTTCTGCTGGGGAGCTGGGAGAAGCCCGTGCAGAGCTGCGGAGGGCTCTGGGTAGGTGGGAACGGCCACCCCCATGGTGCTGTACCCATTCTAAAAAGGCTGAAAGAGCCTGAAAATGCTGTGCCGTGTCCCACAGGTGGCTGTTCTGTGCTGCCAGCCATGTCTATCTCGCCCTGCAGTACCTTCTGGCTCCTAAAGCCCAGACCCTTGGGGTGCTTCAGGGCTGGACACACCCTGACCCCCCCGCCCACCTCCCAGCGCCCCGGCTCACGTCAGTATTTGGTGTTAGCTCTGCTGCGTGGGGACCTGGCTGCCAGCCCTCATCTCCCCCGTCCCCTGCGGGATGGGGCAGCGCTCCTGCAGAGATGGGGCCGGGGGCTCTGGCAGATGTCTGGGACGAGTGAGACACGAGTGCTGGCCTCGGACAGAGACGTAGCGCAGAGTCCGACCCTTTTAATTACTGTGCTGCTGGGGTGGTGTGTGAGCGGCTGAGTTATTCCCTTCCAAGACTGTCACGAACCTGCCAAAACCCCAAACAACAACTTGATGCTTAGCATCCGCCACAGCCCCCAGGCAAAGACATCCCTTTGCAAGCGCTTGCCGGGCTCCGGCCGTGCCATGACGGGGTGCAGTGTGTGACGGGGTGCAGGGTGTGATGGGGTGCAGCTTGTGATGGGGTGCAGGGTGTGATGGGGTGCAGGGCGTGATGGGGTGCAGC
>NW_009258911.1:56134-61579 GCF_000687185.1 Egretta garzetta
CAGCCCAGGCCGGGGCCAGCGGCAGCGGGACCACGAGCCCCTCCGTCCCCTGGCCAGCCAGCCGGGGCTGTGCAGCCGCACGGTGCCCGGGGAAGCGGGCTGGAAGCCACCTCTGCTGCCCTGCAGCCCCAGTCCTGCCTGCGATCTCAGTGCACCTCGGGTGGAATTTGCCACCAGAGGGAGACCCTATTGTTCCACAAACACCTACCAGCTGCTCCAGGAGCCTCCGCGCTCCCGGCCGGGAACAGGCGGACGCGCAGGATGCGTTCCCAGCCACAGCAGCAAACCTGCTCTTCTGCAGGACTTGAGGGCTGCCGTGCCCCGAGGAAGAGGAGCTGTGCCAAGCCATGGGGTGCTGCTCAAAGGGGAGCAGGGGGACGCACGCCGGGCGACAGCAGGCTGGCTTTCCTGCAGTCCAGCTTCTGGTTTCTGTTCTTTTCTTGATCGCTTGGCTGTCGGTAGCCCTTATTAAACGTGCAGTTTTAACAACTGTGACTAGGGAAGGGACTTTCTCATTAAAAAAGGAGACTTTGGGGGCATTGTTTCAGCCATTGGGTTTAACTCAGGTTTTTGAAAGCCGGTAGCTGTCTTCCTTCCCCCCCTGTGCTTTGCTGTGGGAGAGGAGCTTTCGCGAGGAAGCTGCCCCGAGCGATGCCTTGGCAGAGCTGTCGCTGGACTACCGACAGCAGCACCCAGCTCAGCCCAGCCCAGCCCAGCGGGGACAAACTGGTCTCTGAGTGGCCGACGCATTTACGAGAGCAAACCAGGGGTCCTGGTGCTGGTGCCGGCAGCAGGACAGGCGTGCCGATGGCCCTGGAGGCAAGAGGTGCTACTGAGATTGCCAGGCACTCCCAGTTAGAAATGTAGGCGTTTCCAGTTGGAAATGTAGTGGACGGTGTATTATTCAGGGTGAAATTTGCTGCAACAAGCACTTCCCTAAGGCTGACGTTGTAGCGGCAAAGAAAAACGTAGCGTGAAGAGGAAGGGAAATGAGCTCCAGCTGCAGTAGGTCACCGAGTTCTGAGAAAAGGAGGACAAATACATTGCTTTGCCCATGCTGGTGATGGTCCTGATGCTAACTACTGCCACTGCAGATTCCTTGGAGCTGGGCATGGCTCACTCCAGCTGGAAGTCCAGGATGTTTGGGTTCAAACCCTGTTCTGAACATGCAAACTGGGGAGGGGAAAGCCACCCCTGCCCAGGGCTCAGACTTCTCCTCTTGTGTCCGGAGGGAAATCAGGCTGATCCGAATGCAGACGGCATGAAAGGGGAGCTTAATTTTTCTTGCCTCCTGCAAGACCTGCCGCAGTGGAGCAGATGGCTCGTTGCCTCGCTTGCTCTATAAAAAAAGAAGGGAAGGCGATGGCATTTTCGAATGGCCAAGGAGGGCCGTGGCTGCTGGTCTGCAGCAGCTCTGCCAGCCTTCGGGCTGGGAACCAGCCCCTGGGCACGCACGGGTCTGTTCTCCATCGACAGAGCCACCTCCAACGCCGAATGCACGGTGCCGTGCTGGGCTTGTTGCATGGCCGGCTGCCGCCTGGCTCCCCGAACCACCGCCGCTCCTCTGTGGGCGCCTGCGCAGAGTTTGGCTGCGAGACTGGGAGCAAAGGGTAACGCAGGGAGCAAAGAGCCCAGGCAAATCCCAAAGTAGAGTCAGTCCCTCAAGCAGGGCGACATGGAGTGCCGCTCTGCCTCTCCGCAGCCCGGCCTTGCAGCAAATTTCTCTCTGCAGCGGGCAGACTGACATAATCCAGGGAAAATGGGACTTGATCGGAGCAGAACTTTCTGAATTTACCGGAGCAAGGCGGGCGGGGGGAAACAACCCGCTCTGACACTTTTCCAGTGACGGTTTTGTCAAAATCGCTACCACCCCTTGGAACACGTCAATTTTGATGAAATGGTGTTTTCTGATGGGAAAAGTATGAGGTTGAAAGTGTTTCTGTCAGCTCTACCTGCCCCATATATCTCCAGCGCTGTTTCTTTCGAGAGCGCGGAGCAGGATGGAGAACGTTCCAGACCTCGCTCAAAGGCCCGCGCGTTGTTACTGGAGACCCGCTGGTGGACCACGTATTTATTTTCTTTTTAGCATGTTAAGAATCATAAAGATTGAAAGCCGTGACTCTGGTTAGGAAGAAGCTGAGCCGTGGAAGCGGGGCTGGCAGATGTTTGGCGTAAGTACAGGCTGCTCTCGCAGGGTCTGCCATCGCCCGTGCGGCGTGCCGAGCACGCCCACCTCCGGACAGGGTCCCGGCAGGTCTCGCCTTGTGCTGGGTTATTTGTGCATGGAGCAGCTCACGGCCGGCTGGAGGAGCAGTGGTGCCCTCGGAGACCAAGCCATGCTGGTATTGCCCCAGGAAGGAATAGACCCCCCCTTCGTCCTGGTAACCCCGGGTGTCCCACGCCCAGGCTGGCGAGCCCGGGTCACCCACAGTGGGTGACAGACTTTGGCTCGTCGTTAAGAGCCAAAAATCGATGCGCTCAAAGATGTGGCTCCCTCCCTGCTCTGGCTCCGGCTGCAGCAGCAGGGAAGGGGATACAGAATATTTCGGTGCACATACATGCACATAGAGGTGCACATACATATATAGACACCCAGACACACATGTGTGTGTGCACAGGCACATATCTGTGTGTGTATACATGCACATGCATCAATAGCGAAGGCACGTACACATGCATACGTGTGTGTTTATATGTGCGCAGTACATACATGCACGCACGCAGATCCAGCCCCTGCTTGTGCCAGCTCGTGCCGGTCCCTGTCCCTGACTCCCCACGCTTAGGGTCTTCCCGTTGCACCAGCAGGAAAACACAGATGGCCTTGGAACACAACCACGGAAGAGAAGCTTCAGCCCGGTGGTACACATTTGCTAGAGCTGTTATTTCCTAGCCCGCAACTTTTCTCCTCGTCAGGGGTCTTTGGAAGGCACCTTCCCTGCAGCAGCCTGGGATTTGGGGTTCCTAACTCACCCCGGAGAGCCAGGGCCACCTGGCTGAGCAGCGGTGCTGGAGACCACGCTGCCCAAAGGCCTGGCCCTCAGGCAGGGGCCAGTTTTCAGCAAGTGGTAGGTATGGTTGGAAACAGCCTACACACAGTTTTCAGAATCAGATTGGCTCAAATATTTTGCATTCTTTGTAACTAAATCTGCATCGTCCTCGAGGACCGTTTGCAGGCGAACGCACGAGAATATGTGCCCAGCTCTCACTGGCTCCCACTGGAAGTCGGAAGCCAAACCATCATTTGCAAATTTATAAACCTGCCCACAATTGCCTAAGTAGTTTTTGAAAATGGGACTTTGATTCCCAAATCACTCAGGCACTTCCTAAGGTTTCCTCTTAATAAACAGCCTTCTGGGCACTCGGCTCACTCGGTTTAGGGGGGCCCAGACCCAGCCTTGCCCACTCGCAGGATTCCACCAGTGCCGACTGCTGTGGACACCTTCCCTGTAACCCTTCCTTGCCGTTCACATGGACAGAGGAGAAAAGCCCAGCTCAGCTCCTCATTTTGCAGCTTGAGATGCCTAATAGCTGCCCAAAGCCGCACGAGTCATCCAGAAGATCCATGGAGAGACAATTGGGGTTGGGAGCCACCGGCCTCGTGGTTAACTCTTACACTGCCCCCAGGTCTGGCAGATCTCTGGGCAGAGCTTAGGCGCTCTGACGTGGGAGCTCGGCAGGGTAAATAAAATAATAGGGGCACTAAAATGATTGCATCATGGGCAGCCTGTACGCCAGACCCGAACCGAATGAAAAAAATCCGTTTTTCCTCCCCGAGAAACCCATATGCCTGCAATTTTCATCCTCCTCCCCGGCAGTTCCCTCTCCCACCCCTTTGATTTGTGAGAGGGATTTAAGCTGCGTGTTTGTTTTTTCAGGCAGCGTTTCAGTAAGCACTTCGCAAAATCAGGCTCTGGGGGAGGCACCCACAAACCTCCTCCCATCGCCAGCAAGGGCTCAGCTCCGCGCGGGGATGGGGGGGGCAGCTCCTCCCGAACCGCGCGACAGCAAACGCATTTGGCAGGGGGAGAGCCCCAACATGTGAGGTGATGAAACCTGAACGTGCCTCAGACAAGCATTGCTAAAACCGCTGATAGGCAGGGACCAGCTTTCGCGCTACCCAGCCGGGGTTAGAGCCCGTAAAAGCTCACGCCTGCGCAAGCCGGCCCCCGCCGTGGGGTCCCTCTTCCTCGGGCTGTCCATGTCCCCCGCAGCTCTGCTTGCCAGCCCGCACCCCCCGCCTGTGCCCACTGTGCTCAGCCCCAAAGCCCATGCACAGTGAGCAGGATCTGTGCCCCGCGTCGGGCAAGCCCCCTCAGCACCCCTGCCTCAGTGTCCCCAGGGCAGGCATTTTGGATGGGGGCTTTGCCTCGGGCAGCCACCTTGGGTGGCTTTTCCATCCCAAGCTTTGCAGTCCCCTTAGCCCTTTCTCTCAGTGTCCTCCCTGGTTTTGCTGCTGGCCCGTGACAAGAGGCACCACCAACGCACGCGTGGAGGGGCTGGCTGTGAAGGGGGGGGGTTAACCTCCCATCTGCCCCCCGCTACCGCTGCCTCCACAGCCACAGGACCAGCCCGGCCCCCAGGCTCTCTCCCTCGGAGCTTTGCACGGCAGCAATCCACTGGCTGACACCTCATCTCCTCCGAGCCGCCAAACCCCAGCCTCCTCACCGCTCCCGAGCAAGAAGAGAGCTCCGGGTGCAAAAACAGCCCCTCCGGATGCCGGGGAGGATTTTGGCGTTAGTTTGGGCAAACCCAGCGTTTCCCAAGACCGAAACGCGGGTGGTGCTGGATGTCACCCGGTGTCTGCTCACCGAGCGCCCCCCTTCCCCGTGGGGCGGCTCTGGGACAGAAACCCCCGGAGCCTGCAGCCCTGCTGGTGTACGGGGAGAGGCAGCGCATCGCTGGGCCAGATGTGTTACCCAGAGCGTCCCAAAGGCGACCGCGATAATCTCCGCAGTTGTAATTCTGCTGGTGTAAGCCCCCGCTAACATCGGCACCTCGTACAGCTGCAATATTTATGTTGCCTGCTTGGTATCCAAGACGTCCGCTCCGGCAGCGAGAGGCTGGAGAACAGGCTTTTATTTCCTGGAGGTGCTGAGAGACGTTTATAAGCTGAAGCTTTAGAGGGAAGGGAGCTGCCACCGTCAGGCACGGGGCTGGGGGGGGTGGTGGTCAGCAAAGGCGGTCACCGAAAGCAGCCCAGGCTCGACCCGTGCCTGGCTGCAAATCCGCCGCGTGCCCCAGCCTTTATTTGTGCAGAGGGTATGGGATCTGCCGGCGTTCCCGTGAGCATTTCTTGCAGCTTTTCCTTCTTTTGCTGCAGGTTCTCTGGGACTGCGTGCAGACCATGCATGCCTGCGAGCTCCGTCCACTGCGGACAGCTGGAGAAAACCCGCTTTCCCCCCTGGATTCCAGGGTCAAGAGGTGAACCGTTCTTTTCTCCACCTT
>NW_009258911.1:61669-62510 GCF_000687185.1 Egretta garzetta
TGGGGCTTAGGGGAGTCCACTGGGGCGGCTGGGGGCGAAGCACGGATCGCCTGCTCCCGAGGACACGGTCCCGCAGGGGAGCAATTGGGGGTGAGGCAGGGGTCCTGCAGGAAGCGACTTGCAAAGATTGCACGCGATACGAAGGCTTTTCCCAGGAAATTTTGCATTTCATTCTATTTTTTTGCACTCCCGCCCTTCCCAAATTGCTTGATGCAGGAGAGGAACTAAAGCAGAGCAGCGGGGTCAGAGTTTTTGCAGAGGCTCCTCTCGATAATTTGTAGAAAGCTGGTGGTGATAAACAGAAGCAAAAACTTTGCGGAACGCTAAGCACAGCGTTACTGAGCCACCAAGGAGCACCCTGGGTTTTGGTCCCCGCTCCGAAGCATCCTGTGTCGGTGGGTTTTGCAGCACGTTGGGGTGGAAGATTGATGACTTGCCCAAAGACGGTGAGTCTTCTCTTTCTTGACTTGATACTATGGCTCTGAATGCAATCCCCCCCCCGCCAACCCGCAGTATAAACACTTTTTATTTCAAAGTTATATTAACCTGGCAAAGACGACAGAAGCTTTCACTGAAGCTCTCCCAGAGATAGCCCTGGTTTGGCACCAGGTTCTCAGCAAGTGATGTCATCCTGGATTTATATGCCAGAGTTTTCCCTTTCTTCTTCAGATTTGTGGCGATGTCAAAGTTCTTCTCTAGAGCAGATCTGGTTTTAATATTTCATATTTACGTTTTTCATTTCGGGGCTGGCTAAAGCATCTTTTGGTTTCAACCTTGCAGATGCTTACACGCATGTAAAGCCCTAAACTCTTGAAGAGCCTCTTGAAGAACAGAGGGATAA
>NW_009258911.1:62537-69075 GCF_000687185.1 Egretta garzetta
CCCCCCCGCCCCCCAGCATCAAGATTACAGGAATCCGTGTAGCTCCACGGAGTCAGTGATGATGCAGCTCTTCTGAGCACGAGACCTGACGTCAGGTATTTCAACTTCATTGTAACGGAAGTGTCTGACAAAGGTCTAAGGGATTTCCCTTCATGGTTGGGAAAACAGCAGGATGGTGCTATTGCCCTGTCCCCAGCCGAGCCCTGCCCACCTCTGTCCTTGGAGATGCCAGCTGGGGCCAGTCTCAGCCATTTGGCAACTGGTTTTTATAAGAGGTGTTAAAACCAGGAGACCTCTCCGAGGCCGCTTGCTCCAGCACGCAGGGCTGTGAGGGCCGGAGGGCATGTGCAGGAGGAAGGAGAAGTGGGAGGCATTGATGGGCAGGGTTGGTTTTGTAAGCTTTGGGAAGCGGCCTTAAAATAGTCCCTGCTTATTTCCTAGGAGCTGTAATTGCCCCTGCTCTGACCCAGCGCTGTTTCTGTGCCCCTTCCCGCAGGGAAGAACCTCCCTTTGCCAAAAAGGAGGTCTGGCCTGCTGATCCCAGCTGCGGTGGCCTCGGCGGGACCTGCCAAACCTCATGCATGTACCCAAAGCCCTGGGGCAGCTCCTGGGACGTGCAGCACCCAAGGGCCAGCCGCGGCCTGGCAGGACCCTGGGGCCAGGCACAGGCTCCCGTGGCATCCGTGTCCCGCGGGGTGGTACCCGCTGGGAGAGGACCACAGTTTGCTGTAGCCTTTTCCTGATCCCTGGAAGAAGACCGGTGGCTTGTGGAGATGTGCAGGGTTCAGATCCGCGGCTCCCTGTGCAGCAAGCAGCAACCCCAGCTCCTCGCCTTTGCCGGGATGCGGCTTCTGCTGGCCCCTGGGGGGTCACCCATGGGAGACAATAACTGGGCTCACCATAACCGGTGAGAATAGAGCAGGGTGGGATCCCGGCGGCTTCGGGCAATCTCGGGCACGGTTGCGTTGTGCCATGAACCCGCGTCCCTTTGCTGCAGAAACACGCCGAAGACAGCGGGGTATTTTTCTTTTTTCTTCTTTTGGGTTGCCCAAGAGTCGTATTTTTAAAGTTAGAAATACTTGTCAGCATCCGAGCACGGCCCCCCGAGCCGATGACGCAAATATGACAAGAAGCGAGGTCAGATTACAAATGAGGCCACTTCAAAACCTCTCCCGGAAAACTGGAGGTTTGAAGAAAGAGATGAAATGTGCTGAGAAGAAAAAAAAAACCAACCCCAAAACCACCCAACAAACTGCTTCATAATCCGCTTGAAAGTGAGAATAAAATACCCTCTGTCAGGAACTCCATCTTCTCCTTGCTCATGGGAGGAGAGCGGCGCGTGTCCCGCCTGTGTGCATCCTCACCCACGCCTATCGCTCTCCCTGCTCACCAGCGGAGCCAAGCGGTGGCCACCAAAGCCGCAGGGCACAAGTCACATCTCTTGAAGCCAAGCGCTGCACCCGCAATCTGCAGCAGAGAGACCTGTGGGCTTGCAAAGGTGCTGGGGGTGCAGCAGTGTGTGCACAAGGGCTTCCCACCCCAGGGCCTGGGCCACCCTTGTGGCATGGCCGAGGGATCACCAGCAAGCCCGAGCAGGGAGGTAGGGACCGGCTGTGCTGGCAGCAGCCTCCTGTGCGCCCACCTAAGGGTGGTTACCAGCAGTTTGCTGGATTCCGTCTGCCATTTTCCTGCTGGGTTGCTCCCCACATCCCTCTGCGGCGCTTTGCATGGGCATTGGTTTGTGCATGGGCATTGGCTTATGCACAGGCATTGCTTTTTGCACAGGCATTGGTTTGTGCATGGGCATTGCTTTTTGCATGGGCATTGGTTTGTGCACAGGCATTGGTTTGTGCATGGGCATTGGTTTGTGCATGGGCATTGCTTTTTGCATGGGCATTGGTTTGTGCACCACCAGCAACTCCCCCACCTCAGTAATGTCCCCCTTCTCTGCTCCTAGCATGAGCATGGAAGAAACAAGCTGCCTTCGCTAGCCAAAGCTGGACCACCTGGCTCTCCTGAGGGCTGCCCATGGCAACTAGCCAAGCTGGAGGTTCCCTGCAGGATAAACGCCCGGGTCAGGGTCACAGGCGGGTGTGCATGGGACATCTCCAGCTGCTGGAGATGGGCAGCAGCGCAGCGGCCTTGCAGAACGCTGGGTAACTCTGTGCTGTGCCAACCTGGGCAACGCGATCAGGCCAGGGAGAAGTAAACGCAGCGCAATGGAAATGGCCTGGGATCTTCCAGCCCTCACCTGCAATGGTCGTGAGGATGAGCGTGCAGGAAAGCCCCTTGTGTTGCATGGAGGATGAGAGTGCAGGAAAGCCCCTTGTGTTGCACGGAGGATGGGCGTGCAGGAAAGACCCTTGTGTTGCATGGAGGATGATCGTGCAGGAAAGGAGGATGGGCGTGCAGGAAAGCCCCTTGAGTTGCATGGACGATGATCGTGCAGGAAAGGAGGATGGGCGTGCAGGAAAGCCCCTTGCATTGCACGGAGGGTGAGCGTGCAGGAAAGCCCCTTGCGTTGCACGAAGCCAAGTTGAATGGAGGATGATCGTGCAGGAAAGGAGGATGGGCGTGCAGGAAAGCCCCTTGCATTGCACGGAGGGTGAGCGTGCAGGAAAGCCCCTTGCGTTGCACGAAGCCATTGGGCACTGCCTGCTTGCTGAGCCTTGGTCACCTGCTGGCTTCACCCAGGGGCTGCACAGCTGCCTGGGGCTCCTCGGGTTTGTGTTTTCGCCCTGACAGCCCCCGTAGGTGCTGTAATGGAGATACGAGGAGGCAGGCGGCTGCGGCTCGGCTGCCCGCCCCGGTGAGGAAAGGGGCACCGCTCACCTTTCCGCAGCAGCCGAGGGGCGCCCCCCGGAGAGCCCCACCAGTGCCAGCCAAGTAGCCCGCTCGCCTTTCCCTTCCCCACAGCAATAACAACAACAACAACAACAAAAGGTCCCAGAGCCAAAATTGTCAAATTTCCTCTGACTCTGAGCTGGAATTCCACCCCATCTCCAAAGCAATAACAAAGCATCATCTTTAGGAAGAGCTGTCAAGGATCTAATTGCTTCGCAAAGCCTGCAGATACCTCTTCCATTTCAAGGAACAAGTGGGGTTGCTTTTGGGTTTGGAAGAATTGAGTAAGCCTGAAGGTTTCCAAAGCTGCTGCGATACAAACCGCTATTGTTATAGAGCACAGCAAAACAGCTGGGGCTTATAAGCACCATCAACGCGAAACCTTAACTTAAAACCCAAACTCCAGCCCTAAAGAAAGTTAAAGGAACAGAAAACATTTCATCCATACTAATGCGAGGCTTTAAACATCTAGGCTTTTAAGTGAATTGGCCATAACCACAACAATATCTGGGGGCTGACCCAGCGTATATTGTATGCAGATGTTAATTTGGCGTTTGCATGCATACGCAAAGAAAAAAAAAATCTTCTCTACATGTTTTTTTTTTTTTTCCTTGAGTGTGCTACGCTCTGGAGCACCTTTAGCTTTACAAACTGATTATAAACACTAATTACCCAAAAACATGCTCTTTGGCTTCCTACGTGGCCTGTAGGCTTCGGCTCCGCTTTACGAAGAGGCGAGATTCAGCCAGCACGCTCCCCCCTCTCGCTGTGTAGCGATGCGTGCATCTATACAAGCAGAATGTGCTGATTTGTACAAACCCCGAATTCCTGCCTTAACCCTCTCCCCCCGTGTGCAAGCATCACGTGTCAGGTGAGCCGTAATGGGTTTTTTTGGGGGGGGGGAGCTAAGCACATGGCGAAAACGCTGCTGGCTGCAGATGCAGCCACTGGTGGAGGTGGTGGGTTCTGGAAGGAGGTACCAAAATCAGGTAAAATTGGGTTTCCCACCTGATTTTTCCAGTGATGGTTTCAGAGGCATTTTTTTAAGGTGAATTATCTTGAAAAGAGAGGTTGCCCGGGCGGGAGAAGGCAGGGCCCACAGATCGGGCTCAGCTGATCCGGAATTAAGGCGCTGCAGAGGGGGTGTCCAGCGCCGAGCACTGGCAGCTCTGGGGCTCTGCCTCAGCCGTACCGGCATCTCCTTGGTGCACCGGGGCCAGACCCTCCCCAAAGCACCGTCACCTCCCCCCTTCTCTCATTCTCTGCTCCACAGACTGGGGTGGGACAGGGCTGAGGATGGGCGCTGCCTCCCCCAGCTTCCGCGGCCCCACCGGCCCCGCTTCCAGCCGCCCCGGGGAGGCGAAGGCAGCCGACGGGATAAACCCGTCCTTGTCCTGCGCTCCGAAAGAATTAACAGTTGTGGAGCATGCTGCTGCCCGGGATGGCGGACTTTGACCTTGGGAAACGTGGGATGAATGAAACGGTGGTAGCCAGCTTCAGGGTAAAATGAAGAAAAATTAAAAGAAGCAATGTTAGGGGGAAAAAATGCCTTTTTCTGCTAATTGAGTCTTGTCTTTGCACTGCCCTTAATGCCGAGGTAAAGCTGGCCTTGCGTTGAGCTGGGCGCTGCAGGACATCCCGCTGTTGTCCCTTTCCCAAGGCGCGTCCTCATCCCAGCTTGAGACAGCTATTCCCGTGTTAAAGAAGGTGTAAAACTGCACAATAACGCGCAGTTCATTGGGTTAGGAGAGCTCAGCACCCCTGTGTGCATTGCAGCCCCCATCCAGGGCTCAGCACCCCTGTGTGCATTGCAGCCCCCATCCAGGGCCCAGCACCCCTGTGTGCATTGCAGCCCCCATCCAGGGCTCAGCACCCCTGTGTGCATTGCAGCCCCCATCCAGCCCTGCTGAGCCCTCCGGCGGGCTCCCAGGCATGCTCAGGGGGCTGCGGAACACGCACCCCTTCACCCTCCATTTAATCTTCTCCCCACGTATTTTCTGAGATGGATCCCAGGGGTTCGGGCTCTGTGGGCTTGCAGCGAAGGCGGGCGAAGGCGCTCTGGCCGCAGTGCGCGCCGGGGAGGCTTTGGAGGTCCCCAAATGGTCGCTTGCCATCACCTTGAAGGCACGAAAGGCATTTTTGGTTGTTTCGCATTTTCATCTTCCGAGCATTTTTCTCGTTAGTTCCTGCTCAGCTTTCATCCATCTGCAGGGAATAGCGCCGCGGTAACACGAGACACAGCAAATATCGCCGCGTGAACAGAGCCAAGCCATTGTGGATGAAGACTTCTGCGACGAAGGGGGGGATAGAGCTAAGGGGCTGCTAAGTAAACGCTTTTATGTGTGACATTATGCAGGCAAGGGGTTCGGCGTGTAAAAGACATTTTTCATTAGATCAGCGTTATTAATTCCGTCGGCTCGAGCGGGATTGGCGCACGAGCCGGCCGTGGGCTTCCCAGGTTAATAAATCTGCATAGGTTTATTGTTCGGAATAAAACCTATTTTCCTCAGCAAATAACCTCCATCATTTGGGGTTACAGCCGTTCCTCAGGAAATGCTTTATAACTAACATTTTTATTGGTATCATAGGAAATGCGTATGCCAAATAACACGGGACTATAACTTTTATCTGACTTTAAAACAAAATCTGTTATCTTTTATGGCCAGTTTCATATAGTCCCACTATCAGCTTCCATAAAATTCAACAAGCATTCCTTATTTGGCCTGGAAAATCAATAACAGAGTCAGTTGGAAAGGGAAAATATCCTTTTTTGCAAACATTTTTGAAATTTCGGAGCAGTTTCTATTTGAAGCGCAGATCCCCGGCACAGAAAAAGCCCTCTCGTGCTCGTTTTCTGGTCTAAAACCCAAAAAGGACGTGCGTTTCTGAGGCGGGGATGAACGCTTCCCACAATATTGTCAGCTCTAATGGGCGACCCTGGATTCAGGAGAGGTTTATTCTCCATGGCAAAACCTTCAGTCAAACCCATTTTCGGCAGGGGTCGGTTTCCAGGCCGAACCCATGAAGCACCACGTAATTATCACGTCCGTTCATTAACTCGGTCCCTCCTGATGAGATGCTGACGGATCAATAACGCTCCCGACCGTACGCAGGAGCTGTCGTGGCCAAGCGGGGGGGGGGTTGGGGGGGCTCCAGCCTTTGCCCTTGCCTGGTTTCCTGGGTGACTTTGTTGCTTTTTGGGGGTATTTTTGCAAAGTAATCATTCCCTTTTGCCTGCCGGTGCTGTGGGTTTGCACCGGAGGAGTGGCACCGCAAAAATGGCAAAATTCCCCCCCCAGCTTAAAATTCGCAGGTGAGTCGGTGCGTCTTCTCCCTGTCTTTTCTCCGAAGCCCCTGGCCATGGGGACAGAGCCAGCCACAAAACTCACATTTCCACCCAGCCCCAACCAGCGCAGGGCTCGTGGCCTCGTTTGGAGCCATTTACCCATCCGCGCCGGGCAATCACTCATTAAACCACAGCATAAATAAATCAAGCCCCGAGAGGCGCGGGGCGAGCCCGGGACATCACCGCGCCCACGGAAGCTCCGGCCGCTGACCCCGCGAAGCCGGGGTGTCACCCAGCGGCCTGGTGTTTTCAAGTCCTCGGTCAGGGTCGGATACATTGGATGATTAAAAGAGGAGAATTACAAAATTTTCATTTTAATTTGGCAGCGCTGTGGCGGGGCCTATTGCA
>NW_009258911.1:69452-109464 GCF_000687185.1 Egretta garzetta
CGGTGTTTTTTTTTTTCAATTGTAAAAAGAAAAAAAAACCCAACCCGTTTCTTCAGCCAGGAATATGATTTACAGAGTGAAAAAGTGAACCCCGTGATATATGTGAAATAAGTAATTGATAAATCATAAAACGGGCTGAGTAGAAGATGGAAAAATACTTAAGCTGGATGAATTCTACCGAATTAAACCAGGCTATTAAATTGCCTAGCATCCTGCTTAATAAAACTGATAGGCTGCTTTAGGCTGGGCGCTTGCGATGGTGGATGGCTTCCCAGAGCGGAATGCATCTCATCCGCTGCAGAAGCCAGCGGGTGAAATTAAAATTTGGACCTAAGGTCTGCAGGCTTTCGCAAAGACGGGCGCCACAGGGCCGAGTCCTCCGCCCGCGGAGCAGCAATGTGCTGGGGGCTTCCCCCCCCCCCCCCGCCTGCTGCCTGGTGCCCTGCCCGTGCCTGGAGCCCCGGGGTGTAGGTGACGCTGCGCCACCCCCCCCGCGCTTTTCACCCCTCTACTTGCACCCAACCTCGCTGGGACACGTGCAAAAAAGGCACAGCCATGGAGGCAGGAAAGGTGAGGCTGGAATTCGTGGGAAATGATGCAACGGAGCCCCCTCCATGGGGAAAAAAGCAGCTGCCCGCATGAAAACCCCAACAAGAACTGCTTGCTGTGCCATGGCGTGGAGGGAGCATGCGTGGGTCCCCCGAGCCCCCCTTGCTGCAGCTGAGCCAGCCCAGCCACCGGCCGGCACGCTCCAGGAGCCCGGGCACGGCGGGAGGGAAGGAGGGGTGGGCGGATGGATGGATGGACGGATGGATGGATGGATGGATGGACAGCGTGAGAAACAGGAGCCCCTGTGCCACTCTGCTAATTTGGGTGTCTGGGTGGCTTGTGCTGGAGGATGCAGGGCTGCCCTCGCCTGCGCAGGAGAGTGGGGGCATTACGGGATGGCTGGGGGAGGGAGCCGGGGACCCCCGCTCCAACGAGGGTAAGGGCTCAGAGCAGGGATGCAGAGGACGGGGAGGAACTGCTGGAGATGTGGCTGCTCCTGCAGCGGGTCCCAAGGGACTTTCCGCAGCTGAGCCCTCCCCTCCCGCAGTGGGGTGCAGCTGGGATGGGACCCCAGCAAGGGGACACCCGAATCACCTCGGTGCTGCAGGCGAGGCAGGCTTGGGGCGGGTACTGATGCAATCGCTCCACTATTCCAACCAAATGTGCCCACCAAACCCAGTTATTCTATAGCAGTGGGAGACCCCGAGCCCACTGCTGCTGCTGGGGGTGAAGTCACAGGGGCTGAGCCCCCATCCCACCCATCCCACCTATCCATGACCGGTTCTTCTCTGCTCCGGAGCAGTGGCAACCAAGGAAGATGGGGCAGATGCAGTAAATGAGCAGAGCGTGAGGGTGTGATGCCCGTGACCACACGTGGAGCAAACAACAGGGAGTTGCAGCTAACCCTCACCAGGAGCTGGGAAATTCGCTGGTGTGTAATCGGCAGCCGGGATTAACGTGCCCAGCTGCTTCTGGGAGGCGTCCAGCCATAAATTTGGCAAAGGGGTCAACTGGCTTCCAGCTGAATTAGCTGCTGTAATCTTAGACTGATATGTTTTTTGTAATTTGGTGTATGGATTGGTATAACCGTTATCAACCTAAGCCAGTGCAATTATTACCTATTGAAATCCCACCCAGAAGGAAAAACGTTGGGGCATAGCCGGAAAAGTGGGGAAATGCTTCCTAAGGCTCCCTGAGCGCAGGTATCGGCCAAGGAGCAGGATGGGCCATGGGCGTTGGAGGGTGAGATGTGCCGGGACCCACCACCCGCCAGCCCTGCCTCGACCTCCCGCCAGGCATGTAACGAGCACTGGAGGTAATTAAAGCTTTCCTGCCTGTGCTCAGCTGATGACCAGAGAGAAGCTGAGACACTCAGCACCTGGAAGGAGCCAGATATCCTGATAATTTCTTGAAAGAGCCTTTAAAGCAACACCCGGCAGCTTCATGGGAAATGCTAACACCAACGGTCGGGGCAGGCGGGCGCTTTGTTATCTCCTGGGGGTTAAATTACCCCATTCATCCCTGTTTGGGAGCACAATGAGCGTGGCAGGCAGCCCCAGAGTAATCCTCCGACCCAGCCCTACCTGCTGCGATGCCGGGGCGAAGGAGGACTTTTAGGGGGGTATCAGTTTCCACAGTAAACTTTCCCAGGAATTGCACTTCGGCCCTGGGTGGGGAGCCAAGAAACCCCCCCACATTGCTTCGGCGGGCGGCTGGAAGAGCTCCCGAGCCCCCTGCAGTGCCCAGGCTAACGTGGGGGGTGGGTCGGAGCACCCGCCTTTCAGGGTGCCAGAGCTAACTTCCAATCATCACAAAATTCTTTTGCAACAGCTTTGCTGTTCTTTCATTCCAATTCTCCCCCCCCCCCGGGGGCCCCAAAATCCAAGCTTGCTGCGTTGCACCAGGTGAGGCTGGAGAGGAGATGCGTGGGCCCACGGGGCTGGGTGGGCTGGTGGCCACCCGTGCCAGCCCGGCTGGCCCATTCTGCATGGCTATAGCAAAAGGGGATGGCCTGACCTTGCGGGGGGTCTCTCGCGCGCTCTCAGCCTGGTGGGACCAGGCATGGGCGAGGTGGCAAAGGCAGGCTGGGACCCATGCGGATGGCTGCTGGCACCACCGAGTGTGCTCCCCTCCGAGCAGGCACCAACCTTCCTCTGGTTTTATCTCGGGTATTGTCTCTCCCCATTGTCCGAACGCATTCCTTCCCAGCCGGTGATTTATTACGCGTGTGCCGTGACACCCAGCTCTGTGCTACGCCACCGCAAACCGGCCTCAATGAGCCCCGCGCGCTCGGGACGGAGCAACCGGCCGGCTTGCGTCACACACAGGCAGCGAAGGGGAGGAGGTGGCCCGGAGAGGCCCCCGCTCAGGAGCACCCTGAAGGAGCAAACACCGGCGAGATCAGCCCCCCGCCTCGGTAGACCTTGGCCGTTCCCCGGGCACAAGAGCCGGCCACCCAACAAGAGCGGGGCGTAACGACGGGAGGAAGGCGAAGGGATTCGCGGCCGCTTGCAGGCGATGTGTTGGCCAAGGACTCTAAAAGGAAGAGCCATCTCCCATGGTTATTAGCGGAGGCGATTTCCTCACGCCCGAGTAGCTCTCGGATGGGAAAGGCAGATCCACGCGTGCCCCGGTCCTGCGGGAAGCAAGTGCCTGGGAAGCACAGGGTTTCCGGACGCTTCCCTCACACTGGGAGAAAAGCGCTATGCTTGGGCATAGTGTGGGGTTTTTTTCTCTTTTTTTTTTTTCCCACTGAAATTAATTTCCCTTAAAAATGGAGTTTCAGAAGAAAAGAGAAACTTTTCACACTTTCGGGTCAGACTCAGCTATTGATTTCAGCTCGAACAAAGCACGGATCTTCTCTTTTTTTTTTTTTTTTGAAAATGTCAAAACATTTCACTTCAGGCTTGCTAAAAGGTTTGACATTTCCCCAGCAAAACCTTTAAGCCTTTTGTTTCCAAATTATTTCCAAATCGACCCAAATGAAAAGACAAAAGTTACAACAAGAGAGTTAAATAACTCAGCAAAGCAACACAAAGTCCTTTGGGCTGGAATCAAAGATGATGTTTCAGGTTGACCCAACATGACATGGTTGGGGTTTTAAGCTTTTTCCCCAAAAAGCTGACATCCAACATGTGCTGGAGGTTTTTTTTTTTTTGTGCTCTGGTTTGGCCAGGGAGCCAAAAAATCCATCATGGGCCTAGTTTGATGGGGAGCTCTTCGGCAGGCCCCGGGGTGGGGCTGGACCCCTGCTGCTCCTTGCTTGGGCTGGGCGGGCCGAAGGGTGGGATGGGGCAGCCCCATTGCCCCCGCGCAGGGGGGAGACAGAGCAAGGAGCCGTGTGGCCCCAGCACCTCTGGGCTGGTTTCTGCAGCTCTGCCTGGTTCGTAGAGCTTCGAGCGAGCACGGCTGCTTTAACTCAACATTTAACGCGCGGTCAAGTTAACGGTGCGGCGGCTCGCGGCCCTCGAGGCGGCAGACGCGCGTGGGCAGCGTTACCGACCGGCTCACTTCACGCTTTGCTTTCGGTCGTTATAACGCCGAACTTCACGTACTTGCCATATTTCTTCTGCCTGGGCAGGCACTTCGTTCAACGCCATAAACCAAAAAAGGCCAAGCAGGTGACATATTCTGATTTTTTTTTTTTTCCCTGCCACTGATTTTTTTTTTTTCCTTGACAAATGAACAGAAATATGGGGATGAAAGAGAAGAACAGAGCGAGGGAGAGGTAGAATAGAAAACTATGATTGTTTTAAGCATAACAAATTGAATAAATATCATAAGGAAATAATCAAACCCAACGTCCCTTGTTCCAGATGCTGAAATGTTTGGTAAATGGCATTTGAGGAGGAAGGTATCCCGGCTTTGTTTCCCTCCCTTCGGATGCTGTGACTCCCTCGGCTGGGGTTATCATTTGCAGAGAGGGATTTCGGGGTGGAAATCCCTGTAGGTTCAGAAAGCTGGGATGCAGCTCCTGACACTGTAGCCCTACTTCCATAGAATCATTGAATGGTTTGGGTTGGCAAAGCCCTTGAAGCTCCCCCAGCCCAACCGCTCCCCTACCCCTGCCATCCCACCCCCAAACCCTGGCCCTCAGCACCGCCTCTGCCCGGCTGTTAAATCCCCCCAGGGCTGGGGACTCGACCCCTTCCCTGGGCAACTCAACCCCTTCCCTGGGCAATGTTCCGCCCCCGTTTCGCTGGGCATGGCCACACAGGGGGAGCTGCCTGGGTCGGTGCCACTGAAGCCCCTGGCGAGGGGGGGTGCTGCCCCGTCCCTACCATGAGGGAATGCTGCAGCTGCCGGTGGGCGCTTTCCTCAAGGAAAGGGAAGGGGCAGAAGTTTCCCCTTGGAAACATGGATTTGCTTGGGGGGGGTCTCACCCATTTGCCCGGAGCAGCCTTTGCGCAGTGTGTCTGCGGCTGGCGGCCTCGAGGAGCATGCGGGGGGCATCACCGGCAGGGGTAGGAGCACCAACCTGCAGGGAGCTGCACCCTCCGAAGGGAAACCATTGCCCCTGCCGCAGTGGGGGTCAGGCCCCCCAGCAAACCTGCTGCAAGCCTGCGAGAGAGCAACCGGGAGCGCTAATTGGATTGTATCAAACCTGCATATTTCATAAACATTACATCATTTCCTTGCTGCTTTCAGCAGACTGATTCAACAAATGTTTTCTATTTTACTCCAGGATTCAAACACGAGATGGGCTCAGAACTTGGCAGTAATTTACTTGCCGCTTAAATTTATGACATATACGAACATTTATATTCATTTAAAATGAAAGGCAGAGCTGCACAAACATTTTTCATCCATTTTTTACTATATGTGCTGGGTTTACCTTCTGTAGAAATTATTATATGTCTAGTTATATAGCCAGGGGAAAAAGAGAAAAAAAAAAAACCCAACCAAAACCGTTCTTATACTTCAGGGGAAAATGTGTACAATTAATATCAGTTTACACATCTGTAATAACATAAAATATATCCACCCGAGGTTACGTGTCATGGCATAAATCATGGAAGGGTCATAAAGAGTTATTTAAGAACCTTGTAACAGATTTTATTAAATAACATTATCAAATATTAAAGCTTTGTGTGAATAAGTGCCGGGGAAGGGCCAGCAAGCTTCCCGTGCCCGGTATAGAGCTGTAAACAAATTTTCCCAATAAAGACTGGAAAAGTGGCCACGTTCCTGGCCTGAATCAGCCGGGAGCAAGCATCTGGCTCGAGCAGGGCTCCCCCCGCCGACCCGAGCTGTGGCTCAGCCTTTTCGTGCACCCCCCTGCCCCGTCCTCTGCAAGAGGCGATGCTAAAGGCACGGTTTGACCTAAACAGCGCCCAAAGCGCCGGGATTAACGAGCAGGAGGCCAAGCCCTCTGCTTGCACGGGTGCTTCGGGGCGTGCCACCGCCTTCCCCGGCCTCCCCAGCCCCTCAAGCCGCTCCCCTCTGAACCCCTCTCGCTCCCCAAGGCACCAGACCCGAGCTTGGGGTATCGCTCTGGCAGCAGAGGCGATGGGAGGCGCTCTCAGAGACCCCCACTAGCGCCCTAGTTCCCTTTTTCCTCCCTTTCGGGGCCATACGCTTGCTGTATAGTGCTTGAGAACGTTGGCTTTCGGAAGTAGAGGGGTAGGAAATACAGCGCCAATAAAGTTTTATATCCTTTCTCTAAACTATATTTAAAAAAAATAATTTCTCTGCATAACGTGTTTTTCTTTGCAATTGTGGAGTACCTGAGCCTGCGGTAGGGTATAAAGATTTTATTGGCACCCATTTGGGATCGTGCAAGAAAACTCCCTCTCTCTCTCCTTGTAAAAGTTTTAATAAAATAAAATTATAGAGCATTTAGGAGAAAATTAATATCTAATTTTGCTGAAATACCAGAATACTGCCAAGCCTGCTCAGCCCCTCAATAAATAAAGCAGCGAGCAGAGGAGAAAATGAATTTGGCCAGGCCAGCTTCCCAGCCTTCCAGCTGCCTGGCAGGGACCGAAACGCCAGCCCCATCCCAACCCTCTCGTCAGCTGCCGGGACAGGCCACGGCGGGGATGGGGGCCGGGGTTTTCCGGTGCAGCCCCCCCTGCCCAGGCACGGTGGGGTGGGACCGTCCCCGGGCCATTGAGCCAGGGACCAGCATGTCCCAGGGGATGCGGTACACGGTTGCCCACCCGACCGCGGATTTCTCTTGGCACCTCCTCCCTCTCGCAGCCCGGGGGGAAGACCAGCATCTCCCAAGGGTGACCCAAGCTACGGTGAGATGAGAGGACCTGCCCCATGGAGGAACCTTTCTGTCCCATGCTAGGTCAGCCAGAATACTGCACTTTGAGGCGGCTGCCAAAGCTGGGGGAGATCAGTAGGGTCACGGAGCTAAGGGCTGGAATTTCAGCAGGGAAAGGGAGGCGGCTGAGGGGACCTGGCACGAATCTACCCAGCGCAGGAAAATTTTATTGCTGCTTTATAATACTCTGCGGAGACCTTCTTTAATAGAGAATTCAGGAATTTGGTCGTCCACGTGCAAGGAAGCTCTGCAGGAGCTAGAGCCAGAGCAGGGAAGAGCTCCAGGACGCCCTGGAGAAAGCAGAGCCTGTCTTTCAGCCGGGAGGGGGGAACACGAGAGCAGATCTAACTCCTGTCAGCAGCCACATCTCTGGGGTGGAGAAGATCCAGGGAGGCCAGCGCCGGCTCCAGGCAGGTGGATCTCCACTGGCCCACAGCTGGAAGAAGGTTCCAACCATCCCCGGAGACAGTGCCGAAGAAGTTTCCCATACAAGCTGCATGGGTTTCCCATAGAAACTCCCACGTTTACGGGTTTTTGGGAGGTTATGGAAGGTGCAACACCACGTGGGAGGCTCCAGTGTGAAGACGCTATCGCCGCCCGGTGCTCTCCTGTGCTACTCCAGGCAGCAGAAGTCTGCAGGGTGCGAATATGCCCCCCGAGCATCGCCCCCCTTTGGCCCCCCACTCCCCCACCCCAACCGCCTTCAGCTGTGCCAGGCCAGAGGAAAAGCAAGCCCTTGCTGGCTACCCCTCCTGTTTTCAATAAAAATGTGTTTTGAGTTGGTAAGTATCAGCAATACAGCCATTCGTTATATTTATATATATATATACACATATATCCTGAAAATAACCTGCTTGTGTTATTACATCAAAGTCATTAGGCATCACAGCTGTACGCGGGCTCTATTAATTCCATATAAACGAGGGGGTCGGTAGAAGTGGCCCGACTTAAACAAAATGAGCGGGGCTGCCTTCGAAGAGATTGGTTGCAGATAATACAAGATTTTTTTGATTAAAATGGAGAAGAATTTGAATAAGAATGCGTTGTTTGGAATCCATTTCCACTGGTCTCCGAAAGAATTCCTGCTTGCAGATATATGTGGTTTGTGTTAACAGGCGAAGGATTAAAAAAATACGTTGGTTTGGGCTAATTCTTGTAATTATATATTTTTGGTAAATGTAAATTGATTTGGCATAATAGGGCTGATTGGAAAATTACCTGTTTGAGATGGGAAAATAAAAGAGGCTGTTGGACAAGGGTTTGAGAAGACGCTGGGTTTCGGTGGATGCTTTGCCCCGAAAGAAAGTCGGCTTCAATAAAAGCCTTGATTCGAAAATTGTGGTTTTTAGTAGGATGGTATTTGATCCATTAAGACTGCATTGGTTTCATTCTTTATGTTGAAATATATGGGTACGAAGCATGAAATAAGCATGTGTCAGGCATTACCCGAAATAAATAAGGGGGGGAAACAAAAAAAAAGAATGGCAACCCGGGGGCAGCCGTGATTGCGCAAGCGAGCCTGAAAAACCCAAAGTGATTCCACGACGCGCGGCCCTGGCTCTGGAAAAGAGCAGAGGGGAAGGCGAAGCCCCGGCGCGATGGGCAGAGGGAACCCAGCCTCTCCCCCAGCAGGCCGGGAGAGCGCGGCCACTGGTGTCACTGGGAGGAGGATCAGGCCCCGGGAATGCAAAGATGGAAAATATCTGCTTTATTAGATCAGCCCATCCGAGGGATTGTTCCGCAGAGGACGGGCGGAATTGCTTTGTCTGGCCCAAATTTGCATTATACCAGTGACAGGGATCCTACCGCTTCCCTTGGAGGACTTTTCCACATTCTAATTGATCTGATTGTTAGGAAATTGTTCATAAAATTAAGAATCTTGGAAGTAAATGAGGGAACCCAGGCAGAACTGCTCCACGCAAAGAGCAACAGCCATATGGAACGAGTTAGGCTGGGGAAGGCAAGCGAGCAGTATAAATGAGTTCAAGAGACATTCAGATTTATTTCTGGAGAAGGAAAGGGACCGGGAGCGTGAGGAAGCGAAGCAGGGAGGTGGGTTTAGCAGGCATTTAAAAAAGGCAGGCATGCCTGAAGGGAGGACATGTACAGAGGGAGGACCCACAGGATGTTTTCCCAAGGACTCCTCGGCTTTATTGATGATCGGCATGTGAGAAAATCACGCCCCCTGTTGCACGGGAGGTGAGGGAGGGTCCATTTTTTTTCTCGAAGGAGGTTTTATTCCAGAGCAAATTCAGCTGACAGAAGGGGTTACGCACTTGAGGCATTGCTTTTGTCGCGCTCCTCCCTCCACCTTAACACGCGCTTTGCTGGGGCCGTGCGCTTGAATCCCTTCCAGCTCAAGTAAGTTCGGGTTGAATGTGAGAACCGTGTGCTGTGACACCCCTGGCCATTCCTGGTGGCCAGGAGAGCTGGTCTGGTAGCCCACTCCAAAGCCAACTCCTGCAGAAGTCCTCCACGTCTGCTCCGCAAACCCTACCCACTGGTCCCCACCACCCCAGCTCTGACCAAAGACCATGCTCGTAGGAGAAGTAACGCTTATAGCTAAGGTTTTAGACATTTGGCAAGCCCGGATTCGATGCAGGGGTCCCCTGGGGAGGCAAGCCGAGGGGATAGGCCTGACGGCACGCAGGGCGACGCAGCCGGCGGAGCCAGCGTTGCGGCAGCCGGAGCTGCTGGAGGACGCAGGCACCGGGGCCGGCCGAGTCGCAGCCTGAGCCAACCCCCCTGCTCCGGTCCGGGGGCTGGGAGAAAGGAGAGCCCGGGTCAAGTCGCTCCTGCTGCAGGACATCGCACACAGAACGGGAGCTGTGCAATGCAAACAAGAGGAGGAACAGCAACATCGCGCTTACACTGTTAAAATTTCAGCCAAATTAAAAGAAAAAAATAAAATATATGCATATATCCAACAGCTACGGCTGCAACCTTTCCCAAGGCTAATGGCATAGGTGGGCTACGTAGAGCTGGGGGCTGAGCTGGGGTTATAACCTCAGCATATAAACAGACCTGCCCAGGGGAGGCAGAGGCGTCCCCGTACAGAGTTACCAAACAAATCACTGCCCGGGGAAAGGTGTCACCCCAAAAGAGTGGCAGCTCCATGCTGACAAAGGCTTCCTTTCTCCGCTGCCCATCACCAAAGAAAAGCATTTCTGTCGCTTGACACTGCCAGTCACTTTAAAAAATGAAAACCTGCCCAGGGGACACGCCAAAAATGAGGTGTCTCGCCCCCCGCCCCGGTCTAGAAAATAAATCAGTGTTTGCAAGGAATGGCTTCAGACGGACGAGGCCGGGGCAGAGCTGCTGGAGGTGCTGGCCGTGCTGGAGCACGGCCCTTTCGCATGGGCGGCGCTTGGCCTGGCAGGCATGATTAATTCTGCGCCTAACGCTGGGCCACGGGCACGCTTTGTCAAACGCTGGGGAGGAGCCCAGGGGACTGGGCAGAGCTCCCCCCTGCGCCAGCTGCTGCTGAAGAAACCCAGGTTCAAAATCCTGAGTTCATCCTGGGCAAGCAGACAGCAAGCCTGGGCAAAGGTCTAAGGGGTGCAGAGATTTAACTCCTCAGCTGGGGAGACAGCCGCAAGCTCGTGGTAATTGTGCTTGTTTACGGCATGTCTTGTTCCCGTTGGGACGGGGGACTCTCTGCGGAATCTGAGGTCTTTACGTTATGCAGAATCCCAAAGTGCCCCGGGCACGAGGAGCGGGAGCTGCGGAAGCGAAGAGGCGCACTGCTTGAGCTCCACCTTGGTGTTGGCGTTGACCAGGGATGGCTCTGGGCTCCCTGCAGGGGCATCTGGTGGCCAACCGCCGGAAGGCAGCAGCCGCCCAGCGAGGGTGGCTGGGCTTCCAGAAACCAGGGGGGTCCACCCCTCAGCTGCAAACCAGGACCAGCTCTACCCTTCATCATTAATAACCCCTAAGGGCTAACCAAATGTTGGGTTGGAGACGTCACCACTTCCTTATGTGCTCCTCTCCACTGCTGTTGGCAAGCTGTCACCCGTTCCCAGTAGGAACTGCTCTTGCTGCATTTTAAGATGCTTTCTCCTCTTTCTGTCCACCATGGGAAACCCATTCCCATCCCCGCGGGCAGGATGGGTGCATTGGGCTTCTCAGCCCCGCATCAGCCCCCTCCTGCCACCGGCAATGTCACCTCCCCCTCGCGGCTGTCTCCAGCCACCGGCTTACACACACTGAAAAATCCTTTCTGCAGAACAGAGGTACGGTTTTTTTTTTTTGCCTTGCACGCTGATTAAGCTACGGCAAAAGGAGGATGAGCGCCGTAGGAACCTGCCCACCCGTTTCCCAGGCAGGTAAGAATCCTGCCTGCCTGCTTTGCCTGCAGGGTTCATTGCGGTGTTGGGAAATCCCTGCCTAGAAATAACCCCAGCGTTGGGAGCAATGAGGTTAAAGCCAAACTCCAAGGCAAAACCTGGCCTGCTCTCTGCAGTGATTGCCACGGAGGGGACCCTGTCGCGTCCCGAGCCACGCACACTCACTTAGGGGTGGGCACGCGGCGAGTTTCACGCCCTCATCATTTCTTGCTGCGAGGCTGGAAGAAGAAATGCTCCAGGAGCGTGGTTTGTAACAGGGAGACCGGGAAAAATCAGCCCAAACCAGCATGCTGATTGCTCATTCAGCACCCTGCGCATTGGGCCCGCCTGGCTGCTCCAGGGCGCTTTGCCTTCCTACGTAAAAACAAGGATGCCCTTCAACATGAACTTCTCATCCAGAACACTGAACATTCATTCAGCCTGATCTGGTTAGCGGTGTCCCTGCTCCCTGCAGGGGGTTGGACTGGGTGACCTCCAGGGGTCCCTTCCCACCCAAACCATTCTATGGCTCTCTGACTCTCTGACTCTAAGATTCTATGACTCTATGGCTCTATGACTCTATGATTCAGACCATCATGGAACTGCAAAGTCCCATGGAGACTCCATTCCATTCTGCCTGAGGAAGGGAGCGGGGACCAGCCCCCGCTGTCTCTGGCACCCTCCGGCAATGAAACCGTTTGCGTTACAGGAGGGGCGGTGAAGAAGGGCACGCGTTCCGCAGGGCAGGACCATGCCTTAAAAAAAGTATTGGCGGTCCCTCTTAAAAAGAAACCCCAACCTGGAGGGCGTTCCCCCATACCACACACCCGGGAATCGCTCCTGTTTGACCCCCAAACCAAACTGAAACCTGGCCCACGCTCCCAGCGCACTTGCTTACGCGTGATGCTTTAAAGGCGCGTCGCTGCTCTGCTCTGCTTTTGGGTGCAAATATCGGCCGTGCTCGCTGCCTGGTGAGAAAGCCTTCCCTGCCGTCGGCGCGACACCGGCGCCTGTGTTTAACCACATACACGGGGGGCTCATTGCTGCCCCCCCGAGCAGGCTGCAGACCTACATAACCTGCTGATGCCACAGCCTGGCTTAATGAAGTTGAGCTCTGGTTAAGCGTTTTAATGTGCACCTTGCAAATAAATAATGGAGGCCACCGCTCCTTTAACATCATGATAATTATTTTAAATCAAGCCCTGGTTACAGAGACGTTCGCTTTCCCCTCGCCGACTCCACCGCTCGGGCTGGCAGGGCTGGATCGCGCCGCAGCGGGGGGCACGCTCCACCACTGGGGCACGGGGGGGGCCCTCGTCTGGGGTGGGCAGGGGCGACCGACATTCCCATCGCACAGGAAAGCTGAAACCCAGGGCTTTTTTGCAAAAACGCTACCGGCAAAACCGCGCAAGTTTGTTCCCCGTGACTGCTTGCATTCCCCAAGTTCGGGCGGCGAGATCTCTCCCCTGTTACGCCCCGCCGGATTTTTCAGTTGTTGCTCTGCTCTTCACTTAATTCTGCCGCCTCACCTTAACGGAATGAAAATTCCGTGCGTGAAAATGCCGTGCTTCCTCGCCGTGCCTGCCAGGCTGGGAGGGGGCACCGGGAAGCTGGAAGAGGGCACAGCATCGGCAGCACTGCCGGATCTGGCCCACCCAACGAACCCCCTCAGCCCCCCCTGGCAGCGAAGCTTTTCAAAACGCTTCCCTCGTCTCAGCGCTATCGACAGCAGCACCTTCCATCTCATCCCTGCAAAGCTGCTTTCAAACCCTCTCTGAGTTCCGCTCCTTCTTTTACAGTCGGCGTTGCTGCCACCGGTTATTTTTGTCGGCCGCGTTCAGGGTGGGGATAGATAAAACCAGGTGATGGTTTTAAGGATGGAGATCAAAGCGGGTTTGATGCTTTCTGCCTTGCAGCTGCCCCGTTAAAACGCAGGTATCCATCTGTCCCAGAAGCCTGAAAGCCGACACAGCAGTGAGCCTCTCCACACTAATGGGGAACCCCACGTCCCCGTAACTGCTGATCTCCTCCTCCTCCTCCTCCTCCTCCCGAAGGCTCCCGGAGGAAGATGACTGCCCTGACCTTCTGATTCTGCCCAGAAGAGCAAGCTGGGAGATACCTGATGGATCTGGGATGTGTCAGCATCAGCACTCCCCGTTCGCTCTTATAACCACCGGCTTTTTGAGCTAAAGGAGGTGGGGGGAAAAAAATAATGATTATTTCTTCTTTAAAGCTGTCTGAGATCTGCTGGGGGACGAGGGACAAGAAGAGCAGGGAGCGACCCAAGAGGGCAAATTCGGGATAAGCTCAGGCACAACACAGAGGGATGTGATGGAGGGGACTCCCCGAGGCCATAACGTGGCTCCTCCTGCTGAGGCCCTGTTAGCCACGTGGCTCTGCCCAGGCTGCTGGCCGTTCCGCCGTAGACTTCAACGGGGTTGAGAAGCCTGGGGACGTCTGAGCTGCATGAGGAAAGGGTCCGGAAGAAAAAGCTGAGGAAGCTCAGTGGACGGGCACTTGTCCTCTCCCTCGAAGCTTAGAACGTCTGTGCAAGATGTACGTGGCACTGGCCAATGCAGGAGGCAACTCAGGTTGTATCGGCCCCTAAGCTCTGTGCCGTGGGCAGTTGACCCCCAATCCCTGCCACGTGATGCTATACCGCTTCCCTGTGGGAGACGGCGACGTTCCCACTGCTGGTGTCCCACATTACCGAGGCGGTGTTTTGGAGAAGAGGAGCGGGGTTTGTGTTTTAGCCCCGCAGAGCTACTGAGCCTTCTCATCCTGGAGCTTCAGAGAGCATCCCAGGCAGGGCGAAGCCCCTCCATATGGGCAGCCTTCACCACCCAGCCCAAGGGGGGACATCCCTGAAGCCTGGGAGGGTCACGTCGGGAGGAACTTTCAGCAGAATTCAAAATTCCCCTTAGGTGGGGATGGAAAGGAGAAATCTGGACCCTGAGAGCCCATGCTGGGCTCTGCGAGGATTCGGTGGTGGCAGCACCCGCCTGGCCGCAGGCGCGCGAGCAGGTCTGCCGAAGTCCGACCAGGCACACGCGATCGAGCGCTCCGGCAGCTTGAGGGCAGGAGGCACCGGCACATCTGGGGACATCAAGCCCCATCTGCGTGCCGGGGGTAAATTTTTTGAGCTGGCCGCTTACTGCCTCGGCCCCCTCGAAGCTGCCGCTGCGTTTGGCCCCGTCCCAGTCCCCCACCGAGTGGCTGGGAGCCCAGCAGCCAGCTCTGCTTCTCAAAACAGGTTTTACCCAATTTTCAGCAGGGCAAGGAGGTTTACGGCAAACGGGAGCCGATCTCCTCTGCCCCGAGGAGAAGGTGCTGCACGGAAATGGATGCGCAGTGCGAGGAAGGGGGTGCCCGGCGGGGCGGGTGGTTTTAATCGAAAGTATCTTTAAATAAAGACTCAGAAGAGAACCAAGCATCTGAGCACGAAGCCCTTTCAAAAGGATCGCTAATGTTTGCTGCGGACCCTAATAACGACGGAAACACAGGGGTGAGGACGGCAGAGGGTATCAGAACCACGAAGAGGAGCGGTGCTAGAGCCGCCCACCGAGCTGAACCAACGGGGACAGGGACCCCCCCGGCGCGGGGCCGCACGCTGCAGCTGCGGGGACGCGGACACCGTCTCGCGTTTGGGCTCACGGCGAGGGGGACGAATGGCCGAGGATTTGAAACACTTTGCGGCTCATTTTAACGAATACAGCTTCCTCGAAGGTTGCCTGCCATCCCCTTTGAAGGGAAAGAAAAAAAAGACGATAACCTTAAGCTTTAAAGCAGTTTGAATTATTTCCCCCCAAGCCTTTCTCTAAACAGATTAAACTCCTATTTGAAATGGAAGTAGGTGTTTGCTCTTGTAAATAAGCATTTTCTCATGTATCTAACGGTAAACAGATTAAAGGATTACGCTAAAGACCTTTCCAAATTTTAGCGCTGGGGTCCTGAAAGCCCGGCGTTTGCTGCCCAAGCGGGGCGCGGGGCGGAAGGTTATTTTCTCCCGTCAAGTACATCCTAAATAAGGGGGTTTAAAGTCTTCGCTTTTGAAAGGCTCCTTCCTTACCTGCCCCGTTGCCACCCCACACGAGCGGGGCTGTATGCAGCGCTCGGAGACTCCGATGCGAAGACTTTGTTTGAAAAAGTCCGGGTACGGGAAGAACTGCCTTGATTTCTCATAACATCCATAACATCCAATAAAGCAGGGCAGCATATTTCATCCCCTGTCAGGGAAGTTTTGTCACTTGGTAATTTGTTTTAATATATTAGTTTCTAAATATAAGAGCAGTCAATCGATGCATTATTAATGGGATGTGTACGTGTATAAATATTCCTTTAACTTTCAGGATGGTGGATATTAATGTTGTGGCATTTGAGAGCGCGAGGCACTTGGAGCCCTCCGTCCCGAGGCGGGAGCCGTACCGATTGCTCCGAGCCCCATTTATAACTCCCCCAGCCGGGGAATGAAAGGGCTTTGATGTAAAGTGTTGCTTAAATGCTCTCGCAAATGGAAAGTTGGGATTTTCCCCCCACCCCCATCCTTCTGGCAGCAAAATGCCTCCATCGGGTGCAGGGTTGGGATAGCAGCGTTCGGAGAGGGAAGGGCTGGTTTCTGAGAGGGGCAGAAGTTACACGAAGAGGGGGGCTGGGTGGTTTGCCCCCTTATTTTAAGATTTTCGTGATTCCCGCTAACTGTTGCTTCCTTTTGGGGAAAGGCAGACTCTGAACAGCCTGATTTAGCTCTTGGTTTTATGGATTTGCTGCAGCCGAGAGAATTTCCCAAGGTGTGGGGCCGCCCCGCTGCGGAGGCAGGGACGTGCCCCCGTAACCTGCCCCTGCCCCGGCCGGTGGCTGCTCCAGGAGGCACCACACCGGCTCAGGCTGGCACAGCCCAGTCTTTCTGCATTGACAACACTGGGCATGTTGAGATTTATCACGTTTATCAGCTGAGCATCCAGCGCTCGCTAGCACTGCAGATCCGAGACCAGGTTTCCCATATAAACCGCACTAGGATCCCACGTTGGAAGTCAAGCACGGCTTGGTGCCTCACCACCCACTTCCTTGCCCTTCCTCAACACGTTCTGATTTTAGCTATCACAAAAAAAAAATAAAAAAAGGAGAAGCAGTGTCCATAAGCAAGGTTCCTCAGCAACCTCAGAACAAAATCAATCCGGAAAGCAGGAGCGCGCAAGGAAAAGTCCCTGTCCCGCAAGGCAAAGGCCACTGAAAAGGCATTTTTAAATCCAGCAATTTAAATGGGCTGCTCTGTCCAGTTGAAAATTGTCCCTAATGATGCAAAACTTTTGGGTCCAGCAGCTTTCGGGTCTGTTTGCCCACCCAACGCCCCCCCAGCAGGCTTGAGCGCAGCGTTCCCGAGTGATGCAGCTCCCGCCTGCCCGCATCCCGAAACTGCGCCCGACGAAGCCACAGGAATAACCATGTTTGCAGCTGAAAACCGGGAGAACAATAACAAATGAAACCTCAGGCGTATCCCAAATTATTCTGGATCAACCACAGGCCAAAAAGAAGCAGTGTTGGTGTTGGTTGGTTGGTTGGTTTTTAAAGAAGAGCAGAGCTCCAGTTTGGGGTGAATGAAATACTTCTTTCACCTCAAATGAAACAAGGTCATCTTTGCCCATCTCGCATGCTAAAAGCAAAGAGGCCAGCGGATGAAAACGTCCCCTTTCGCTACGTTTTCACCCAGACCATCAATATGAGATGCCAATATGCACTTCACAACAGATTCCCCAAACCAGCAACCCCCCCACCCCGAAGGGCCTGCTGGAGCCTGCCCCCTGCTTTCAGCCCCTCGCCGGCAGGCTGGGCTGAAGCCAGACCCGGTCAAGCCAGACCTGGAACCTTCAGTTTTCCCAGCGCCTCCCGAGCCCACCGGCTGTGCCCACCTCAGCTCTGCCAGGATCTGCAGCTCATTCCCTTCAAACCCTCAGGATTTCCCGGTACTGGGGAGCACCGGTGTTTTCCTTCGCCTCCGGAGGCTTTGCCAGGCAGGGAAACCAACAGCTCGGCATCGCCCCGGGGACGCTTCTACCTGGGGATGGAGCCAAGCTGCCTCGACCCGTTCCATACTTTATTAATTTGAGATTTTTAAAGAGAAAAAGGTATTTTCCCCAGCTAACATTAAAACACGACGTATCGACACCCCTGAGCCAAGGAGGGTAAGGAAAGGGGCCGTGGGGTGGATCTGCCATTCAAATCCTCTGATAGTCAAAGTTCAATGTTCCATTTTAAAGGTGAAGCTTTTCCTGGGTGAGATTGTGACAGGCAAGAATATTTAACAAGGTATTTTTTCATAGGAAGAGCAAACCTTAAGTTAATGGTTCAAAATCTATAAAAAACCCCTAAAACGCCAAAATTTTCGCAGTGCCTGACCTGAAAATAATCAGCTTTTAAGTGTAGTTGGCAGCAGTCACTAAAACCATGGGAGACATGATTTTTATTAGAATTTAGATAAAAAGATTTAATGGTTTTTAATCCACGAGATCACTGGAGGTTAAACTCACCATCTGAACTTAGTTTGGGTTTTTCATAGCCTTTTTTTTTTTTTCCTTTTTGCCTTAAACAGATCTGCTCATTTAAAAAAAAAAATAAGCAGAGGTCATCAGAGCCCACTCAATAAAGTATTTGCTCGGCCTTCATTTGGCTTGGCGAAGCAGCCTGGGGAGGCCCAGGAGCTGCTCTATGTTATAAACATCTTCTGGGGGTCTGAAGGTGGTTTTCCCCCCTGGGCACAGGCGGGACGGGCTCCCAGGACCCGGGTTCAGGGGGTTTTGGGGCGAGCTGGCAGTATTTCACAGGGCTGTCAGCCGCAGCCCGCCTTATTACAGCAGAGCTGAAATGATGGCAACTGGAATTCCTTCATCCATAAATTCCACGTGCCATGGATATTTCCACATTCATTAGGAGGAGAATAAGTAGCAGCCGGGCGGGATCCGCAGAGGCTTTTACTGGCTTTTTGATGAACTGAGGCTGAAGGGGTAAAACGCCGGCGAGGCCGCATTCTGATGGTTTGATTTCAGATACTCTACCTCCTCAGGCGGGAAACCTTTGCCGCGCTATCAAAGAGCGCACAGTAATTTATTGGCTCTGTACTTCAGTGGCTTCAGACCTGATTAAAACCCTGGGGCAGGTCAGCGCGCCGGGCAAGAAGGGGGTAAATCAGCAGGGCTCCGCGAGCCTCGGCAACGCAGCTCTGATTTATGCTGCCAGGGGCCAATATTTCAGTACCGTAGGCTAATATATCAGTGCCGTAGGATCGAGTATAAAATTTTAGCGTCGCACAGATGCTCTTTGGACCATAGTCTTGGAGAAAATTATGGCATTTTTTTTTCCTACCTGATTTAGTTTCTGGGTTTGACTCTGCGGTCACACTCCAAGGTACATTACTATTTTATTTTTAGCGGGGGCAGGCAAAGGTTTTGAGGTTTGCGCATTGGATGGAGCCGGTCCCACTGAGCTCCGAGCCTGCCAGTGGCACCAGGGACCTTGGGGCGGGCCAGCGGGTCTCCTCCATGGAGCATCGTGCCCCTTGTGTTCCATGAACATGTTCCTTCCTCCAACAAGGTCTGGTGGGGCAGCCCCAGGTGCCAAGGACCTGCAGGTCGGGTGCTCTGCAGGTGTCAGGGCAGCTCTAGGGCCATGCACACGCGGGTGAGTATGAAGGAAACAGAGGAGAGCGATTTATTGGTGGTGAAACACTGGAAGGAAACGCACAGCTTGCAGAGGAAGAGGAGATGAGGGCTTTTGTTGGGGGGCATCTCTGTCCCACAGCTGCAGCTTAGGTCCAGAGAGCGGGGGAAAACTGTTGGGCCAACTTCACCCTGTTCTCCCACCCACAACGGCTGCACACATCTGGTCACCTTAGCTTCTTCCAAGAGCAGAGGGAGAATTGTCGAGTTCCCCCGTGAATTACGATTTTTGACTTGAGACCGGGCTTTGCAAGAACCAGTAAGCACGGCAACGCTGCGGGGGGATTACAGAATGCAAAGCGACTGTTCTCCAGGGGTTTAGCCCAGTTCCTCACCCAAAGAGTCTCAGATACGTTTGGATGAGTTTCAGAAAAGCATCCCAACTTTTGGACACAGATCCGAACCCTGCTTCAGAAAGGGTCTGAGGTTTGCCCCTCGGCCGGCGCGCAGCTCTTTGCTGCCCTTGTGCTGCTTCCCCGGGCGCCACAGAGGAGGGCTCTGTCCTCTGCGCAATCCCAAATCAAAAACCGGGAAAGCAAACAAACAGACACCGCCCCCCCACCTCCGAGGGACACGGATTGCAACCGTAAAAGAAACAGGTACTTGGTTCCAAAACCAGATGGCAAATTCAAGGCATGTCTGAACCTGCCAAGATAGAGCATGCTGCAAAGAGCTCAAACGGAGCATGGCCGATCAAACGAGTGCTGATTAAATCACACACCGCTCATATTTCCATCAAAAGCTTGAAACCCCTCCATGACTGGGCAGCCAGGCAGGCTGAGATCGAGCTCAAGAGGTGGCGTGCAGCAAACCTGGCTATTTCTCTTAACTCCCGCAGAATCGAGCTCCTCGTTAACGAAACCGCTGCCTCTCCACCACCGGCTTGAAACGCTCGGCTCCGCGCACGCAAAGCAGCGGCGCCGCGGCGGGAGACCCAGGCTCCCTTGGCAAGTGTTTGCCCCCAGCGTGGCAGAGATGCTGATTCATGGAGGCGTGGGAGGCTGCAGAAAAATAAGCCAGGGTGTTCATGGTGACTGGCTCTGCTGGAAAACCTCTACCCCTTTACGGCTACCTCCGAGACGGGGGGGTTGAGCTAAATTAGCTGCTTCTGGAGAGGAAAGGGCCTTTCCAGTAAGAGGGGTCACCAGCCACCAAGGGGTCACCAGCCACCGAGGTCAGGAAGCACGAAGAGAAGAGGCGAGTGCCTCCCGCTGAAGCGAGGACGCTCAGTTTGAGTCTGGAAGGGGTCGGGGCAGGACCATCCCAAATGCTTGAGGCTGGCGCCGCTGCTGGGAGGGGCAGATTTGACGTAAATCCCTCGCGTAGAGTGGCATTTAGCGTATTTGGGGAGTACTCGCTAGTGATGGGGCGTCCCTACAAGGGCAAAGCGAGGATGATGGGGGTGGGGGTGGCTCTGCCAAAACCTCGCTGCTGCCTCCTGATGTCCACCACCATAGCTCCTCCTGGTTGCTCCAAGCGGATCCCCTCAGCAAGGGCGTAACTCATGGAGGGCTCACGGCAAACTAGGGCTATTGAGCTAATCCAGCCTCCAAACGTTCACAAAAACCAGTCGTGGTGCCGGGGACCAGAGCAGCAGATATCCTCCCCAGCAGCAGCACTGGTGACCTCTTCCCATGGCGGCTGGGGGTGCAAACACCGCCTCCTCCCTGGCTTCACCTTCCCATTGCTTAGCCTCTATGGTCCTGTCTGATGCATGGTTTGGGCTTTTAGCAAACCCAACTACTCCGTAATTAAATATTAGATACATGGGCACGGGTATAAACTATTGCTGCATGGTATTTAACCTTTTGGACCCAGCAGACCAAATTCCCAGCCTGAAAAGCTGCACTGGGAGTGAAATGAGAACCTGCACAGCTAGGTCTTTGTTTCCTTTTTCCCTCTCCTTAAATAACATCAGCAGCCATAAAGGAGCATCTGAGAGCAGCTCTGCCTGCGTTTCAGAAAGCGGTGCGGCAGGCTAAGTCTCCTGCGGGTATCGTGGTGAGATTTAGGGAGGGTCCCAGAAGGTCACAGCAGGGTAGCGTGGCACACGTTGATAGGGACCAGCTCCTCCAAGGGTGAGGAGAAAGCATGAAAGGTAAAGGGGAAGTGATGGAGCACGCGGGGACCGGACCCTGAGCGGGAGAGGAGGGAGCGGACAGGGAAAGGGGAGGGAAAGTCTCACCACCGCCACCAAGGCTTTGGACATGAGGGAGAAGGGAGCCGCGGGGACACCAAGTGATGGGGCTGGAACGGGATGCAGGGGGGGAAGCACTGGGGGGGGGAGATGCTGCAATCGGGGAGGTGCCTGGATGGGAGGGTTGGGTCCCCGGGTGAGCATGGAGGGCTCGGCGCAAGGCAGGGCAGGCAGGGGTGCAAGGTTTAGCCGCAGATGAGAAGACCCAGACAGAAGGGGCACGGCCTGAAGGAGCCACGGCTCTGGCAGAGCCGGTGGCTGACACCCTGACCCCTTTGGATCGGGGAAGCGGAGAAGGACGATGACTGCGACACCCCCCGAGCAGGGAAAGCCCTGGGCTGGGACTCTTCCCACCGGCAATGCCGCAGCTGCCTCGGCCCCGGCTCTGCTGCTCTGGGCATGGGTGCGAATTTGGGCAACCGGCTGTCGCCCTCGCACCATTGCCCGAGAGCGGGGCTCGCCCTCCCCGGGGCTCCGCATGCTGCGGAAGGAGCCCTACCCCTGGAAAAGGTGGCTGAGGGGTGCCCAGCCCCTCCCGGGGGCGCCGCTCGCACGGGCTGGTTCCGACACCCACTCGCCATCGTGAGATATGACCTGAACGGGCGCACGCACACACACGCTGTGTCACGTGTGGGCACTCAGCGGGCGATAGCCTGTATTTTGAATGGATATGGTGTTAACACAGCTCCATTCGCTTCCTTCCGGAGACTAAACCAAACTTGATTTTAAGACCTGGGGTAAGGTATGGATTTTAAAGACTACGCGGGCCGGGTACGACGTTTAAGAAGAAAAATAAATAAATAAATAATGAAATAAAGAACATTTAAAAATATTTACAGCACGGGTAGTTGGGAATTCCTCTCCAAGTGAATGGAAAAGCCACAGAAAAGCTAAAACCCTCACTCTCAAAAAAAGCTATTTTTTTGGGGGGGGCACAAAATCATTCCAATAATCAGAGAATCATAGAATCACAAAGGTCTTTTCCAACCAAAGTGATTCTATGATTCTATGATTCTAACACAGAGCACAACCACCTAGGGTAGCGTTCAGCTGGTACCAGAACTGGCGAGACTGGGACAAGCGAAAGGGCCAGGAAGTTCCCCGGACTTTTATTTTTTCCATAGCAATCTCCCCGTGCAGCGAGCGGCCGCCGGGTTCGTGCTGCAGCAGCGCCCTGGGGCGGGCGGGGAGCCCCGGGGTCCCGCAATGTGCTTCCACTTAGCGGCCGCGCAGACCGTGATGGATGAAACTGGGCTCCACGCGCCGCTCGGAGAACTGCCCGGCTCCGGCGTGCCCCATCGCTCTTCCTGCCGGAGACGGGTGGGATAGCGGAGGGGCCGCGGGAGCGCAGGATTAATTAATAGATCCCCTCCCAGCTCAGGAGGGGTGGAGGCAGAGAGGCTCTCAGGTAAGGGGAATTGTACCTTTAAAGGGCTCAGGCGTTTTTCAGGCGTTTTCTGTTAAATGCAGGTAGTCGTACGCTGTTAGCTAAAGTTTTTTCCCTGAATACCATTCAGTGGGAAAGAGGAGGGACAAACAAACCGTTCCCAAGAAACCCTGACCAGCAGCAGGTTGCTGCTACTCATTCCAGGTCGCAAAAGGCGCCCATCGGCTCTGGTATTCCGTTAGATATTCCGCTAGCGCTTGTCGGTAACCAAGGCAGTATTCGGCTGACGACAGCACGGAACCGTCAAGGATCATTTAAATTAAAAAAAAAAGGAAAGAAATTCAACCAAAAAAAAAGCCCCAAACCAAGGAAAACACCGGCAAACTCTAGGCTGTCTCTGAAAGAATTGGATCCCACAAAGCGCTGGCGGGGCACGCGCTGCCAAGCCTACAAGCGTTCAGAATGGTGAGTCAGGACCCAAACATTTGTGGAATCGGCTGCCGAGCGAAGGCCCTTGAAAGGCTCCTCTTTTCACCCTCCGACACCTTCCGAGCCTCACCGATCCACAGAGATGGCATTGTCGATCTTCTCGGCAGCCACGTGGGCCAGAGGCACCGTGTTTTTAAAAATGAAACCCCAAAGTCTCCTAAGGTCCCCCGCTTCCAGGAAAGCCAGCTTTCGTAAACATGCCGTGACCTGGCGGGCCCTTCCGCTCCTCTTGCTCTTGCCTTAAAAATAGGGAGCGGCTCACCAGACGCATGCGGAATTAAGCGGGTTTTAACCTGTCCTCCTGCAGTTGCGACAGCATTTTCTTGTCTCACCGTCCCAACTGCCCCCCGCCAGCTGCCCCGATAAGTCCCCGCCTGCAGCGGTGCGGCGCAAAACTGCCAGAGCCGGTCACATCGATGACGGCCAAGCGAGCAAACGAGTTCCTGAGCTGAGCAAACTGAGCCGAGCGCGCCCGGGGAGCACACGTCCTCCTTCCTCGGTGCCCTCACCCTAGGCATATATTGGAGTTTTCCAGATGCACAGCCCTGTTTTGGGAATCACTGTCACTTTGGACATGGTTTAGTGGTGGGATGGCAGGGTTAGGTTAATGGCTGGAATCGGTGATCTTAGAGGTCTTTTCCAACCTAAACGATTCCATGATTCCATGATTCTTTGGACATGCACAGACTCACAATCACATCCATAGAGCCTCCATCCTAATGGGGTAAATCTGGGGGTATTTCGACCTGCAGCTGTTGCACCCATAGCTTGCGTCCAGCCAGGTGATCAGCACCAGCCATGGTGCTCACTTGGCTCTGGCTGCTGCAGCGTCCCGCGAAGCGGGGGATGGAGATGGGCAATGCTGCCGGGATGTGCCACCCCGCTCCCAGCCCAGCTCCGCAAACGCAGTCCAGCCCCGGGGACCGACGCTGCAGCGGAGCAGAAGTGGCAGAACTAAGCTCATGGAAAATTTCCCAAGAGCTTCACCTCAGCCCACATCAGACCAGGTCTCCCTCGGGCTGGCTCGAGCTCAGTGTTGAGGGCAGGAGGATGCTCCAAGCAAGATGACCAAAGGGGCAAGACGCGTGCCGAGGCCATGCTGCGCGCCACGCCTCCACGCAAACCCAGTCTTCTCACCCTCCGGGCACTAAGTAATCTTCCTTCCCCGTGAAAACGTACCAAATCTTTCATTTTCCTTCTTTCCTTTCATTTCCCTATTCTTTAAATGTGAATAAAGGAAAAAAAAAAAAAGGCAGAGGGAAACCCCATGAACCAAAAAATCCAAGCAAAACATGTGGTATATAAGGAAATATAAAACCTCATAAAAATGAAACCGAAGAAAATGCTTCTCCTTCAGCTGCTTCAAAAACAAAAAAAAAAATCAAGGACAGATTCCAAACGCGTTGAAGAATATTTTGCTTATTTTAATGTTTCAAGGAAATGGAATTATTTTCCACGTGCGTCCGGTTGCCCACGTCTGAAGCTGGCAAACACATGCCCAGTTATCTTGTCTGCAGACACACGGGTTCCTCCCTTCTTCTCGGGGAAGTGCCCTTGCAATTTAATTTTGTTCCTCGTGGCACATTTGGAAGGAAGCTGTGCCCGAGCTTCAGCTTACGCTTGAACGGTGCAGTTTGAGGGACAGCCAGGAGAATTATTCAAGGGGTTAAGGTGAAAACAGGGAGATTCGAGGATCATAAGCTGTTCCACTCGTCAAAAAGAAGATCAAGAGATTTGATTCAGGTGTGTAAGTACCTTTGTGAGATAAAAATACCACGTGCTTAAGGGGTTGGGTTTTTTTTTATTTATCATGAAGAAAAAGGGATGAGAAGAGGTGGCGGCTGAAGGCTGAAGCCAGGCACACCGGAAGGCGGAACGAAGCAGGTGGGGACCGACCTTGCGAACGACCAGCGGGAGCACTGGACCCTGGTTAAAGCAGGTCTTCCACGATGCCATCCAAATGCCAGTTATAGAGGGGGTTTTGCACAGAATCACACAGAATCCCAGCCTGGCAGGGGTTGGCAGGGCCCTTGGGAGCTCACCCAGTGCCACCCCCCTGCCCAAGCAGGCTCACCCAGAGCAGGGGGCACAGGACAGCGTCCAGGTGGGGGTTGAATATCTCCAGAGAAGGAGACTCCACAGCCCCCCTGGGCAGCCTGGGCCAGGGCTCGGGCACCCTCCAAGTCAACAAGTTCTTCCTCCCGTTCAACTGGAACCTCTTCTGCTTCAGGTTGTGCCCATGGCCCCTTGTCCTGGCGCTGGGCACCACTGGGAAGAGTCTGGCTCCGTCCTCGTGACCCCCACCCTTGAGATATTTGTAGGTGTTGATGAGCCCAGCTCCCTCAGCCTTTCCTCGCAGGGGAGATGCTCCAGTCCCCCCATCACCCTTGTTGCTCTCCTCTGAACTCTCTCTAGGAGTTCCCCATCTTTGTCTTTTTTTTTTTTCTTCTATTTTTTCCTCAGAGGTAACTGAGGGGGGAGATTCAATGGGTTAGGTTATACTGGAGAAAAGCCTTGAAAATTTAATGATCCCCTTCTGGCCTGAAAAATCTACAAATCTATTTAAAATGGGATTCCCCATTTGATTGAAATAAATCCCATTTACAGTGCAGTTCAGGAATTTGCTGGCCTTTGGCGAGCCGTCGTGCTGCCAGCCCCCAAACTCACCTGTCCTAGCGGGGCTGGACTATTTGGCAAGACAGTTCTCTTCGCTGGGCTTGCCTATATATTTGTTTCCAAAAAAGCTTGACAAAGCTTTCTCATTGTATTTCAAAAAGAAAAATGTTCACTCGACATCTGGAAGTACTAAAAAAGTGCTTTCTTACAGTATTTTTTTTTACTATGTATGGACAAGGTCCTGACCCTTATTATTGGAACTCGAATCCAGATGGGAGGCTGCACGGTTCTAATCATCAGAGGGGATTCCCTTTTGAAGCCACGTACGTCTTCGGAGACGTTTGGCCTTTCAAGAAGTTATCATTTGTGGGAGGTCTGTTGGGAAGGTTTTAAATAGTTTGGGAACGTCCTTCTTCCCAGGGGGACCGAGCGCACAGGCCTGTGCGCCAGGAGCGTAAGGATTCCCCCGGTGACATACCCACGGGCCCGTGTTCTAACCTGGGCTCTTTTAAAAGCAAATAATTCCTCTTATTTTAATATGCTCTGCTCCCAGGCAGATGTTTTCTTCCACCAGCTATTCCGAAACTCAGCACTGTATTAAATAAATACCAGTTACGGTACCAGTGGTAATCTAAAACCAGGAGCAGCAATTGGGGGGAACGGAGCCGAAGCTTGTCAGGATGCTTTGGAGGGAGTGTTTCCCATTAGCGACTGCCATCTTGTTAAAAACCGGACCTTTCTAGGAGGGCAGCTGCCTCCGAAGGGCTCGCTGGAGACCTCGGAACAGAGAGGACGCCTCGGAGCAGGGTGCCTCGACGGCACCTTTGGAACCATCCCGAAAGGGCTAAATAAAAATCCAGCCAGCGTCCAAAAGGAAAAGATTCACTTTTTGTCTAAACAAAGCCCTGGCTGATCAGAGATAATTTTTATAATTTTTTTTTCCCAAAAAAAACCCAAATCCTGCAAAAACCTCTGCTGTTTCGAGCGTGACAACAAGACGTGAAGGGCAACAATTCCTTCTGGAGCGGAAATCCAAGTTCTGGCGGCTCCAGCATGCGGGGATGCTGGTAGGACGGCGGTGCCGTTAGAAACGCTTCTACCATGTGCACGGCACATGGGGAGGCTTTGCGGCTGCTCGCGGCCCGTGCGGTATTTAAGGTTCCGACAGTAAAAGGAATGAAAAAGGAAACTTTCAAATCCACGCAATTATACCTAAAATACAGCGCCGTCCACTTTGCACATGGACTGAAGACAAAGGAGTCGAAAATTTTAGGAGCTTGCAAATAAAATACAATCTAGCTCAGAGAACCGTTAGAATACAAGGGCTATTTTAATTGCCCATGCCAAAAATCAAATGACTGAGGCTCCTCCACGCTGGCTGCGCTTCGGCTTGGCCAAGCCCCCGCCACCGGGCCAGCTTTGCAAGGCCATTACTCCAGTTTTTTTCAAGATCATTTGCAGAAATTTGTGAGGGGGAGCATCTGGCAGAGCAGCAGGTCTGCAGAAGAACCAAACCCAAGGCCTCGGTGGAGTAAAACCTTGCTATTGCTTAAAGGCAAAGCAAAACAAGCAAATAAAATCACACAAAAATAGGCGATCGCGTTTGCATCCCTCGCTGAGAGCATTGCCACAAGGCACGTGGGCTCTGCTCAAGGCCGGAGCAGGCTGAGGTTTAGTGCTGAGAACCAGAGGAAGGGATGGAGGACAGCCTGAGCACATAAACGCTGTCCTGCTCCACGAAAGAAATTGAGCCCAGCTTCTTTGGGAGCAGCCCAGGTGTGGCCGTGGCAATAAACCTTTGGAGACGTGAATGGTGGATGCCGACAGGAAGGCGACCACATGTCCTCAGGCCCATGGCTGATAGGACAATAAATCATGGATAAGACTGCAGGCTGAGGACGGAGGAGCGATGGAAGACGTGGGCTGGGGAAGGTGGTGAGCCTCCATCGCTTAATGAGGAGGAGCCAGGACTGGGAAAGCAGTGGGCTGTTGGGAAGAGCCAGAAGGAACCCAGCCTGCAGGGAGAAGGGGCTATGAACTCAGTAAACCCCACCAGTCCTCTCCTTAGGGTCCTCATGCCCTGAAATAGCCCCTGGATCGTTGCTCCAGGGCATTGCTGATCCTCAACTCAGGAATCGCTCATCCTGCATCAGCATCCCAACCATCCCGGTTTGCAGGTGCGCTTTGGTGACTCTCCCACAGCCTGGTTTTTAGCCAAAATTGAATTCCCAAGAGGCAACAAAACCCAAGGCCGGGTCAGGGGTTGACATGACAGCCGAGGGCTCTTTCCGGGTGCAAGAAACTAAAATTCAGTCCTTTATCCCGAGAAATGCGCAATCAGCCAGTGCTAATGAACAAATGCCCCGCGTCCATTAAGGAGAACGGTGCAGCCTTGCCCAAACGAAGACAAAACCCCCTGGAAATGCTTCCGCAGCTGTACAGGGAGAAGGAGCGGATTCCCCTTTCCCGGCTCTTCTCCCAGGCTGGGTGAGGGAATAGTTCACGTTTCAGCGGCTCGGAGAGAAACAGAAACAAAAAACCAAACAAAAAAAAGAGGGGGGGAAGGGTTTTGCCAAGAGATTTCAGACATTTCAATACTTACATACACACATACCCCCAAATTTCCTAAATTAAAACCAGCTGAACTTAATTTTTTTTTTTTCCCTTTCAAATTTGGTGGAAAAACGTTCTTACCCGGCCAAGACCAAATGTGCCAAGTTGCAGCTCAGAAGGAATTTTTGGATGCCGGAGAAGGAGGATGGGAGCTGAAGATTTATGGCAGAAGTGCCATCCCCGAAGTGTCTGAGCTGGGCGGGCAGGGCGCCGCAACGCAGGCACGCTCCTTGCTGCAGCCACAATTAAAGCCGGCTTCGGGAGGTCTGCCGCACGGCCGAGAGGCAGGGAGGGGGCTCTCGGCTTCCAGGACGGCCCGTCCAGGGCGCTGTGTAGGCCGGTGTGGCGCCGGAGGCAGACGTGCCATCCCATGGTCTTCTACATCCCCCCCCAGGAACAACATTAACATGACGGTTCGGCTCTTGGCTGATGCGAGACCCCAAATCAACTCATCCCGAGGGGGTTTTGGTTGGGTTTTTTTTGAGCTGTGATACATAAAGTTGCTAATTCTTTACATAGGTTATGGAGGTAATTTCCTCATTTGCTGTTTTCCTTGGAATTTAACGTACACAGCTGACTCCCCGTTCATTTTGGGATGGGTTTATCAGCTGTTTCCCTGAAGGGTTCTGGATATTCCCCAGCGGTTCCCACCTGTGCCAGTGGGTAATGTTATTCAAGGTGCCAATGGGAACGCTCAAAAAGTTTCCTACTTATCCCCAAGGGATAAGTCACCGTCTGTCTCGTGATCTTCGGCAGCCGGAGAGGAGCCACCACCCACGAGGCTGAGCCCTGACCTCAGCCAGCCAGGGACTCCGCTGGTGGCCACCTATCCAAATCATTCCGGATGTGGGCGCCCCATGCTGGACACCGATGTGCTGGAGGAAAAGGACTGTGCATCCATTGAAGTCGCACGGGGGGGAGCTGCTGGAGGCAGAGGCTGGTCTTCAGGCTTCACAACAAACCCTAGCGCTTCGCTTCGCGTTCATGTCCGCGGTGGCTTTACTCTCACCCTCTGGCAGAGCTCACCTTCCATCTCAGCGAGGCGAGGCCAGGGCTGCACGCTTTGCAAAGCCCTGTGCCTCGAGAAAGACGCGGGCCTGATGCAGCCCGCCGGCGCTGAGCCCCAGGGATGGGCGAAGCCTGGGAAAGGCGAGCCCAAGGAGGGGAGGAGCAAATGGTTCGGCTTTGAGAAAACCGGGATGGGGCAGGATAAGAGTTAAGCATTAGAGGCTACTGCAGAACGGCATGGACGGAGCTTCTGCACATCGCTACGGGCAAGAAATCATGGCTTTCAGCTGCAGCGAGGAAGATACGGGTTCGAGGCTCCGTTACCTTCTGCAACGGTTAGAGAAACTCGGCAAGGGCTTGCCCAGGGCAGGAGTGCGAGCTCCATCCCTTGCGGCAGGAGAAGGCCCTGGGGGGCAACTGCCAGGAAGGGGCTTGGTGTGGCGGAGCCCGCTCTGCGGTGGGGCTGGATGAGACGAGCTCTCTGCACCCCTTCCCGCCCTATTTGTCAGGGATGGCATGGCGTGCGCCTCCCTGCGCGGGAAGCTAACCTTCTGGAATGTTTGGATAACTGCACACCGAAAAAAACCCCACATTTCTCCGCCTTGGCAGCCAGTCACAGACCTAAACACAAACAGCTGGATCCCATTTCTCCAGCCTCATAAGATGAGAGCGGCAAGGTAGAAAGATTGATTGACATTAAAGTTTAGATTAAATGAGTCATTTAAATTGATAAGGAATCAGCCTGAGTTGAATTAAGTCACTTAAATCTGATTTAAGTGTGCCCCAGGAATATTCAGCTACCCTGCCTGGAGAACTTGCCTTCAGAGCAAGGAGCATCGCTGCGTCTGGATGAGAAACGAGATTCATCAAAGCCTGGCTGAGACCTTCAAGCCACAAAACTCTCGGATTTACAAAGCTACGAGGAGAGGTCTGCACGCAGACAGACAAATTAGCAACCGCCCGCCCCACACCAGGTAGCGTCGGAGATTTTTAAGGTCAAAAGGGACCATTAGAGCATTACAGTGGGACCTTCTGTCTAACGCAGCCAGGAGAGGACGTGTAGGCTAGTGTGTTAGTTAGGGGCTGGAAAAAGACGAGAGGAAAAAAAAATCATATTTACTTGCTCTGTTTCCATGCTCTTCCCTAAGCCTTCAGATAGTCGGACAGTGCTCCTGGGGGTCCTTCCACTCCCACCTGAGCCAAGCGGCCAGCCTGGATGGGCTGTCCCAGCAAGGCAGGAGGAAGCAATGGGGTCTGGCTCCCACTCCAGACCAACTCCTTGGCTCTGCTTCTTTCCCCGCAGCACCAAACCACCCAAACACCAGTCGCTACAGATGCAGGGGGTGGGCACTCCATTATCATTTCTCCAAACCCTTGGAAAAGCCTTCTCTCTTATACAACAGGCCACCAAATCGCTAGGATCTTCCCCGAATCCCTAGCAAACGATGGGTATGAAGAAGGTGCGGTGCACGGTGTCGGCACTGGGACCGCAATGTTTTGGTGACACCCAGAGGCAAGGCACTGGGATACCTTTGGACCTCGTAGAGGTCCTCGCGAGCTGTCACTTGATCGCATTGCTCCGAAGGGAACTGATCCAGGGCTGAAACGCTAGGAGAGGGGGAGAGAATTCGTCCTTTGCAAGGGGGTTACTTTGGGGGGGGTTGGAGGGAGTTTTTTTGGTTGGTTTGGTTTATTTGGGGGAAATACTCAAGCTTGCCCCCAAATCCCCAAATTGCTGAACTGTGATCTTAGCAGCAGGGTTCCCCCCCTCCCCATATCCAATATCCAGAGCCCCCCATGTGCTCCAGGCTCTGGGAATCCACTTACATGTAACCACTCCTTCCCCAACGCCTTCTCCCCATTTCCAGGCATCGCCTACGTAGGGATTAGCCCTGGGACCATATGTCTGAAACATTTCATCGCACCGGCACAGCTGAAAGTAGTTGGTGGCTCGGGTGATCCACCTCGGGCCGTGGAGCTGTACCATGCCAGGGAACACATGTCTGCTGTCTGCCGGAGCGCAGCGATAAAACGCACCGTGCTGCCTGTTATTTACCCCTCAGCTCCCTTTCGCGTTGCCTGCTGCCGCTGCTTTTCACGCTACTTCATCACCATCGCCTGCGATCAGACGTAGAGGAGCAGTCTATTCACCGGCGCGCGGGCTGGTTGGACGTCAGCATCCTCCCAGCGTTGGATGCCTGACGTTGCCGGTGCCGTAATTCCAGCCCTGGGAACCTCATAACCCAGGGAATGAGCTCCGAGCAAGGCTGGGACGCGGTGAAAAGGCAACAAACTTGGGTGTTGGTAGGAAACAATTAATGCAGCAGTTCATTAATCAGTTGGTGGAATGGTAGGCACATGCCGATTCTTTAGTTGTCACCTGATTTTAGTAGATAAAAAAAAAGGTGCCCTCTTAAAAAGGAAAAGCATCGCCCTCCTGTTAAAAAGGGCTTAGAGAGGTCCATGCAGCGGCGGGGTGCGTGTTTAGGAGAGGTTAATAACGTTTATTTAGGCTGTTGGAGTAGCAGCAGGGAAACCTACTGTGCCAGAACATTGAGAGGACAAAAGCTCGGGTGCGGCCAACACCAGGCATGGCGTGCGGTGCTGGGGATCTCCAGTGGGTTCCCTCCAAATGACACAAAAGCCCAAGTGTGGCATTGAGGGCAGGAGGAAGGGAATGGGGAGAGCGAATGGCGAATGATTTCTTCTCTGAGCATCCTCCTTAACTGGCTTTGCCACGGGAATGGAGATGGTGGGAGGTACCTGCCTGCCTGCTATTGCTTCCCCAGTCTCCCCTAGGGAACGCATCCCCGTAGCCCAGCGTGGGATCATCTCCCCCACTCAGCCTCATTCCCTCTGCCCATGTCTCTGGCCTCCACAAGCAAAGTCCGGCTCCTTCCCCAGCAGCGGATCCCCTGAGCAGTACCCACACAGATTATTCCAGCCCACCTGCAGCCACCAACAGCTCTTTATACCCAGAAAATCCTGGAGAAACCAACACTTGCCAACCAGAACAACTACAGATGCTTGCCCTGAGGTCTCGGTTTTCCTCAGGAGACCCCATGTAACGCTAAGAAGGCACAAAAGGCAGCGGGCTGTGTTTGTCCCAAAAGCTGAGTCAGAGACGCCAACCTGCAAAGGAGCAGGACAGTTCTGGATTCGAGGTGTCACCTTGCAGAAGACCACGCAGGAACACCATCCCTGTGCTGCGGCATCTCCCAACAGAGCCATCTGAAGTGTAAGCTAGGGTTTGATCACTGAATCACTGAATCATAGAACCATGGAATCAATCACAGAATCAATCATAGAACCATGGAATCAATCATAGAATCAATCGCAGAACCACGGAATCAATCATAGAATCATAGAATCAATGATAGAACCATGGAATCGTTGGGGTTGGAAAAGCCCTTGAAGCTCCCCCAGCCCAACCGTTCCCCTACTCCTGCCATCCCACCCCCAAACTCTGGCCCTAAGCACCTCGTCTGCCCGGCTGTTAAATCCCCCCAGGGGTGGGGACTCGACCCCTTCCCTGGGCAGCCCATTTCAGAGCCTGACAGCCCTTTCTGTGAAGAAATTTTTCCCAATGTCCAACCTAAACCTGCCCTGGCGCAACTTCAGACCATTGCCCCTCGTCCCATCATCATTACCAGGGAGAAGAGGCCAACCCCCACCTCACTGCAGCCTCCTCTCAGGCAGTTGTAGAGGGTGATAAATTTATTAAGCTATCTCTAATTAAGCTATCTCCTCTTTCGTCTCATCGCCGTGTCTGTCTTGTGGAAGGGGGGCGTATCGTCGCCGTGTGTGTCTTGTGAAGGGGGGGGGGGGGCGTGGAAAAAAAAAAATCTGTTAGCTTTTCAGACCACACAAGTGAAAACGGTGCTGGCAAATAACTCTGCTCGCCCTCTGACTTCATTTTAACAGCCCTCCAAGGACATAAGGTCAGAAGTTCAGCAATGGCAGGAAAGACCTACTGGTGCCTTGGGTTATCCCAAACATTTACTGTACCATTCCCGATGTATAAAAAAAACCTACAACAGGTTGAGCTTCTCTCCCCCCTTGGAGCTGGATGAGTTTTCCATCTGGCTTATATTTTTAGTTGCTAGAACTGTCCTCTTCTTGCTGCAAACATGTGTTAGGGGGCCGCCCCCCGGCCCCGTACCCTGATAATTATTTTAACAGCTGTTTTGAAACATTGCGGTGGTACACCCAGAAACTTCCTCATCAGCACAGTTGGTTAAACAAAAACCGATCCCCAGTCAATCAAACGCATCTAATAAGTTGTAGGTAAATAGATGATTTCATCACCTCCAGTACAGCGACCCCGAGGAGAAGGGGTGATCTCACTCAACGTGTTGATGTCTCCCCATAATAAATGGCTTCGTCGTACCATCGCGCTAAGCAATAAATGATCTCACAAGACGTGCTGCTGGAATAAACTAAAACAATACCAATGTGCAGGAAGGAAAATACTGCCCGTGGCGAGCTCGGCTACCCCAAACCGTGTCCTAGCCGTTACAGCCATAAATTAGCCATCATAAATCTTATCGGTTGTTTCGTTAATGACATCTATCTCCTGCCAAAATGGGAAATTCTTGAAAGAACCGTACGAGTAGATTAAATGCTTTCTGTCCTCGGGAATGTGGAAGCCTCTATTTGTTTTTCTTAAAAGACTTTTAAATATCCTCGCGTTATACGTCAAACAGATGTCCAGGGTAAATTCTCCTGACCCATTTAAACATTTTTTTTTTTTTTTTTTTTTTTAAAAAGCTGGAAAAAAAGTCCAGCCTCTGCCGCACGTCTGTAGTTGGATTCACCGGCCAGCACCTGACAAAACTCTGCGGCTGTAATGGTGGGGTTTAATGGTGGTACGGTGTGACTTTTAATGGCAACGCTGAGGAAACGAAGATAAATTAAAACCTAATTGGGAACGTTAACAGCTTTACCAGTCTACACATATGGAGCCCAGGAGAGCACTTGGAAGGACTTTGCAGTTCGCTCCCGTCGCAAGGTCTGCGGCGTTGCCCGATGACCTCAGGGCTTGTTTCACTCTTGGTCACCGTGATGCCTTGAGATGTGGATGAGAATGCCCGTTCCCCCCGGTGCGAAGAGAGCAAAGCATGAGGAGCGCTTTATTCTCCCTTGCCAACACAAGAGCAGCTCGTTCTGCGCCTGCTCGGCACGGGGGATGCACAGTTCTCAGACCCTGTTGCAACTTTACTGACTTTGTTAAATCGCCCCAGCTGAGCTCTCAAAAAATGCAACCGAACCAACCCAAACCCCACAAAGAACGCCACCAAACCCACCGACGAACTTCTCACCGGCCCTGTCGAGAAGCTGCAAAAGCCAAAGGAAGACGCGCTTCCCGCTACAGAGGTACAACTGCAGTGGGGGATACTGGAGACGGATGGAAATGTAGTTCCAATAAAGACACGGAAGCGGTTGAAAACAGCGTTTGAGCCCTGCTTAATGTTTCACACCATAAAACCCCTCTCCCTGGAGCACCAACGGGCCAAACCTCACGTGCTATGTCCAGGAACAGGAGCACCCCTCTCTGCCTTATGGGCCAAACGTGAGCACGTGCCTCCGCAAGCCGGCCCTGGCCCCGCGCTGCGGTTGTCCATAGGAGCTCCCGGGTAAAGCTCTGCTGGGCGCTTTCGGGCTGTTGGGAAGTGCCTCACCCCACCGCTGGGAGCAGCGAGGACTCTCCTGCCTCCACCCGAGAGTGCAGCTCCCCTGCTTTTTTTCCAAAGCTGCTCGTGGGGCCGTAACGCGGAGAGGACCAAAGCTCTTCCTTCAAGCTGATTTAGTTTCCACCAAGGATGGTGAATGTTTTCTTTTTTTAACCCCCTTAAGCATTTTATTCCACCTGGGAGTGCTGCTGCCTTTCAGAAACAGGTTCCCCAGGCTCATCTCTGTCTCTGGAAGGGGAGATTGGCCTCTGCCCAGGGCCCTTCCTAACAACCCTGGGGCTGCAAGCCCTGGACAAGCTCTCTGGAAGCCACAGTTACGTCCTCCAAAATGACCAAAAGGACTCTGTGCTGTGACAACGTACCCACCCGCTGATCCACAGCCTCAAACCTCCTGTACCCACAAAGCTACGTGCACCCTTCTGCTGAGCACTGGTGTATTTCTGCAGGGCTAAGAGAGCCGCCCACGTCTTCAACATCGCAAAGCCCCCTCTACCATCGCAAAGAAAAAGCACGGTCCGCGGAGGACGGGAAACGCAGATAAAAGTCAGAGGAACCTGAGGAAGAAGCATCTCCTCTGGCAAATGGGAAACGGAGGAAAAAAAGGCAGAGGAACACGAAATGTCAGGCAGGAGAGCTGGATGGCTTCTCTAGCGTGGTGCTGGGTGCTGAGAAAGAACTGGATGACAAAAAAAAACAGGGGGGGGGGTGGGGGGGGAGCTTTAGGAAGGGCTGTACTTTATTATTCCACCGCCCCAAGGGAGCCACAGCCTTGTACGGGTCACCTCAGCCTGAACCCAAACCAGACACCGCAACAGTAAATTACCCCAACGGGTACCAAAGGTCCTCACCCAGCCTGCAAACCCGAGGGCAGCAAACCCAGCAGCACCTTACTGCCTGCTTGGGCATTGACGGGCGCTTCGGTGTCGCTTAACAACTCGGTCATCGTTAAACAACATTCCCTGCGGGACGGAGGCCCAAATCACAATCATTTTGGCATCCCTGTAACACTTCAGCAAACACCTCCATCCCTGCGGGACGGTACCCAAAGTTACATCCCTGGGGCTGCACCGCATGAGAAGCGGCCGCCCGGGAGGCTGTGAATGGCAGCTCTGTCCCTGTGTTTGGGAGCCAGGTCACCCAAAGGGGCCAGGACCCAGCGCCCCCCCAGCCCCAGAGGAACCTGGAATGACACCCGATTAACGTGCCTTGCTCTCTGCCTCAATTTTCAACACCCCAGCTCTCCTCGCTGGGGCTGTTTGTGTTTCCCTTGCCATTGCTTTGTTTTCCAACAGTTCAGTCAAGGGACAAAACATTTCTGAGAACAAAGCAACGGAGGTACAAAAGTATAAAGTTTGGTTTTAAAAAAATAAACCTAACCCGACAGGGTTTGAAGCCTTCCGACACATTCCCCGTTCAACGCCGGGGCACGCGAGCAGTCTTAGCGCAAGCAAGGTCCCTTCCAGCGTTCCCCCGGCACAGTCAAGCTGCAAGCCAAAAATGCCATCGCTGTTGACGATTTGCAAAAAATAATTGGGCCAACTGGAGAGAAATGCTTGCCCAAGCCTCCCCAGCAGTGCAGCCGAGCAGCGCCTGCGTTGGCAGGGCACAGCGGGGGGCGCTCGGCTTGTGAAGGACCCCGAGCCCCTGGTTGTGGTTTCTACCTGGAGACTGGGATAATTTTGGCCCCAGAAATTGCAAAGCCTTGATATTGGTATCACCAATGCATTATTAAATTGGCTTGGGCAGATTTCTAAATGAAGAGACCTCTTATTCCGGGGTCTCAGCGTAACGCAGGTGTCCCGGGCAGCTCCGTTAAGGTAATTAGGCAATTTGAAATTAAAAGCACTGACAGGGTCCAAATCTCTCTTTTTTAAAATTCTGTTCATGACCCGGTCAGAAAAGCATGCTCCAGGAGTCACGTCAAATAAACCTGCCAAGGCACCAGATTACTGGAAAGCAAAAGAGGGCAGCAAAGGATAAACGTGAGCATCTCCAGCGCTGCCAGGGCAGGGATGCTCAGGGACTTCTTCCTAAGGCCAGAAAAGGGACCCTGGGGCAGAAACCTGGGGCGAGCCCGGCCAGCTGGGTCACTGCTGAGGGAGAGCCGAGGATGGGGCGCTTCGCTCAGGTACCAACCCGCCTGCCGGATGGGTGGCAGCACGTCCCCACCTTGCAAGACTTCTTTGGGGGAAAAAATGGGTGACAGACAAAGTGCCCGGGGCCATGGGGAGCGCACGGACTCAGCTGCCGTGCATGGAAGGGCTTCAAACGCAGAGTGGGTGCTGCCCGGGGTCCTACAGCATCACCAACCACCCCTGCGGTCCCGATTTCAGTGAGAGAGACTGCTGAGACTTCAAAACTCAGAGACAGGGGAAGCAGGCAAGGATCAAACATCGTTACAAACATTCCTCTCTCCTAATTAACGTCCCAGCGCTCCACAATGCTCTTTCCCCCCATCCCTATGTGATTTGCATTTGGCTTTCCCGTTCTGCTCATGCCAGTTGTGATTATCGGCCCTAACTATGCACAAGCTCCTGAAAATTGTCTTTGCAGCGACTTTTATGAGGAAATGAGGCGTGAGTGCAGAACGACGAACCCCAATCAGGCTTGGGGGAAAAAAAAAAAATCTCTAAGTGATCTTGCTGAATTGATTTTCACAACAGGATGCGAGTGGTTTTGACGGGAGACGTTTTCTCATTAACTTAACATTAATACAGATCACCGCGCTGCCATTGCCATCTCCCTTCTCAACAGGGCAAGAGCCAGGAGAGGCTAAGGGGGACTTGAAGACATTGGGGGCCTGTGTTTGCCATAAAAACCCAAAATGAGCAATAAGAAGCACACACACCCCCCCCCGATATTTTTATCCATTATTTTAAAATCTGCAAGTCCCGCAGGGTGCGGTGGGCGCTCAGCCGTGGAGGACGGGTGCCGTGCATCACGAGGACGGATGCTGTCGTGGCACCTCCGGGTCCACGCAGAGCGGCGCCATTTGCTCAAATCCCTCGGGCAGCACGGATGGCTCGCTATGGCGGCCGACCCTCCTCAAGAGCTAAAAATGGGCCCCTTATATTGCCCTCCTCTTCCTCATCCGAGGGAATGGGAAGGCGAAGACTCTCCCAGCGCCCTGCCCCAGGGGACCATTCTCCCGCATGCAGGATCCCAACGTGGGCGCAGAGTGCCCAAGGCAGGGGCGATGGCCAAGGGGTCCTGCTCCCCACCAGGACGGGAGACCCTCGTGAGCCTCTGCCGCCCAGCCAGCTCGGAGCCGGCAGCAGGACACCGTCCGCTCTTCAGGCAGGTCGGGGACCGCAAAAATGTGCGGTCTTCTCCTTCCTTTGGGGATTCTCTATTGTATTCAATAGAGAATTGTATTCTCACCACGTCTTATAAACCAGCCCCGGCCTGTGCCCCAAAGCACCCACACTCCGGCGGCACATCCCACTCCGTGAGTCAGTTCCCTCCATAGCCGGCTTTCCTTCGGCATGGGAATGACTCCACGTTCGAAGGCTGATCTCAGCAGATGCCTTTGACCATGACTGTAACGCGAGCGATAAAATACGGATGGCAGTGGTGGCGTGCTCAAAGCCACTCGGACTTTGTCCGCTTTGCCCATCTCAAGTTTTTGATAGGGTTTTTTCCCTCTCACTTTTAAGCCGCATTTTGCCCGCTTCCATGAGTAAAATATACGTGTAATTCATTAAAATAAAATTCCAGCGTGCAAGATCAACACGGCAATGACACGAAGCTATGCTAAATGTTCATATACCCCACAGAGCGGGGTGGATTAGGAGAAGGCCAGCGAAAATAGAGCGGCACCAAAACACTCATGCAAACAGCTCCCAGGAGGAGCAGAGCAGGATAGGAAAGGCTAGGAAAATAAAACGAGGCATTCCTCGCACGGATTTCAACACCGGGGGTTAAGCAGAGTTGAGTTCTCCCTTCCACCCCTCATTCCTGTGCCGAGCGGGGAACCGTATCGATTAATCTTAAACGGGGAAGGGAAATGCAAACAAGAAATGTGCTGGGCTGGGGACGGATCCAAACCCTGCTGAAACCGAGCCTGCCTTTCCCATCTAATTCCGCTAGCTGGGGTGGGGGGGGCACCCCCAGCCGAGCATTTTCAAGGCACAGGAGAGCAACTTGCACCTGCAGAGAGCACCCAAATTTTGTCCTCAACCCGAGAGGGGTCACTCCGGAAGGATACCGCTGTCACTCCCAGCAGAACGTCCCGCTGTCACCGCATAGGACCTGGCCGGGATTTTATCTACGAACGTCAACGCCCACTTAAGGTGCATTTTGCAGGGAAAAATTAAACATTTCTGAGTCACCCAGCTTTTGGATGCAGGCTGAGCGTCAGACGAGCGGAGACGTCGTGCTCCGATCTGCACCGTGAGTTTTGCACCCAGAAGCTCCAAGCTCCCTCCCGCGGTGCCTGAGCGGTGCGGAAAACAAGATGGGAAGGGGAGCGCTGCTGGGGAAAGGCCAGGCCAGCGGGGGTTTGTGCTGGATGCCCACAGCGCCGGCCGCGGGGCTTAGCTTGCAGACAGACTCTTCCTCCGCTTGATCACCCCTTGGTGCGGCCGGGGGCTTCCCTACCTCCCAGCCGCAAAGAAAAGTAAATATCCGAGATGCCAGAAGGGATAAGGGAACAGCGGAACGTGCCTGTAGGTGTTGCTCAACCCAGGAACGCACATTTTGGACGCCTGGGACATGACATCAGCTCTTGAGGTTGGTGGATTTGCTCCACGGCTCCCAAATAATTAGAATTTTTGCAGCTAGAGCAGCCACGATGGGAGAACACAAGAGCATAATTTGGGGCAGAGGGGGGCTGAATGAGATTCTCAGCTGCTTTAAATCCAGCCCCGGTGATGGGTTTTTCCTGATTTTCACCAAAGTGCATGGTCATTTATCCATTAATACAAGCCTAAACCTGATGCTTTCACCTGGAAATTCCCCATTTCAGCTTTCAGAGAAACCGGAGGTGTTCTATCCATGGACAGCATTCCCTCCTGTTCACCACGCACTGTATTCACTTGTGCACCAGGGGCAGGGCGGGGTTGGGATGGTGGAGGCGCAGGGATGCTGCCAGTGCAGGGACAGGGTTGGGATGGCAGAGGGGCAGGGATGCTGCCAGGGCAGGGACAGGGTGTGG
>NW_009258911.1:109691-117134 GCF_000687185.1 Egretta garzetta
GGGCGGGGTTGCGGGTATGCTGCCGGGGCAGCCACCAGGGCCCGGCGCAGCGGGGTCCGACGCTGGAGGCTCGTGCCTATTTCCCAGCGCCTCTGCCTGCGCCTTCGCAGCCCGTGCCCGATGCAAACCCGACCGTGGCAGACGGACCGACGCTCCCCGGGGAGAAACAGCTCAGGCACCGCGGGAAGCGGGAGAGGTGCTTCCTCCGGACCGGGCCCCTGCTGCATCTTTTGCTTTGCAATTCACCTCTCTTCCCGGACCAGCAATGCCAAGCGTCTCCCGCTCCCCGCAAAGGAACATTTTCCAAGCCCTTCGATCGCTTCCAGCTCTCTTCTCTGAACTCTCTCCAGCAGGACCTGAGATTTCACAGAAGATGCTCCATATCGCTATTTCAGGTCAAGTTATGTGATCAGAATATTTCTCCTTTTCATTTCTCCTGCATCTTAACAGGTTTTTTTTTTCCCCCCTATTTTTTTTTGCTTGTCTTAATCAGATGCCAAGGAACGTGAAACAGCGGCTGCACTCATGAGGATGCAGCCAGCTCCTAGGAAGCCCAGGCTTTCCAGAGAACGTGTCCAGCAGCAGAAGGGGCAGCAGCCATGCTGCAAATCACCCTGGAGAGAGCAGCTTGGGACCTGCCGAGGGGCTGGCGGAGCCGGGCAAGAGCCACTCCAGGCACATCTGCATGGTTAAACGGGGCAGGGACCCTCAGCCCGACCTCCCCAGGCACCAGATGCCACCGCCTGCCACAGCCAGAACCCACGGGCTTTTGGCAAAGGCAATCCCCCAGGTTTTACTTCTTGCTGCTTTGAAGCATCCCGAGCTCCCCGCCTGGGACTGCCACAGGAAGAAAAGGGACGGAGTGTGGCATTGCAATGGAAAGCTAAACACCCCCGGTGTGTTTTACAGCTGCAGCCTGCTCATGAGTTGGGACTTCTGTTTCTTCTGTGGGTAGCAAATAAAGCAAAACCTAGAGCAAAAATACAAGCCTCCAGCAGTTTCCTCCAAATTCATTAACATGCTGAAGGAGGCAGAAAGGGCTTCGAAAGAGGCTGATTGACATTCCTATACCATCTGACTGCGGAAAAAAAAATAAAACCCAATCTTAGCAGAATCCCCCCCAACTTATTACCAGAAGATCTTTTGCTGAATGCATTCTTTTAAGAAAGATTTTCAAAGCTCTTTTGCTTTTGAGAAGCGTAGGCTCTGCTGTTGCACCTTAGCAAACGAAGCACACGTTGCTTCCGACAAATGAGCTGGACAAGGGATGATGTTACTGGCGTCATTCTGTAGCCGCTTACCTACCCGCCGCCCAAAGGGGGTGCTCTGGCAGGAGCTCTGAAGGTGAAATGAAGCTGTGCCGCTTCACACGTGCTCAGGATCCCACCCCACCCATCCCACAGAAGGGCCGAGGAGAAGGGGAAGGGGTGGGCATTGCTCACGGCAAACGACCTGATGCTCCGAAACGCTTCACGGAAGCCCGTCCTGACAGGCAGGCGATGGGGATGCTCGGAGAGCTCCTTCTCCAGGACCCCCCAGGGCAGCAGGTCTCCAAGCTCAGCCAGAAGCTGCTCCTGGGGCCACTCTTGCTTTTTTCCAAAGTTGATTCCCCCCCACCCCACCCCACCCCCCATGGAACTGGATGGAAAATTCCACCCAACGCAATCAGGAAAAAATCTGAGAGAAAAACCCTCCTGCAGGGAAACGTCAGAGCCTTTTACAGTGATCAGAAACGCCGAAGCAAAACATTGCCATCTTTCTGAAATTAATCCTGCTTTTGGGGCAGAAGAGGCTTTCCATTTGGCAAATGGGTGTGATGGTTTGACTTCTTGCCCCAAAAAAGACCTCCACCAAAAAATAATATAAAAAAAAAAAAGAAATGGGTATTTTCCATCAGCTGAAAGCCCCATTCTTCACTCTCGTCCTCCCCAAACCCTCCACTCTCGGCTCAGATGGAGACCCCGCTTCTAGCCTGGAAGCTCCATGCTCTGAGCAGCCCCTGCCCCGGGGCAGGGCGCAGGATGGGGACCCACCGTCACGCCCAGCCAGGGATGCTCCATCTTTCCCCCTCCAATAAACATTCCAGGTCACTCTTTCATCCCGCTGCCCCAAAGCCCCCCCCTTCCCGGCAGCAAGGGCTCACGCCCTGGCACTCCTTGCCTAAGCCGCTATTAAAAGTGGCTGCAGCACAGGAAGCCTCTTCAAAATTAACACAAAACCATAACCCTCCCGAGGGAGGATCAAATTAGCCAGTTCCCGCATGAAGAAGGGGCATGAGGGGTTTTTGTTGTTTTTTCTTGTTTGGTTTTCAAATCCTTGAAAGCAACTGGAAATTTGAGGAAACGCACGTCAGAGTTTTCAAAGAAACTTTCTGCCCTGTGAGAAGGAACACGCCTGCTCTGCCGGCTCACAGCCCGCTGCCGATTAACTGATGGGTCAAGATCATGGAATCACGGAATGTTTTAGGCTGGAAGGGACCCCCAGAGGTCACCCAGCCCAACCCCCTGCAGGAGCAGGGACACCTTTAACCACATCAGGTTGCTCACAGCCCCGTCCAACCTGGCCTTGGATGTTCCCAGGGATGGGGCCTCCACCCCCTCTCTGGGCAACCCCTGCCAGGGTTTCACCACCCTCAGTGTAAAGAATTTCTTCCTTAGATCCAGTCTAAACCTACCCTGGTTTAGTTTAAAACCATCCCCCCTTGTCCTGTCACAGCCGGCCCTGCTAAAAAGATTTTCCCCCTCTTTCTTATGGGCCCCCTTTAGGCACTGAAAGATCTCAGTAACAGAACCAAAAAGCGAGGTGGAAGGTAGCTATTGACTCCCAGACCCGCCGTGGGAGTACGCTTCGGGATCTTCAAGAGAATTCTGCACTTCGTACTGAAATAGGAGCAGATGGAGGCAGGCGTATGATTAAAACAAGGAGATATTTTTTGTCTGTCCCTTGCCAGCGAGCTCTGCCCACGGCGAGGGGACCCGCTCCTGCGCCAGCGCCCCCCCAGCGCGTATGGGCAACCCAACCCATCCCACCCTGGGAAGATCAGGCTCTTCCACAACGGCCTTTGGGGGTTTGGGCCAAGCTTCTGGCATCAATAAACCAACTGATATTAGCTACTATCGCAATGGTTACGGGCTGATACCTTCATTGCAACCCAACCGCTAAATGTTGCTGCTTTAAGCCCAAATTTACGGGCCAAAGCAAAGTGACTCGGAATCAGCGGGAAGCCCTGAGAAGCGTTCGCGCTGTGAAGCATTAACTCCCTTTTATTAGGGGCTTACATTTTTACTACTGTGATGCTTGGCCATTCTGTACCAGTTTAATATTTTAAGAAATCACCACCACCAGGAGTAAAGGAGTCGTTTTTCCTCCTCCTCCCCCCTCGCTGCGACAATAAAAATGATTAGTGCAGACAAAGTCCACAGAAAGGATCCCGATGCCAAGCCCGGCTCCGAGCTGCAAAAACACCCAAGAATTGATTCTTCGTGTCTGCAATAACCGATTCCATATGTGCCACCGTCAGCCGCGCCGCCTCCGTGCGCCCGAAGCCTCCGAGAGCCGGGTGCCGGGGCGAGCAGGCCGCAAGCTTTGCAGGTTTATCCCGTTTATCCAGTGCCAGCTTACCCACCGGGATCTAAATTGCTGTTCCCGGTTCTGCTTACGCGCCCGCTGGTTTTCTCCTTCACCCTCCAAACCGTACGGTCCGTAGGCTCGGAATTGCCTCCTACAGACGTAGGTGTGGGAGAAGCGAGCGCACCGCTGCCTCTCGCTGTACGCCTGCCTTGGGGCACGACCCCCCTGCCCCCCTTTCGCAGAGGGACGACTCCTTCATTGCCCTTCATATGTCTTTTTTTGGGCCAAGCATGTGTCTGGGTCTGGAAGGCGGTAAAAAGGCATTCTGGCAGGATGCTCCTGTAGCTCCAAGGCTTTTTCTTGGAGAATTTAAGTGAAAAATCAATGAGCTTCTCATTTAGCCTTCGCTCGGGTTCTTTTCCTCCCTTTAAACGCCAGCTGCCGTACCGACGCACAAGGGAAAACCAACCCAGAGCTGAACTCGAGGGGCGGTTTTGCTACTCCAGAAGCAGTTGCCACGGAAAGGGAAGATCCTTCCACCTGGGTCGGCCCCTTGCAGGTCCAGGAAACCGGCCGAAATGGTTTCTTAAGTGGATCCAGGAGATCACGGGGACCGAGAGGCTGCCAAGCCAAATATTGCTCTAAAGCCTGCGCTACTTCACTGGTCCTGAGGCGCAGGCTACGGGAGCCGGGGCTCCAGAAGGGACACGCCGGGCATCCAGAGGCTCCGGCAGGGACACGCCGGGCATCCAGCGGCTCCGGCAGGGCACCTCCAGCCCTTTGGCACCAGCTGCCCGAGCCCCGGAACTGCAATGGAAACGTCCTCAAACCAGGCAAGCCCCTGCCTTTCCAGGCACTGTTCCCAGCCTCCAGAAAGCCAATGCATCCCCTTCCCACCTTGCTAGGAGGAGGAGGCCTTTAAAAAGCCATTTTGGTAACAAACTGGGGTTTTTAACAGTTTTGCCAACTCCGAGCTGAGCCCTCGCTGCATTTCTCCATCAGGTATCTCCTACGGCTCCAGGGACGGCAACCGGTCGTCTCCAAGCCTTCCACTCCCCCGAAGCGCCCTGGTGTTAGCCAAACCAACAAAGTGGCCAAGAAAAAAAACAAAAAAAGAAGAAGAAAAGCAAAGCCTGAAGCTTTCCAGCAAGCAGCCCTGTAATGAACATGATTCATAACAAAAATACCAGGGGAAAGTAGGAGATGGGCTTCTTTCTCCCCCGCATTACTGGCAGGTTTTGTAACCTTATGTGCTTTTGGGCTTAGGTCCAGATTAACCATGTTTAAGAGTAGGAAAATAAAGGTTCATCTCACGATGGGCGGATGAGCAGCAGAGCGAGCCAGGTCCCCAGGCGGGGAGGAACCGTGCCGTGAGATTCCTCGGCCGACTCGTGCCGTGGGACCCTGCCCAGCCGACGCAGTGCTGGGTGCCTGGGTCCCCCCGGGGGGGCTTCAGGCTGCAGCTCCCTCCCTCCCACTGCGACGGCCCCGCATGGGCCTCTCGGTTTCAGGGTTGAGGGCTGTCGGTTCAACCCGCGGCTCTGGGAGCGTTACCTGCTTGGGGCCAGCACCTGGCTGGGAAAAGGTGCCAAGCTGCAAAGGGATGTTCTCACTTCGGGATGTGGGATGAGGAGCCTTGCATTTAGCGTGGAGGAGCAGGGATGGAAGCTGGGTGTTATAACCAGGAAAGCAAGCCCCGAGGGAACAAACTGGCTCCCCCGGACAGCCTCCGGGAAAGCAGGAAACGTCTTTCGTTGGTCCTGCTTAGGGGTTCGAAAGCTGCCTGAGCAGAAACACAGCAGCCAGGCGCTTCTGCTGGAGCCCAGCTCCGGCACTGTCAGCCCCAGGAGTTCAGAAATCATGAGCCAGGTCCAAAGAAAACAGAAGACAAGCTCAGAAACCAGGCAAATAATAATAATAAAAATAATAAATCCTGGGCTCTTTTCATTTCCCTTCCCGTTTTCGACCCCAGACCTTTCCAAGATTTCCTCTATGGCTACAAAGCCAGGAGGCTTGCGTCTGTGAAGAACGCGGCTGCGTGCAATGACGTGACCCCAAAGCCGGGGCTTTAAATAAATGCCCCCGACTTTGTCAAGGCGCTTGCTAACGCCGCAGAAGCCTGGGCCGCAGCGTTCCTCAGGCGCAGGAGCGGCCGTGCGCCCTGTATTTAAGCGTGGGTTATTTTTAATGTGGATTAGCGCAAGGGCTCACACCATTTTGGTTGAGCCCGGTCCCCCGATGTGGCACCACTAACAATGGTTAACGATGCTGCCACCGACGCAGGGCGGGTGGCTCCTCGTGTCCCCGCACTGCAGCGGTGACGGTGGGGTCCCGGGGGTCAGTCCTGGCCTCCTGCCTTGCTCTGGGACAGGCCACCCTGCCCCCTCCTCGCTTTCTACACCTGCAGCACCGGAAGGGAACCCCAGCCTGCCTCACGGCACATCAGGCGCTTCTTGGGCACCACGGCGTGAAAGAAATAAGGTGGAAGGAATGTGGAAATGAGTTATTGCCCCGCGATGCTCGCTGGCACTGCGCCTGGCCCTCGCACAGCGCAGGGGGGGGCGAGGAGGTGCTGGTGGGACACCCCGCCACGTCTGCCGCTGGCACATGCCGAGGAAGGACGGGGTCTCCTCTGCCTCCGCCCTTGCTCTTGGTTCTGCAGCGTCACCGGCCCTCTGAGCCACACCTGCCCCCCAGCAACACGCAAACACCTCAGCACGTGCCTTCCCGACAGTGTTTTGGAGCAGGTATCCAGCAAGGGGGGAGGGCTGCTCTCCCGGTCGCCAGCAAAAACCTTCTGTACCGCTTGGCACCCGTATCCCGCAGCTGCACTCTCGGTGGCAGCTTTCCACCCAGGCTTCATCCCACCGCATTGCTGTTGGACCGGGTTACGCCTTTCCAGCTCAGGCTTAATGCCATTAAAAGAGCTGTAATGGCTTGGAGAGGCAGCAGGGTTGCAAACGGTGGTGGGGCTTTGGGGGGCAAGGCGCCGGGAGGTAAAAGCTGCTGCTGTTGCTCACCCTGTGTCCCCTGGCACCCACGCTGCCCGAGCTGTTGAGCTGAGAGGTCCCCAAGGGTGATGTTCCCAGAGCCCCTCACCCTACCACCGGCCTCGGGAGGCAGGATACAAACACTGCCAAGACACCCGCATCCTCGGAGACAAACCACAAATCACGCTACCTCTACAGGAGCATCAGTCCTATTTGTCACCATCTTCCCCACCCTTGCTCCAGGTCCTTTTTCCAGGGCTGGATTAGGGAGTAGCCCATGCCAGCCTACGCCTTTTTACCATGCCACCAGCCTCTGAAAAGTCCGGACTGGAGATCCAGAGGGTTCCCTCTTCTCTGCTTCATACAAAATCCAATGTAGAGTGGTTCCCTTACAAGCCCACATGCTCCAGGAATAATCGTTAGCCAAAAAGGGGGAGGTAGCTGCAGCCCCCTGAACTGGAAGGTGCCTCGTGCACCAAGTCAGACATCCCAGTGGAAAAGGCTGGAGCTGGGATAAAGTTTGCTGCCCGCTGCTCCCACGTCGTAGCACCGGAGCGAGACACCCTAGCAGGACGGTCCCCATCTCCACACAGATCAGCATCCTGAAGGGGTTTTTTGGGGGGGATGCCAGGGTGGGAGCATCCCAGCTGAAGCTGACACCTCGTGGGCATCGCCCTTTTCCCCGTCACCACAACACGTACCAACTCCGGGCACGGCACCAGCTGGGGTAAACTCCCCACCTTGTGGAAGGAAGCTCTTGAAAATCCTCACCCAAGGCAAACACGCAGCTTTGCTTCCCTCAACCCTGTACACGTTTAGGTCGGGCTAATTCAGCCCCTCCTCGGACAGCCCTGCTCTGCATCTCACCAGCTCCTCCTGCTGA
>NW_009258911.1:117208-120666 GCF_000687185.1 Egretta garzetta
AAGGCAACACAGCCAAACCGTGCACCCCAGGAGCCCCGGGCGCTGCGGAAAATAACTTAGGGAGCTGCCCCAGGCGAATCCGAGAGACCCCGTGCCACAGCCAGAGTGCAGATTTTTTTTTTTCCCCTACACTAAAACCATAAATTGGGAACAGCTCCTCGCGGCACCGTGAGATTCAAGTCATAAACTGCTCAGTTTTCTTTTTTAATTGCCACGAAAGTTCTGTCCGTCGGGTCATGCAAGCGCCCAGCCCTCCCTCTCCTTCCCAGCCGTGCATTTGTGCTGTAACCTCGTCAGCCCCGCACAGGATGGCGCTTTGCCAAGCACAAGGGGGGGTCCGTCTGGAACCTGGAGGAACCCCACGATGCCCCTGCCCCGAGTTAAAGACCAAAGATTTATCCCCAAAGCCTCTCGGGCATTGAGCAGGTACCGGGAGCCGAAAGCGGGAGGCTTACGAGGGAAAGAACAAGACCCGGCCAACACATCAAGGCATCACTCACCCCCCGTGGAGTCGGGGGGCAGAGGTGGGGAGGTGTCCGAGAGCCCAGGGGCGCTTGCCGGCTCGAGGAGCTCCTACATCCACCAGAAGGACGGACACGAGGAAAGAGCAGGGACATAAAAGCCTTTGGGAAGCGGCTGACGTTTGGGCCGGAAGAAGTCTAAGATGAGGCGTTCCTTTGAGCCCTTGCTTGGGGGGCGTTCCTTCGAGCCCTTCCTGGCGGGGGTTTATCTGCTACAAACCTTTTGTCATCAGGCAGTTTTTGGCTCTGTGCCCCAGTATTGTCTCAGCGCTGTGGTTTCGGTGTAAGGGGATTCGCCTGCGAGCAGCCGCCGACAAGGGGACAGGGCACCCACGCGACTGCCAACATCTCTTGACCTCAGCACAGGCAGAGGAGCCTTTAAGCTACAAACCCCACAATTTTAAAGGAAAAAAAAAAAAAGCTGTTTTCTTAGGGCCACAAGCTACGTGGTTTTTAATTCGCGTTGCCTCCTCTCCCTCTCTTCCCTTTGAACGTTTCCCTTTTTGGTCATAAAAAGGCAGAGGAAATAATCCTGGACCGAGGTTTTGTTTCCAAATCCAAGGGGTCTTAGCAACCACTCAGCAAAGTCTAGCATCTCCGAGCTGTTTCTTTTATAAGCCACTGGCAGAATTTTGCCCTGACACTTTTAAAATTTATTAACAAAAAACCCCCAAACAACCAAAATCACAATTTTTTCAAATCATCACACCCAGGGCAATGTCTTTTCCAGAGCCATGGCTATTTGGCTTGTGGAAGGACCTTTCAAGGTCAAGCCTGCTGACCTGCAGAGCCAACCCACCGGCTGGCCCCTGGCCTGCTCGGAGAGCAGCAGGTAGCTCCTTCCTAACCAAGACAGAAGATGCTCATGGTTAGAAGCAGCAAGAGATGGAAATAAAATACTAAGGTGCTCTGCCTTGATCAAAACCTTATCTCCTATTTTATCCCACAGGTACGCCTATGGATCTCAGAGCAAGGCGCAACACCGTTGGGTACCCACGTCGCTGCCATCTCCGCTTTTGTTTGCAGCCAAATGCAGAGATCCAACCCCCAACCCCCAGCCTAACCCTGCTGACTCACTCTGGGCTAGGACAACCAATGCTTTGCTTTAATCTAGACCTAAAACCGAGTGTTTGCCTAACGGCTGGCTGCTGCATGGCTGCTCTTTGCCGAAATGACCGGCCCAGCTTTGGGAACGGCTGCCAAGTTCAGGTCCCTACCTCCAACACCTTGCGTGAGGTTTTGAGGAAGAATAAGTTTTCGGTATTTGGTGGAATTCCAAAAACGTGCTGAAAACTATGCCAGGAGCTGAGATCCTAAGCTGTAGGCTTTCCCCAATTTCTTCCTTATCACTGCTGTAAACGAAACCAGCCTTCCCGTTACAGCCACCGGCGGCACCAGGGGGACACAGCACCCTGGAGGGGCTCAGCATCATCATGGGATCTTCGCTCCCACCACCACTGCCCATCATGGGAGGGCACTGGGGTCCCCTCCCCTGCTCCAAGGGGGCAACCCACCACCCGCGACGCCTTTTCCCGCATCTTACAGAAATCCCCAAGTGCCAAATTTCAGCTGGCGGGAACTGGCCCGCCCCCATTGACTCCAGGGGGGAGCCGCTGATGTACCCCTGCTGAGGAAGGGATGCTACTGAGCAAGCGTCATTAAATCGCATCGCGCAGGACCCAACTGCAGCCGCCGAGGGCCGGGCTAAATGCAAACTGTCTGGCTTCTACACAAAACCGCACAAGCCCCGGAAAATCAATTTTCTGGGTTTTGTGTAATTTTCCACAGGACAGAAGAGAGAGCCTGTGTTCCATCTGGCCTTCGGGGGAAGGTTAGGGACTCAACAAGAAAGAATTCAATTGACCTGAAAGCAGAAAACAACACGTTTCAAACAGTGAGACAGAACTTGGATTTCTTGAGCGGTTTTTAGCAGAAACGCTGTAAAAACCATCCAGAGCCCTGAGTCGAGGAGACATCCGCGCTCCTCCCCCCCGTTTAGTAGCCTCTCATCCCACAAATCTGACTTTTTTTTTCTTCCTTTGTGGAGTTAAGAAGTTCTTTGCTACTCGAGAGGTTACTCCTCAATGCTTCTGGAGTCTCCCAACACTTGGGCTTCCCACGGGATTTTGCGTGTGAGCAGATGGAGCAGGAAAAGGGAGGCAGAAGAAAGCCAAGGGCTCGGCGGAGACCCACGGTGCGCAGCTGCGCCTGCGGAGGGGGATGCTGGCACGGGGCTGGTTCGCACCCAGCCAGGACCCGAAGCAACACGCTTCACCACGGAGCGAAGGAAAACGCTCCCTGCCCACCTTCCCGGCCCCGGCGCCAGGCAGCAGCCGGGAAAGCCAGCCGGGGCCAGGAGCACAGCAAAGCAGCAGCCCAGGGCAGGGCAGAGCGCGGCATGGTTGCCCGCTTCACTCTACCACCTGAGATTTCCAAAACCCAGAAAAAAGCCCAAAGCCATCACCCGACTGCCAGAAGCGTGGGGCCGGTCCTTCAGCCCGTATAAATCAGTTTATTCTGATTTACGCCAGTCAACAACCCAGCCGCTGAGTTGTTTGGCTCTTCCCCCCCCTTCCCTTATTTTTTCAGCAGAGCGTGCTTGCCCTCGCCAAGCTGCCTGGAATGAAAAACAAAGCCCAATGTGCCATGACGGAGGCTTCTAGGCATTGCTGCAACGCAAATAATAAATACTGGGAATAACCCCCCCAGGGTGGGATCCATCCCTCCCCTCGGCTCCCCGGCGGAGGGCGGCAGCGCAGCCCCGTACTTTGCACACAAGAGCGGTCGGCAGGGAAAATCCCAAGACCAACCTCCCCGCAAAGCCGCACGCCCAAGCCCAGCTCGGAGCCACAGAAACGGGGCAGGGAGGGGCCCCTGCATCCCACAGCGCCAGCCGCCTTTACACCCCCTTCCCGCCAGGAATGACCCTGGGGGGCT
>NW_009258912.1:0-427 GCF_000687185.1 Egretta garzetta
ACCCTCTGGACTGTAGAAGGACCCTGTCCTGCCTGGTGTCACACCTTGGGCATGAGCTTATCCCCAGAGTGCTGTGGGGAGCTCCCTGGGCAGGCTGAGCGCTGACCCAGGCAGGCAGCAGAGTCATTGCCGGCGGCACACAGCCCCCTGGGGTTCAGGCACCCTGCTGGGAAGGACAGCCCTGGGCACTGCCGGCTCCACACCCAGCTTCCCACCCTTGCAGCCTTCTCTAGGAGAAGGGACCTTTCATGCCTTGTCCCTCTGATGGTGTGGCAGGGAAGCCCTGCTCTGGAGCATGTTGTTCTCCACAACAAAGAAAACCTGAGCACCATCCTGCCAGATCCTCACTGCAGCAACCTGTGAGAGCTCTAGGAGACCCCTCAAAGACACCTGCATATTGCCCTGAAGCCAGAGACTTACTGTGTTA
>NW_009258913.1:0-4191 GCF_000687185.1 Egretta garzetta
TGCAGAGATCGCCCGTCTGATAACTAACCTTGCATGGCGGTTGTAGAACACTTCCTTGTGCATTGGTATATTGTACGTCCCTTACTCAAGGCAAAATCGCTGCGTATTTTTCGTCTGAGTTCTGAGGCCAGGAAAATTCGTGGTTATTTATTGTTACTGTGACTTTTAAAAACTAAAATAACATTAGAGCCGGCTTCCCTATCCTGCCTACGAGGCATCACAAGGTGGATGAGCACCACAGTTGACATCCAGGTTAACCACCAGCACACCATGACTTTATTTTTCTTTCTCTGGGCACCTCTCATTACATCCCATTCTGTTTCAGATCTTATGGAAAAGCTTAATTTTCCAATTTAAGCACTGTCTGCACTCCTCTTGTTTGTTTAATTGCATACCTCTCTATTTTGGGGTCTCAGCCTGCAGAAGCACAGCTGGAACTTGGTTTCAGCTTTCATAATCTTGGCAAACTTTATGGCGTGACCCTGATTAACGCCAATAATGCAACGGCGAAAAAGAAAGAACAAACCAATGAACCATAAAATAATTTAGGTTGGAAGGGACGTCTGGAGGTCATCTAGTCCAACACCCTGATCGAAGCAGGTCCTGTTAGATGAGGATGCTTGAGCCTTGAGCTCCTCCAAAGGTGGAGTTTCCTCAGCTTGTTCTAATCTTTGACCAACCTCATGGTAAAAAGCTACAACACCAATTTTTCTTTCCATTTCATGGGAAGTTCTCATGTTGCAGCTTGTGCCTGCTGCCTCTTACACAACCAAGGTGACTCTCCAAGAAGATGTCATAGGGATGGAAAAATGTAGTGAGGACATTGAGCCCCAAACTGGTCCCTGAGGCTTACAGATGTTGTTACCCAGGGAGGCTGTGGAGCCTCCATCCTTGGAGGTGTTCAAAAGGTGTCTGGACAAGGTCCTGGGCAATCGGCTCCATCTGGCCCTGCTTGAGCAGTGGGGTTGGACCAAATCACCTTGGGGTTCTTTAGTCCAGAGAAGAGAAGGCTAAGGGGAGACCTATCGCCCTCTACAACTGCCTGACAGGAGGCTGTAGCAAGGTGGGGGTCGGTCTCTTCTCCCTGGTAACGGGCAATGGGATGAGGGGAAATGGTCTGAAGTTGCACCAGGGCAGGTTTAGGTTGGACATTGGGAAAAATTCCTTCATGGAAAGGGTTGTCAGACACTGGGAGGGGCTGCCCAGGGAAGGGGTCGAGTCCCCATCCCTGGGGGGATTTAAAAGCTGGGCAGATGAGGTGCTTATGGACAGGGTTTAGTGGTGGGATAGCAGGGTTATGGGAATGGTTTGACCTGATGATCTTAAAGGGCTTTTCCAACCTCAACAATTCCATGATTCTATGATTCTATGACCTCTGGAGGCCCCTTCCAACCTGAACTAGTCTGTGATTCTGCACAGAGCACGGGAGATCCGAACCCACAAGTTGCAAAATCTACGAAGTCACACTGTAGCTGTGCACACACCTGATTACTCTTCGTGTTCTAATTTTCACTTCCTCTCTGCTGTTTTGAAAACAGTGATAGAAAGTGCATAAGAAGATGAGCTATGTGATAGAGAGGCGTAGAAGACTTCCTCAATCCTCTGAGCTGGGGAATTATTGACCACCAAACAAAATGCAAGTCAGAAAGAATTTCGTGGGGTTTTGGAAAAAGAATTATAACGTGTTGACTGTATCACTTTATTCCATAATTCTGGTTGTGGTTGAAGAAATAATGGAGATTGAATTTAAATGTCCCCAGAAGGAGTCACTGAAGAAATGGTACGTTTTTTCCTACTTTTTCTGCCCAGCTTTCATCGTATTTTTCCTGAGCTTGACCTCCAACCCTGCCTGCATTCCCTGGGCTCGCTGCATTAGGAAATGCTCATGCTGCCGGAAGAGTGAGGTCGTTTTTAAGGCATTTCTACCTCCTCTGATTTGGTGCGTGATCCTCCTGTGCGACGGCAGATACATAGGCTGCGTGGCTTCAAGAAATGAAGGAAACAGCACTCAAACTGCAACCCAAAGCGGAGCAGGAGAAATACCCAGTGACTTCTACGTAATATCTCAGGTAAGAGTCCTAGGAATCTAGGATTTTAGGTATTTCAGTGTCACTTATTCTGTCTGTGTGGAGAATATGGGATGGATAGCAACAGGAAAACCATTTCGTCTTACTCCATGGTTCTTCTGGAAGTGTACACATGAGTTTTGCATCTGGTTCTTAAAGCATGTCTAATGAAAATAAGAAATAATGTACTGTTTGAGAGAGGGAGACTGATGGTTCTTGTTTCATTGAGTAGATCTCTTACCATCATAGAATAATGGAATCGTTTCAGTTGGAAAAGCCCTTTAAGATCACCAAGCCAAACCGTTCCCCTAACCCTGCCACCCCACCACTAAACCCTGGCCCTAAGCACCTTGTCTGCATGGATTTTAAATCACCCCAGGGATGGGGACTCGACCCCTTCCCTGGGCAGCCCCTTCCAGTGTCTGACAACCCTTTCCATGAAGGAATTTTTCCCAATGTCCAACCTAAACCTGCCCTGGTGCAACTTCATTTCCCCTCATCCTATCCCCTGTTACCAGGGCGAAGAGGCCCACCCCCACCTCACTACAGCCTCCTCTCAGGCAGTTGTAGAGAACGATAAGGGGTCCCCTCAGCCTCCTCTTCTCCAGGCTGAACACCCCCAGCTCTCCCAGCTGCTTCCCAGCAGCCCAGCGCTCCAGACCCCTCCCCAGCTTCATCGCTTTCCTCTGGACATGCTCCAGTAACCCAAAGTCTTTCTTGGAGTGAGGGGCCGAACCCTGAACACAGTTGTCATCTCGCCACAGCAGGAGCAAGGAATGTATTTTGCAAAAGGAATTACATGGCTTAATGCTAATGCAAGGGTTTTAATACAGTGACGTATTAAAACGGTGACTCCTCCCACTCAGGTGCAAAACATTTTTAGGAGCATAAAGTCCAGTGACATCCTTAGTTTTAATGTTTTTCCTTTCAGGTTGTAGGGCTGGTCAGTCTTACTGCTGTCATCATTCTTTACGGCCTGTACTACATGTACCCCTTCTGGTTCTGCTGTAACTATGGAGAAGGATATTGGAGAGAGGAGCTGGAGATCCTCTTGGAGGAAAAAGCAAGGAAACATTTGGAAAAAATGAAGGAAGAGGGTGTAGAGAAGATAATGGATGAGGAAGTGAAACCTTCTCTCCAGCACGTTAATTTCTGGAAAAACCTAGATTTAAGAAACGTGGTGGCAAAAATAAGGGAAGTTGTAGAGCCTGTTGTTAGAGACATATGGGTGGCGAGAAAACAAGGAATTGAACAAAGTGTGCCTCTCACCTCCTGCACTGACATGACCACAGCACAACCAACTGTAGTCATCAACACTTCGTTCTGAAGAGGTGGGCAGCTAGTGTTTCCGAAGGGGCCAGAGCAGGTGCCGATGGGGGCAACACCAGGATGCTCCATCTGCCCACCCTGGGCTTGCTAGGGAAAGCACCCGCCCTGCTCCCACCTCAGTCCTCCTGACCCCCAAAGCAGGTCTGGCTCTTAACAGGGTAGTCAGAAGAGTAGGTCGGGTTTATTGTCCTATGGATGTCAATCCAACAGGTACCATCAGACAGCACCAGTCACCCTACTATCCCTCTTCCTATTTCTTGGCCCTATTTTGTTGCTCTTTTACCTCTTTCTTCACCCCCAGTGTCCAGTCTTTGGTCCCAATTTTGCTATATCTGTACCCAAAACTGGTAGTTCTACTCCTGTTACCCAGAAAATCTTGGCTTTGCCTTTGCACAAAGCAAGGCCGACATAAGCAAAGGAAGAGGCAAATTCTTCAGGTCTTAAAGGTCAGAAGAAACGTGAGCTGGTCCTGGACATTGTGCTGGTTTGCACCATTCCCGCTTGATTCCTGCTTGCAAGGAATGAGCTACGGCCTAATTGCAATAAAAATTCCTGAAAGGGTTAAGTCTCGATGTCTGTGTCACCATCAAAGGGTGACTGCATAAATTAAGACGCTCCATTTATCCTCAAGTGAATCAGCTTTCATAGAATGTTTTGGTTTGGAAGGGACCCTTAGAGGTCATCTAGTCCAACCCCCCTGCAGGAGCAGGGACACCTTTAACCAGACCAGGTTGCTCACAGCCCCAGCCAACCTGGCCTGGAATGTTCCCAGGGATGGGGCCTCCACCCCCTCTCG
>NW_009258913.1:4271-5308 GCF_000687185.1 Egretta garzetta
CCCCCCCCCCCTTCCCCTGTGCCGCCCGGCCCTGCTAAAAAGCTTGTCCCCCCCTTGCCTCTGGGCCCCCTTTAAGCCCTGACTGGCCACACTCAGCTCTGCCCGCAGCCTTCTCTTCTCCAGGCTGAACACCCCCAACTCTCCCAGCCTGGCCTCATAGCAGAGGGGCTCCAGCCCTCAGATCATTTTTGTGGCCCTCCTCTGGCCCCGCTCCAACAGGTCCATGCTCTTCATGTGCTGAGGGCTCCAGAGCTGGACGCAGGGCTCCAGGTGAGATCTCCCTTTCTGGGAGGGATGGTCCCCAGCTTCCTCGAAAGAAAAAAAGCAAGTCTGACTTGTTCCTCAGAAGAGGGGAAATGGGGAACGAGCATTAACCAGCAGCACTTGGTGTTGGGGTTCAGAACATGAAACTCAAGCCCGCTGCGGGTTTTTTTCCACCCCAGTGGAGCTCTGCTCCCTTCGTTGTGTGCCAGGAATTCCGAGCCTGCTGGTGTTCTTCCAAAATTTATTCGTGTTTATGAAGTCCTGGAGGATGGGGGAGGGATGGCGAACTCTTCCTCTGCAAGCCCGCAAGGTGCCTGCAGGTCGACCAGTTGTTCCGTTAGTGTGACGAACGGTGGATGGCCAAGAGCTCCCTCTACTGTGTGCAAAGGGCGAGAACAGAGAAGGAAGGAAAATTGCTCCCGCTCATTTTTCCACGCCAGGGAATACTTCAAAAGAGAAGTTTTGGGTAATCATAGAATCATGGAATCGTTTGGATTGGAAAAAACCTTTAAGATCATCAAGTCCAACCGTTCCCCTACATCTGCCATCCCACCACTAAACCCTGGCCCTCAGCACCTCGTCTGCCCGGCTGTTAAATCCCCCCAGGGCTGGGGACTCGACCCCCTCCCTGGGAAGGGTTCCCCATGGCCAACCTCACCCTGCCCTGGCACAACTTGAGGCCATTGCCCCCCATCCCATTGCCCGCTCCCTGGGAACAGAGCCCGACCCCCCCGGCTCCCCCCTCCTCTCAGGCAGTTGTAGGGAGCGATGAG
>NW_009258913.1:11571-12918 GCF_000687185.1 Egretta garzetta
GGAGCCGGCTGCAGGAAACGGGTAATGGGCTGAAGGAAAGAGATCCTTCATGCACCCCCCCCCCCGAAAAAAAAAAAGGGGGTGAAGAAGCCTCTGTAGGAGCCAGGGGGGGAGCTTGGAGGTGGTGGGGGGTCTCCTGTGATGGGTTTGGACCCATCTGGTCCACCCTGTGGTGTCACCAGTCTTTGGGGGGTGTTTTTGTTGCTCTTGGTGGAGGATGAGTGAGAGGGAAGAGGCGGGGGAGGGCCAAAATTAGGTCCTGGTGCTGGGAAAACTCTTGAGGTATTGAGAAAGAAGAAAGACGTTGACCCCCAAGAAGGATCCAGGTGGAGACTCCTGCAGTGGTGCCACCACATGTGATCTTGAGCCCCACCGGGGTCTCCTTGGGGTTGGAAAGCCAAATTGAAGTGAGGAGAAGAGCTAGGAGACGTCTCTGAGATGTCCATGCCAGTGTGAGAAGCTGGAAACTGGACATCTCCAGCGTTGCAGAGAAGTCGGAGAAGGATGGAGATCTTGGAGTGATGATCATTAGCGTCCATAGAAAGCTTTTGTTCTCCCCGTTGGTCCTCTGGCAACCATGAGCCCCAAAATCTTGTTCCCTTCCTCCAGCATCGGCTTCTTCATGGCAATGCTGGAAACGCTGCTTTAAGGGGTTGTGGTGGTTCAGGGTTGATGGTTGGAGCATGGTGGGCTGCTCTCCCAAGTCCTGTCGGGCCGGCTGGGCTCCTCTGCTGAGGTGGCCTCATCTTCATCCCCATCCCAGCACAGCCTGGTGGCCACCCATGGATGGGTTTGGCTTTTCAGTCAATGGTGGGAGCTGGACCATCTCCACCATTGCTGGAGGAGATGGAGGGCAGTGGGGTTGGAGGAGAAAGGTGGTGTCCTCTGCTGAGAACGAACTCATGAAGCATCTTCTCCCCCCCTTCCCCAGCAGGTCCCACCATGGCGAGCAGAGACCTGGAAGCATCCATTTTGCAATGCCAAGACCCCCCGCACCCACCCAGCACCCTCCAGGGCATCCCGGCGGTTGGGACACCCACCCGGAGAGGGACTCACCGGCGACAGATCCCACAGGATCCCACCACCTTCCCACAGCCCCTCACCCAAGGTCCGCTTGGCTCAGCGGAGGCCACCAGGAACCCAGAGAAGCCCTGGGTGAAGCGGGAGCCGCCAGCGCAGGGGAAGGACCGTCCCTACCCCTGCAGCGAGTGCGGCAAGAGCTTCGGCCGGTTGACCCACCTGAAGACCCACCAGCGGACCCACACCGGGGTGAAGCCTTACGCCTGCGGGGCTTGTGGCAAGAGCTTCGGCCACCTCTCCACCCTCACCACCCACCAACGCCCGCCC
>NW_009258913.1:13203-14208 GCF_000687185.1 Egretta garzetta
TCCCTTGTCCCCACTGCGGGAAGAGCTTCAGCAACAAGTCCTCCCTAGCCCGGCACACGCGCATCCACGCCCGGGCAGCCGCCAGGGACAAGTGAGGGGGGTGGGGTGGTTTGGTGGGGGGGAGGAGGAGGAGGGTGGCACCGCTTCATCCCAACGGAGGAGGTTGGTGATGGGTGACCACCATGGGAGGGATGGTTGAGGTTGAGTGGGTGAGGTGGACCTGGGTGGTGCCCCAGATGGTTGGTGCTGGTTTCCTTGCCCACGCGGCTGCTGCAGATGGACCGGGCATCCTGGAGGAGATGCGACATGGATGGGGTGAAGACCAACTGATGACTGATGTCCTCCACCAGCCTGGTGGCTCCTGGTCCCAGAGGAGACACGATATGGATGGTGGGATGAGGAGGGAGTGATCCTCCACCAGCCTGGCGGCTCCAGGAGGCGTCTCCCAGGTGCTGGAGAAGACACAATACAGATGGTGGGATGAGGAGGGAGGGAGTGATGGCCTCCACCAGCCTGGTGGCTCCAGGAGGCGTCTCCCAGGTGCTGGAGAAGACACAATACAGATGGTGGGATGAGGAGGGAGGGAGTGATGTCCTCCACTAGCCTGGTGGCTCCAGGAGACATCTCCTCGTCCCAGAGGAGACGCAATATGGATTAGTGGGACGAGGAGGGAGTGAGTGATGGCCTCCACCAGCCTGGTGGCTCCAGGAGGCATCTCCCAGGTCCTGGAGAAGACACGATACAGATGGTGGGAGGAGGAGGGAGTGAGTGATGGCCTCCACCAGCCTGGTGGCTCCAGGAAGCATCTCCCAGGTCCTGGAGAAGTCACAGTACAGATGGTGGGACAAGGAGGGAGTGATCAATGTCCTCCACCAGCATGGTGGCTCCAGGAGATATCTCCTGGTCCCAGAGGAGATGTGATATGGATGGGGGGATGAGGAGGTTGTGATCTTCCACCAGCTTGGTGGCTCCAGGAGGCATCTCCCAGGTCCTGCAGGAGACACA
>NW_009258913.1:14692-15403 GCF_000687185.1 Egretta garzetta
CAGTGAGCACCCCCCCATCCCCCCAACCCCAGGCCTTAAATTTTGGAGACCAACCCTACCTCACCGCCCGCTTGCCTGGACCCCCAGGGCTCAACGCAGGTGCTGGGGTGGCTTGGGCAGCTCCGCTCCCCTCCTCCCGGTGGGTTCACACACACACACCCCCAATTTTTGTCCCCCCACCCCCTCAGTGCAGTAACGACAGTTTTAGCCACTTGTTGGTTTGTGGTGGTTTTTTTTGGGGGGGAGGGCAGTTGATGGGGGAGGTTGGAGCTGAAACGCAGCGTCGTGGTTGCGTCGCAGCATAAGGGTTTGCACCACGGCGGCACGGTTGCGTCGCAGCATCACGTTCGCATCGCGGCACAGGTTTGCATGACGGCATCATATTTGCATCACAGTGCAGGCTTGCGCCGGGGCGTCGCGGTTGCGTCGCAGCACAAGGGTTGGCGTCGCGGTTGCGTCACAGCGCAGGCTTGCACTGGGGCGTCATGGTTGCATCGCAGCATAAGGGTTCGCGCTGCGGCGTCACGGTTGCATCACAGCGCAGGCTTGCGCCAGGGCGTCGCGGTTGCGTCGCAGCATAAGGGTTTGCACCATGGCAACACAGTTGCGTCACAGCATTACGTTTGCATCGCAGCACAGGTTTGCATGACGGCATCACGTTTGCATCACAGCACAAGCTTGCGCCAGGGCATCGCGGTTGGGTTGTGGCAT
>NW_009258913.1:16575-26016 GCF_000687185.1 Egretta garzetta
GCGTGCCAGCGCAAGGGTTGGCGTCGCGGTTGCGTCACAGCGCAGGCTTGCACTGTGGCGTCATGGTTGCATCGCAGCATAAGGGTTCGCGCTGCGGCGTCACGGTTGCATCACAGCGCAGGCTTGCGCCACGGCGTCGCGGTTGCGTCGCAGCATAAGGGTTTGCACCATGGCAACACAGTTGCGTCACAGCATTACGTTTGCATCGCAGCACAGGTTTGCATGACGGCATCACATTTGCATCACAGCGCAGGCTTGCGCCGGGGCGTCGCGGTTGCGTCGCAGCATAAGGGTTTGCACCATGGCGGCACGGTTGCATCGCAGCGTCACATTCGCGTCGCGGCACAGGTTTGCATGACGGCATCACATTTGCATCACAGCGCAGGCTTGCGCCGGGGCGTCGCGGTTGCGTCGCAGCATAAGGGTTTGCACCATGGCGGCACGGTTGCATCGCAGCGTCACATTCGCGTCGCGGCACAGGTTTGCATGACGGCATCACATTTGCATCACAGCGCAGGCTTGCGCCGGGGCGTCGCGGTTGCGTCGCAGCATAAGGGTTTGCACCATGGCGGCACGGTTGCATCGCAGCGTCACATTCGCGTCGCGGCACAGGTTTGCATGACGGCATCACATTTGCATCACAGCGCAGGCTTGCGCCGGGGCGTCGCGGTTGCGTCGCAGCATAAGGGTTTGCACCATGGCGGCACGGTTGCATCGCAGCGTCACATTCGCGTCGCGGCACAGGTTTGCATGACGGCATCACATTTGCATCACAGCGCAGGCTTGCGCCGGGGCGTCGCGGTTGCGTCGCAGCATAAGGGTTTGCACCATGGCGGCACGGTTGCATCGCAGCGTCACATTCGCGTCGCGGCACAGGTTTGCATGACGGCATCACATTTGCATCACAGCGCAGGCTTGCGCCGGGGCGTCGCGGTTGCGTCGCAGCATAAGGGTTTGCACCATGGCGGCACGGTTGCATCGCAGCGTCACATTCGCGTCGCGGCACAGGTTTGCATGACGGCATCACATTTGCATCACAGCGCAGGCTTGCGCCGGGGCGTCGCGGTTGCGTCGCAGCATAAGGGTTTGCACCATGGCGGCACGGTTGCATCGCAGCGTCACATTCGCGTCGCGGCACAGGTTTGCATGACGGCATCACATTTGCATCACAGCGCAGGCTTGCGCCGGGGCGTCGCGGTTGCGTCGCAGCATAAGGGTTTGCACCATGGCGGCACGGTTGCATCGCAGCGTCACATTCGCGTCGCGGCACAGGTTTGCATGACGGCATCACATTTGCATCACAGCGCAGGCTTGCGCCGGGGCGTCGCGGTTGCGTCGCAGCATAAGGGTTTGCACCATGGCGGCACGGTTGCATCGCAGCGTCACATTCGCGTCGCGGCACAGGTTTGCATGGCGGCATCATATTTGCATCACAGCACAGGCTTGCGCCGGGGCATCACAGTTGCATCACAGCATGAGGGTTTGCACCATGGCAACGCGGTTGCGTCGCAGCGTCACGTTCGCATCGCAGCACAGGTTTGCATGACGGCATCACATTTGCATCACAGCACAGGCTTGCGCCGGGGCATCACAGTTGCATCACAGCATGAGGGTTTGCACCACGGCGGCACGGTGCGTCGCAGCGTCACGTTCGCATCGCGGCACAGGTTTGCATGACGGTATCACGTTTGCATCACAGCGCAGGCTTGCGCCGGGGCATCACAGTTGCATCACAGCATGAGGGTTTGCACCACGGCGGCACGGTGCGTCGCAGCGTCACGTTCGCATCGCGGCACAGGTTTGCATGACGGTATCACGTTTGCATCACAGCGCAGGCTTGCGCCGGGGCATCACAGTTGCATCACAGCATGAGGGTTTGCACCACGGCGGCACGGTGCGTCGCAGCGTCACGTTCGCATCGCGGCACAGGTTTGCATGACGGTATCACGTTTGCATCACAGCGCAGGCTTGCGCCGGGGCATCACAGTTGCATCACAGCATGAGGGTTTGCACCACGGCGGCACGGTGCGTCGCAGCGTCACGTTCGCATCGCGGCACAGGTTTGCATGACGGTATCACGTTTGCATCACAGCGCAGGCTTGCGCCGGGGCATCACAGTTGCATCACAGCATGAGGGTTTGCACCACGGCGGCACGGTGCGTCGCAGCGTCACGTTCGCATCGCGGCACAGGTTTGCATGACGGTATCACGTTTGCATCACAGCGCAGGCTTGCGCCGGGGCATCACAGTTGCATCACAGCATGAGGGTTTGCACCACGGCGGCACGGTGCGTCGCAGCGTCACGTTCGCATCGCGGCACAGGTTTGCATGACGGTATCACGTTTGCATCACAGCGCAGGCTTGCGCCGGGGCATCACAGTTGCATCACAGCATGAGGGTTTGCACCACGGCGGCACGGTGCGTCGCAGCGTCACGTTCGCATCGCGGCACAGGTTTGCATGACGGTATCACGTTTGCATCACAGCGCAGGCTTGCGCCGGGGCATCACAGTTGCATCACAGCATGAGGGTTTGCACCACGGCGGCACGGTGCGTCGCAGCGTCACGTTCGCATCGCGGCACAGGTTTGCATGACGGTATCACGTTTGCATCACAGCGCAGGCTTGCGCCGGGGCATCACAGTTGCATCACAGCATGAGGGTTTGCACCACGGCGGCACGGTGCGTCGCAGCGTCACGTTCGCATCGCGGCACAGGTTTGCATGACGGTATCACGTTTGCATCACAGCGCAGGCTTGCGCCGGGGCATCACAGTTGCATCACAGCATGAGGGTTTGCACCACGGCAGCGCGGTTGCGTCGCAGCGTCACGTTCACGTCGCGGCACAGGTTTGCATGGCGGCATCATATTTGCGTCACACCGCAGGCTTGCGCCGGGGCATCGCGGTTGCATTGCAGCATAAGCGTTTGCGCCGTGGCATCGCGGTTGCGTCACAGCGCAAGCTTGTGCCGCAGTATTGCGGTTGCGTCGCAGCATGAGGGTTTGCACCACGGCAGCGCGGTTGCGTCGCAGCGTCACGCTCGCGTTGTGGCACAGGTTTGCATGACGGCATCACATTTGCATCACAGCGCAGGTTTGTGCCGGGGCATCACGGTTGCGTCGCAGCATGAGGGTTTGCACCACGGCAGCGCGGTTGCGTCGCAGCGTCACGCCCGCGTTGTGGCACAGGTTTGCATGACGGTATCACGTTTGCATCACAGCGCAGGCTTGCACCGGGGCGTCGCAGTTGCATCGCAGCATACGCTGCACCGGGGCATCGCGGTTGCGTCGCAGCGTCACGCCCGCGTTGTGGCACAGGTTTGCATGACGGTATCACGTTTGCATCACAGCGCAGGCTTGCACCGGGGCGTCGCAGTTGCATCGCAGCATACGCTGCACCGGGGCATCGCGGTTGCGTCGCAGCGTCACGCCCGCGTTGTGGCACAGGTTTGCATGACGGTATCACGTTTGCATCACAGCGCAGGCTTGCACCGGGGCGTCGCAGTTGCATCGCAGCATACGCTGCACCGGGGCATCGCGGTTGCGTCGCAGCGTCACGCCCGCGTTGTGGCACAGGTTTGCATGACGGTATCACGTTTGCATCACAGCGCAGGCTTGCACCGGGGCGTCGCAGTTGCATCGCAGCATACGCTGCACCGGGGCATCGCGGTTGCGTCGCAGCGTCACGCCCGCGTTGTGGCACAGGTTTGCATGACGGTATCACGTTTGCATCACAGCGCAGGCTTGCACCGGGGCGTCGCAGTTGCATCGCAGCATACGCTGCACCGGGGCATCGCGGTTGCGTCGCAGCGTCACGCCCGCGTTGTGGCACAGGTTTGCATGACGGTATCACGTTTGCATCACAGCGCAGGCTTGCACCGGGGCGTCGCAGTTGCATCGCAGCATACGCTGCACCGGGGCATCGCGGTTGCGTCGCAGCGTCACGCCCGCGTTGTGGCACAGGTTTGCATGACGGTATCACGTTTGCATCACAGCGCAGGCTTGCACCGGGGCGTCGCAGTTGCATCGCAGCATACGCTGCACCGGGGCATCGCGGTTGCGTCGCAGCGTCACGCCCGCGTTGTGGCACAGGTTTGCATGACGGTATCACGTTTGCATCACAGCGCAGGCTTGCACCGGGGCGTCGCAGTTGCATCGCAGCATACGCTGCACCGGGGCATCGCGGTTGCGTCGCAGCGTCACGCCCGCGTTGTGGCACAGGTTTGCATGACGGTATCACGTTTGCATCACAGCGCAGGCTTGCACCGGGGCGTCGCAGTTGCATCGCAGCATACGCTGCACCGGGGCATCGCGGTTGCGTCGCAGCGTCACGCCCGCGTTGTGGCACAGGTTTGCATGACGGTATCACGTTTGCATCACAGCGCAGGCTTGCACCGGGGCGTCGCAGTTGCATCGCAGCATACGCTGCACCGGGGCATCGCGGTTGCGTCGCAGCGTCACGCCCGCGTTGTGGCACAGGTTTGCATGACGGTATCACGTTTGCATCACAGCGCAGGCTTGCACCGGGGCGTCGCAGTTGCATCGCAGCATACGCTGCACCGGGGCATCGCGGTTGCGTCGCAGCGTCACGCCCGCGTTGTGGCACAGGTTTGCATGACGGTATCACGTTTGCATCACAGCGCAGGCTTGCACCGGGGCGTCGCAGTTGCATCGCAGCATAAGGGTTTGCACCACAGCGTCGCGTTTGTATCGCAGCACAGGTTTGCACCGCGGCGTCGCATTTACATCACAGCACAGTCTTGTGCCGCAACGTCGCATTTCTGCCGCAGTGCACGTTTGCGCCGCAGCGTCGAATTTGCACCGCAGCATCACGTTCGTGTCGCAGCGCACGTTTGTGCCGCAGCATCGCGTTTGCACCACAGCGTCGCGTTTGTGTCACGACACAGGTTTGCGCCGCAGTGTCGCATTCGCGTCGCAGGTCAGCCTTTGCATCATGGTGTCACATCTGCGTCGCAGCGCACCTTTGCGCCACAGTGTGGCGTTTGCATCAGAGCGTCGCAGTTGCATCACAGCACAGCTTTGCGCCGCGGCGTCGCATTTCCATCGCAGCGTGGGTTTGCACCACAGCGTCGCATTTCCATCATGGCATCACATTTGTGTCGCGCCCCAGGTTTGCACCGCAGCGTCACATTTGCGTCATGACGCGGGTTTGCACCACAGCGTCACATTTATGTCGCAGCACAGGTTTGCACTGTGGCATCGCGTTTCCTGGCTCAGGCTCGCGCCACGGCGTCGTGTTTGCATCGCAGCACAGGTTTGCACTGTGGCATCGCGTTTCCATCATGGCATCATGTTTCTGTCGCAGCACAGGTTTGCATCACAGCGCAGCTTTGCGTCACGGCGTCGCATTTGCACCGCGGCTCAGGCTCGCGCCACGGCGTCGTGTTTGCATCGTGGCACAAACCTGCGCCGCAAGGCCACGTTTGCGTCACAGAACAGTTTTCTGCTGCAATGTCGCATTTCCGTCGCAGCACAGGTTTGCATCACAGCGCAGCTTTGCGTCACGGCGTCGCATTTGCACCGCGGCTCAGGCTCGCGCCACGGCGTCGTGTTTGCATCGCAGCACAGGTTTGCACCGCGGCGTCGCATTTACATCACAACACAGTCTTGTGCCGCAACGTCGCATTTCTGCCGCAGTGCAGGTTTGCGCCGCAGCGTCGAATTTGCACCGCAGCATCACGTTCGTGTCGCAGCGCACGTTTGTGCCGCAGCATCGCGTTTGCACCACAGCGTCGCGTTTGTGTCACGACACAGGTTTGCGCCGCAGTGTCGCATTCGCGTCGCAGCTCAGCCTTTGCATCATGGTGTCACATCTGCGTCGCAGCGCACCTTTGCGCCGCAGTGTGGCGTTTGCATCAGAGCGTCGCAGTTGCATCACAGCACAGCTTTGCGCCGCGGCGTCGCATTTCCATCGCAGCGTGGGTTTGCACCACAGCGTCGCATTTCCATCATGGCATCACATTTGTGTCGCGCCCCAGGTTTGCACCGCAGCGTCACATTTGCGTCATGACGCGGGTTTGCACCACAGCGTCACATTTATGTCGCAGCACAGGTTTGCACTGTGGCATCGCGTTTCCATCATGGCATCATGTTTCTGTCGCAGCACAGGTTTGCACCGCAGCATCGCATTTGCGTCACAGCGCAGGTTTGCGCCACAGCATCGCGTTTTGTCACATTTGTGTCGCAGCCCAGGTTTGCGCTGTGGCATTGTGTTTCCATCGTGGCCTCACGTTTGTGTCACAGCCCAGGTTTGCGCACTGTGTCACATTTGCATCACAGCGTGGGTTTGCACCACAGCGTGATGTTTGTGTCACATGGCCAGGCTGAATCCGTGGGACCTGGCCAGGCTGGATCCATGGAACATGGCCAGGCTGGATCCGTGGGACCTGGCCACGGCGCGGGTTTGCACCGCAGCGTCGCGTTTCCATTGTGGCATCACATTTGTGTCGCACCCCAAGTTTGCGCCGCAGCGTCACATTTGCATCATGACGCGGGTTTGCACCACAGCGTCGCGTTTGTTTCACAGCCCAGGTTTGCACTGCAGCGTCGCATTTGCGTCACAGCGCAGGTTTGCGTCACAGCGCGGGTTTGCATCGCCGCGTCCCGTTTGCATCGCAGCATACGCTTTGCATTGCGGCGTCGCATCGACCTTGCAGCGCACATTTGCGCCGCAGCATGGCATTTGCATCACAGCGCAGGTTTGCGCCACAGCATCGCGTTTGCACCACATCGTCGCGTTTGTGTCATGACACAGGTTTGCGCCGCAGTGTCGCATTCGCATCACAGCTCAGGCTTTGCATCATGGTGTCGCATCTGCGTCGCAGCGCACCTTTGCGCCGCAGTGTGGCGTTTGCATCAGAGCGTCGCAGTTGCATCACAGCACAGCTTTGCGCCGCGGCGTCGCATTTCCATCGCAGCGTGGGTTTGCACCACAGCGTCGCATTTCCATCATGGCATCACATTTGTGTCGCGCCCCAGGTTTGCACCGCAGCGTCACATTTGCGTCATGACGCGGGTTTGCACCACAGCGTCACATTTATGTCGCAGCACAGGTTTGCACTGTGGCATCGCGTTTCCATCATGGCATCATGTTTCTGTCGCAGCACAGGTTTGCACCGCAGCATCGCATTTGCGTCACAGCGCAGGTTTGCGCCACAGCATCGCGTTTGCACCGCAGCGTCGCGTTTGTGTCACGACACAGGTTTGCGCCGCAGTGTCGCATTCGCGTCGCAGCTCAGGCTTTGCGTCATGGTGTCGCATCTGCGTCGCAGCGCACCTTTGCGCCGCAGTGTGGCGTTTGCATCAGAGCGTCGCAGTTGCATCACAGCACAGCTTTGCGCCGCGGCGTCGCATTTCCATCGCAGCGTGGGTTTGCACCACAGCGTCGCATTTCCATCATGGCATCACATTTGTGTCGCGCCCCAGGTTTGCACCGCAGCGTCACATTTGCGTCATGACGCGGGTTTGCACCACAGCGTCACATTTATGTCGCAGCACAGGTTTGCACTGTGGCATCGCGTTTCCATCATGGCATCATGTTTCTGTCGCAGCACAGGTTTGCACCGCAGCATCGCATTTGCGTCACAGCGCAGGTTTGCGCCACAGCATCGCGTTTGCACCGCAGCGTCCCCCTGCCCAGTTTTGGGGGGGAAAATAGAAAATGCGGACTGCAAAAATAGCATTTTCCTGTATTCCACGTTGTCGCCGTGCCGTTGCAGAGCAAGGAGGCAAAAATAAAAGCGTTTCGGGTCATTGCTATCTCATTTTGGGGTGAGATGGTCACTATTTGGGGAGAAAAAAGAAAGAAAAAGCAGATTGCAAGGAGAAGAGAAGACCAAGCCGCCCTAGGCCTGGCATGGTGGGACATCGGTGATGGGCCAACACTCTGTGACGCCAGCCCGGACACCCACCACCGCCCGGCTGCGAATCCACCCCGTCACAGCCACATGGTGAGGTCGGCCATGGTCAAAATCCCGGGTCAGTCGCGCACTGAAGGGGATGTGGACATCCAACCGCCGTCCCTCCAGGGCCACCGCGCACCCCGTCCGGGGCTGGACCTCCGTCTCCACCACGTGGGTATGGACAACGTACTCGCTGATGCTGGCTCCCCCTACCCAGGGGATGCTGGTGATGTTGGTGACCTCCCAGCCCGTCCCATTGAAGGCCAAAAGGGCAGCTTGCAACACTCCACGGACGGTGCTGAAGACCCTCTGGTCCATCTCCCAGTCGTGGGCCATCTCAGTGGCCTCCTCCAAGGTGACAGCTTCCCGCAGCCCTTGGCAGCCCTTGTTTGTCACCGTGGTCTTCATCAAGGTGACGTCCTCCCCGCGCTCCACCGCCCCACTCATGTTGTAGCGGACATCAGAGATGGTGATGTCTGCCGGGCCCTTCTTGACCACCAAGACTTGGTACCACTTGAACCAAACCTCCTCACCGTCCACCATCATGAAGGCAGCCCTCTGCACTTTGGCGACCTTGCCCAAGCCATAGCGGTTCCTCCCAATGAAGACATCAACGAGTGGGCAACCCTCCACGGCATTTTCGGGCACACTGCCAAAGGAATCATCCACCCAATCCAGTGCCTCAAAGCCTCCCACGTTGACCAACAACTTGAAGTCGCGGGTCTGCCGCTCCCATCCTCCGAACGGGTAGAAGCAGAAGGGACCTCGGGTGGGGACGTAGGCATCGGTGCTGCAGCCGCGCTGCCCCGTTGAGCAGATATACTCCATCCTCTTGGCGTAGTCATTCCAGTTGGAGACAGCATCAGGGGGCAGCTTGCCTTCGAAAGCCACCCACTTCAGGTACGAAGGTGGCTCTTCATCCCGCTTCTTCCGGGGAAGGCTCCAGCTGGAGGCTATGGGGAGAAACCGGGAGATTTTGGTGAAATGAGGCACCTCCATCCCGCCCCGCCACCTCTAAGCTGCCGGAGCAACGTCTTGCAGAGGCCCTGCTCGTTGGGGAAGCTGCCAGCGCGCGACGTCCCCGCGCTTGCCCTAGCGTGGTTGGCCAAGAAAATGATGAGTGAGATACCTCAACCAACGTCTCGTAAATTTGGCGGGGGCAAAGTGGAGACAATCCTGCTAAAAATGAGAAGAGTGGAGAACTTCATGCGTTGGAGATCACGCACTGGGTTTAAGCGGCCAGGGTTTGGGTTGGTGGGGGGGAGCTGCAGCAGCGACCTTTTGACGAAGAGTCATGGGGCTGACCCACGTTGGACACAACGAGGTCTAAGTGGCTTCCAAATGGAGCCACCACTGGCCAAACCTGAGGCCACCAGAGATGCTGGTGGTGCCTCTGTGACAACGTGGTTAAGAAAGGTTAAAAGATCTGTGAGAGGAGTGAGGAAGTGAGGGGAGGAACAACCCTGCAGACGCCGAGGTTGGTGGAGAAGGAGGGCAAGGAGCTGCTCCAGGCACCAGAGA
>NW_009258913.1:26179-26810 GCF_000687185.1 Egretta garzetta
CAGGGCGGGGGCCAGGTCCAGCCGGAAGGACTGCAGCCATGGAGAGGAGCAGGTCCAGTCTGAAGGACAGCAGCCATGGAGAGGAGCAGGTTGAACCTGAAGGACTGCAGCCCATGGAGAGGAGCAGGTCCAGCCTGAAGGACTGCAGCCATGGAGAGGAGCAGGTTGAACCTGAAGGACTGCAGCCCATGGAGAGGAGCAGGTTGAACCTGAAGGCCTCCAACCATGGAGAGGGGCAGGTTGAACCTGAAGGACTGAACCCATGGAGAGGAGCAGGTTGAACCTGAAGGACTGCAAGTGAAGCTGAGGCTGGGAAGAAGCTGGAGGAGAAGCCATTTCCAATTTTGGTGGTTTCTCACCATCCTACCCTATTTTTAATTACCAATAAATTGAATTAATCTTCACGTCCGGGCTGGTTTGCCCGGGGCTCTCCCAGGTGCACAACCTCCCTGGTTTCATCCCGACCACTGAGCTTTTTCATCTTCTTTTCTCCACGTTCCCACCAAGGAAAGGGGAGGGAGCGGCTGGGTGGGCGTCTGCCAACCACCCGAGGTCAACCCCAACGCCCCGCAGAGACCAACACTCACCCGGGGGCTGCAGGGGCGTCCTTCCCACCGCTCCCACCGGCAGC
>NW_009258913.1:31031-32399 GCF_000687185.1 Egretta garzetta
CCACGGCCCATTCCACCACGGTCTCCTCTCCCCTGTCCCCTTGTGTCCACGCTTCCCCCATGTCCCCATCTTCTCCATCCTTGTCCCACCATGGCGCATTCCACCACGTTCTCCTCATGTCCCCACTGTCCCCAACCCCCACATCCCCATCTTCTCCATCCTTGTCCCACCATGTCCTTCTCCCATGCTTCCCCCCCCCAGTGTCCCCATCCCACACAACCCCCTGTCCCTCCCAGTGTCCCCCACCTCTCCTCTTCATCATCCTCGTCCCCCATGGCGTCGTCGATGGCGTCATTCATCAGCTCCTCTTTCATGTCCATAATCTCTGCCTGCTTCTCAAACTCCATCATGATCTTCTGGATCTGAGGCAGCTTCAGCTGGGGGGGACACAAGGACACAGTACGTGGCACACAGGGATGTCCCCATGGCCACGTTGGCCACTTCATGGTGGCTACAGCCTTGGCTATGTCCCCACGGCCACCTTGGGTGGTTTGTGGTGGCTACGGTCTTGGGGATGTCCCTATGCCCACCTCAAGTGGTTTCTGGTGGCCTTAGGCACATCCCCTGGGGCAGCTCATGGTTGCCACAGTCTCACGGGCATCTTCACGGCCACCCCAAGCAGCTTATCGTGGCCATGGCTACAGGGATGTCCCCCTGAAGCAGCTGCTGGTAGCCACGCTCCCGGGGACATCTTCATGGGCAGCCCAGGGCAACCTGTGGTGGCCACAGCCTTGGGCCTCTCCCCTGGGGCAGTTTGTGGTGGCCACGGTCTTTGGGACGTCCTCATAGCTACTGCAGGGCAGCTCACGGTGGCCACCTTCTCAAGGACGTCCCCATGGCCACCCCAAGGCAGCTCATGGTGGCCACCTTCTCAAGGACATCCCATGGCCACCACAAGGCAGCTCACGGTGGCCACAGCCTTGGGAAAATCCCCATGGAGGATCTCGTAGTGGCCACAGCCTTAGGGACAACCCCACGGGCACCCACCTGCCGGTTCATGGTGGCCATGGCCTTGGTGACGCCCTTCATGGCTTGGGCCATGGAGTTGTTGGACTTGAGGGTCTGGATTTTGAGGGACACGGCCTGGACGTTGGCCCTCATGGTGATGAATTTCTTCACGTAGCGCCGCGTCCGCACCAGGTCCTTTGCCATGATCTTCACCGCGTCCTGAAGGCCGGGGGACGGGGAGGGACATCGAGCGCCCATGAGGTCCCCCAAAAGGTCTAAGGGATCTCCAAGGACCCCTCTGTAACCCTCAGGGCCCACCATGGTCCCCACCACCATCTCAGCAGTCTCCTGGTCCCCTTGTACCCACTGGGGACACTTGGGGACTTCCATGGTGTGTCCCCCAGCTCCGTCCCGCCCCAT
>NW_009258913.1:36881-37873 GCF_000687185.1 Egretta garzetta
TGCTGGGGCCATCTGGGGGCACTGGGACGTAATGGGCAGAACTGGGATAGACTGGGGGATACTGGGACCTCACGGGCAGCACTGGGACAGACTGGGAACACTGGGACAGAGCGGGCCGGACCCAGGAGCGTACTGAGGGGTGACTGGGATATACTGGGAAAGACATCAGAACATACTGGGGGGGAACTGGGACACACTGAGGCAAACTGGGATAAACTGGGGCGGGGGGGAAGGGAAGCGCTGCACATTGCACCAATGGGAACATACTGGAGGGAACTGGGATATACTGGGAGCCCTGGGGCATGGAGCTGGGTGTACTGGGCACACTGGGAGCTGTGGGGCAGGGAACTGGGCATACTGGGAGTGCTGGGACAGGGAACTGGGCATATTCGGCACGGTAGGACTGGAAACTGTTGTACTGGGAGCCCTGGGCACGCTGCATGCACTGAGATGGGGTAACTGGGCATACTGGGAACCGGGATACTGGGAGCCCTAGGACTGGGAGCTAGGTATACCAGGCACACTGGGATTGGGCACTGGGCATACTGGGAGCCCTAGGGAAGGGAACCGGGCATACTGGGCACACTGGGAGCCCTAGGGAACGGAACTGGGCATACTGGGAGCCCTGGGGATTGGGCACTGGGCATACTGGGAGCCCTGGGGAAGGGAACCGGGCATACTGGGCACACTGGGATTGGAAACTGGGCACACTGGGAGCCCTAGGGAACAGAACTGGGCATACTGGGAGCCCTGGAGATTGGGAACTGGGCATACTGGGAGCCCTGGGGAAGGGAACTGGGCACACGGAAATAACCCCAGTAACTGCGCACCCCAACCACAGCCCAAACTGGAACACCGCCCCCAATCCCAGTTTAACCAGTACCCCCCCACACCTCAGTTTAACCAGTAACCCCCTCAAATCCCACTTGAACCAGTAAGCCCCCATCCCAGTTGAACTCCCCCAAATCCCAGTTTAACCAACCCCAATCCCA
>NW_009258913.1:40135-40657 GCF_000687185.1 Egretta garzetta
GGGGATTGGGCACTGGGCATACTGGGAGCCCTGGGGAAGGGAACCGGGCATACTGGGCACACTGGGATTGGAAACTGGGCACACTGGGAGCCCTAGGGAACAGAACTGGGCATACTGGGAGCCCCTAGGGAACGGAACTGGGCATACTGGGAGCCCTGGGGATTGGGCACTGGGCATACTGGGAGCCCTGGGGAAGGGAACTGGGCATACTGGGCACACTGGGATTGGAAACTGGGCACACTGGGAGCCCTAGGGAATGGAACTGGGCATACTGGGAGCCCCGGGGATTGGGCACTGGGCATACTGGGAGCCCTGGGGAAGGGAACTGGGCACACGGAAATAACCCCAGTAACTGCGCACCCCAACCACAGCCCAAACTGGAACACCGCCCCCAATCCCAGTTTAACCAGTACCCCCCCACACCTCAGTTTCACCAGTAACCCCCTCAAATCCCACTTGAACCAGTAAGCCCCCATCCCAGTTGAACTCCCCCAAATCCCAGTTTAACCAACCCCAATCCCA
>NW_009258913.1:45188-47369 GCF_000687185.1 Egretta garzetta
GAGGTGTCCCAAGGCCACCACTGGCCCCTAGGGCATGTCCCAGGGCCACCAGGTGCCACCTCGAGGTGTCCCAAGGCCACCACGGGCCCCTAGGGCATGTCCCAGGGCCACCAGGTGCCACCTCGAGGTGTCCCAAGGCCACCACAGGCCCCTAGGGCATGTCCCAGGGCCACCAGGTGCCACCTCGAGGTGTCCCAAGGCCACCGGGTACACCCAGGAGATGTCCCAAGGCCACCAGGTGCCACCTCGAGATGTCCCAGGGCCACCAAGGGCCCTAGGACATATCCCAGGGCCACCAGGTGCCACCTTGAGGTGTCCCAAGGCCACCAAGGGCACCCTAGGTTGTGTCCCAAGGCCATCAGGTGCCCTCAGGAGGTGTCCCAAGGCCACCAAGGGCACCCTAGGATGTGCCCCAGGGCCACCAGGTGCCCTCAGGAGGTGTCCCAAGGCCATGATGGGTGCCCCCCACCCACAGGCACATGTAACCCAGCAGTACTCACCAAGAAAAGGTACTGCAGGCCGTAGATGATGGAGTTTATCGTCAGGACGGGCTTCCAGTCCTCTCTGGGGACAGAGCCGGGTGTCAGCAGGGCCACCAGGGCCACCCCAGAGGTGGCCAGGGCCACCCCAGAGGTGACTGTGGCCACCCCTTGCCCACAGTCAAGGTGCCCAGGGCAACGGTTTGCCCCCTCGCCCCATGCTGCCGGGTCTTTGTGGGGGTAGATGGGGACCCAGATCCAGCTGTGGCCCAGTGGCTGTGCCCACCTCGGAGGGGGCAGTGGCCATCCTGGGTGTGGAGGTGGCCCACCTGAGGATGTTGAGGCAGACGTTGCCCTCCAGGTCGATGTTGGGGTGATAAACCATCGTCTCACACTTCACCTGCGGCGGGTCGTGGGGGTAGCCCTGGCCGACCTGGGGGTAGGGAGCAGGCCCAGCGTCATGACTCACCCCCCCCACCACGGCCACTAGCCACGTCTTGGTGGCCACCAGCCCCTACCCCAATCCACAGCGTGGATATCTGATTCCTAGACATGTTTCGGTGTTCATTGGTCTCACTTTGGTAGCCACCAGCCCCTGGATCCTACACCCAACCCACAGTGGGGATGTGTGGCTGCTTATCGTGTCTTGGTGGCCACCAGTTTCTCGTCCCTACCTCAAACCACAGAGTAGACACAGCCAAAGGTCACATCTTAGTGGTCACCAAACCCCAGGTCCTATCTTCAACCCACAGAGTCGGACACATGGCCTGGTTGTGCCTTGGTGGCCACCAGTCCTCACCCCAACCCACAGGGTGGACACTTGGCTACCGGTCATGTCCTGGTGGCCACCAACCCCTGGTCCCAGTCCCAACCCACATGGCAACCGCAAGTCATGGTTGGTCATATCCTGGTGGCCGCAGGTCAGATTTCAGTAGCCACCTGCCTCCTGCTCCCACCCACAAAAACAAGCTCATGACTGTGGGCCGTCGGTCCCACCTTGGTGGCCACCACCCCACTGCTGCCACCCCCAGCCCCTGGGGCAACCGTATAGGACACCGGTCCCATCTTGGTGGCCACAGAATGGGTGTTGGTGGCCACGGAATTCCCCTTGGTGCAGGACTGACCTTAAAACTGAAGACGAATTTCCCTCCCTTGTAGAAGCCCTGCAGGAGAGACAGACGTCACCGAGGAGGGGGACATGGGGCGGGGGACACAAGGGACAAGGAGGGGACACAGGGGGATGATGGGGACCACAGGGGGACCCCGAGGGACAAGGAGGGGACCCCAGGAGGAGGATGGGGACATCAGGGGGACCCTGAGGGACAAGGAGGGGACACAGGGGGACCCCAGGGGACAAGGAGGGGACATTGAGAGGATGGGGACATCAGGGAGACGCCAAGGAGGGGACCCCAGGGGGAGGATGGGGACATCAGAGGGACCCCGAGGGACAGGAAGGGGACCCCAGGGGGAGGATGGGACATCAGGGGGACCCCAAGGGACAGGGAGGAGACACCGTGGGGAGGGGGGGGACATCAGGGGGACCCCGAGGGACAAGGAGGGGATGTGGGGGAGGACGGGGACCCCAGGGGGACCCCAAGGGACAAGGAGGAGACCCCAGGAGGAGGATTGGGACATCACGGGGTCGCCAAGGGACAGGGAGGAAACACCGCGGGGAGGGGGGGACCCTGAGGGACAGGGAGGG
>NW_009258913.1:47504-47911 GCF_000687185.1 Egretta garzetta
AGGAGCCGGCGAGAGGGGGGAGGGGGACATCAGGGGGACCCCGAGGGACAGGAAGGGGACCTCAGAGAGACCCTGAGGGACAGGGAGGGGACACCGTGGGGAGGACAGGGACCCCAGGGGGACCCCAAGGGACAAGGAAGGGGCACATCGGTGCCTCCGATGGGAACCCCAGGGGGACCCTGAGGGACAGGGAGGGGACATGAGGAAGACAGGGACCCCAAGGGACAAGGAGGGGACAAAGAGGGGGACGGGAGAAGGGTGGGGAAATGGGCAAGAGCCATGGGGAAAGGGGGGGCCACAGGGGAACCCCAAGGGACCTCAGGGTCTTCTGAAGGGACGCAGGGGTGACAGAGGGGGACAGGGGTCCCAGGGGGGACACGAGGACACTGCAGGGATGGATGGGGACC
>NW_009258913.1:48480-49597 GCF_000687185.1 Egretta garzetta
AGGACATCGGAGGCCCAGTGTGGTCCTACTGGGGTGCTACTGGGAACAGTGACATTCCCCCCGCCCCCCCGATTCCCAGTGAGGCCCTACTGGGACCAGTGTCCCCCTGCACCCACGGAGCCACACTGGGGCTAGAGCTCTGCCCCACATGCCCCGCACTGGCGTCTTACTGGGACCAGCCTGTGTCCCCCACCAGGGCCCTACTGGGAACAGTATATTCCCCTGACTGGGGACCTACTGGGACCAGCTTGTCTCCCTCACCAGTGCCATACTGGGACCAGCCCATTCCTCCCACCACAGCCTTACTGGGACCAGCCCGTTCACCCTACTGGGACCAGCCCATTCCTCCCACCAAGGCCCTACTGGGACCAGTCCGTTCCTCACACCAGGGCCTTACTGGGACCAGCCCATTCCTCCCACCACAGCCTTACTGGGACCAGCCCGTTCACCCTACTGGGACCAGCCCATTCCTCCCACCAAGGCCCTACTGGGACCAGTCCGTTCCTCACACCAGGGCCTTACTGGGACCAGCCCATTCCTCCCACCACAGCCTTACTGGGACCAGCCCGTTCACCCTACTGGGACCAGCCCATTCCTCCCACCAAGGCCCTACTGGGACCAGTCCGTTCCTCACACCAGGGCCTTACTGGGACCAGCCCATTCCTCCCACCACAGCCTTACTGGGACCAGCCCGTTCACCCTACTGGGACCAGCCCATTCCTCCCACCAAGGCCCTACTGGGACCAGTCCGTTCCTCACACCAGGGCCTTACTGGGACCAGCCCATTCCTCCCACCAAGGCCATACTGGGACCAGCCCATTCCACCAACTGGGGCCTTACGGGGACCAGCCTGTTCCTCCCACCAAGGCCATACTGGGACCAGCCCGTTCACCCTACTGGGGCCTTACTGGGACCAGCCCCTTCACCCTACTGGGACCAGCCCATTCCTCCCACCAAGGCCCTACTGGGACCAGCCCATTCCACCAACTGGGGCCTTACTGGGACCAGCCTGTTCCTCCCACCAAGGCCATACTGGGACCAGCCTGTTCCTCCCACCAGGGCCTTACTGGGACCAGCCCGTTCCTCCCACCGGGGCCTTACTGGGCCCAGCCCGTTC
>NW_009258913.1:50970-51417 GCF_000687185.1 Egretta garzetta
TTCCCGGAGGGAAACGGCCCCGTCCCGGGGGTCTCCCCCCGCCGCTTCGGCTCTTTCCGGAAAAGCTTTCGGCTCTTTCCGGAAGCGCTTCGTGTTTTTCCGGCAAGAGGGTGGGTTCGACGCGTTCCGCCCCGCCTCGGGTCTCTCCGAAAAGCGCCGAGTGCTGCCGAGCTCTTCCCCGAGCAGCGTCCCCTCTTTCCGGAGAGGGACGTCGGGTTTCTCCGAAAAGAGAGCGGGCTGCCCGCCTTCGGCTCCTTTCGGAGTGCTTTCGGCTCCTTTCGGAAAAGCTTCGGCTCTTTCCGGCAGCGGACCCGCCTCCCCGCTCCCTTCGTGCCTCACCGGAAAGCGTCGGCTGTTTCCGGAAGTCTCCCCGCACAGCACCCTCCCCCCAATCTCGGCTCTGTCCGGAAGGCCTCGGCTCTTTCCGGATTCCACCAGCCAATCCCG
>NW_009258913.1:56049-58062 GCF_000687185.1 Egretta garzetta
ACTCCGCCTTCCCATACCTGCTGGTCCAGGGGGCAGAGTTTTTGGGGCGGCCCCTCCTCGAAGCCTTTGGCGAGGTCCTCGCTGGGGGGTGGCAGGTCCTGGCACAGCAGACACCTCCACTCGGGGCTGTGGGATCAGGCAAGGGGATCGGGTGAGGGGATCGGGTGGTCCCTCTCCTCTCCCAGCTTGTTCACCACAGCACAGGCAGAGTCCCTGGGATTTGGGGGCCCACAGCTTCCCTGGGTATCTGGGATTGAGGGGGTGGGGGCAGCCATGGGGATCAGGGGCAGTGGATCCCACAGGCATTTGGATCAACGGGGGCATTCCCATGCAGATTAGGGCCAGGCAGCAAAGGAGAGAGGATCCCAGTTCCCCTGGGATCAAAGAGGTCCCAAGTGATCCAGGATCAATGCACAACTCTTCCCCTGGATCATGGCAGTAGATCCCCAAGGGATCTGGGTTGCTGTGTAGGCCCCCAGGTGGACTTGAGGACCTACAAGGGATCCAAGAGGGTCTGGGATGGAGGAGTAGAGCACCACAGGGGCTCAGACACCACAGGTTGCCCCAGGATTTGGGATCAACAGGTAGATCCCAATGCAGATGAGGGCCAGGAGATCTAGGCTCAAGAGGTGGATCCCTCCACGGATGGCAAAAAGCAGACCCCCAGGGCTCTCGGTCAACAGCTAGACCTCCAATAAGGATCAAGACAGGATCTCCAGGGATCATGGGGCAGTTTCTGTGAGCTGGCCTAGTCCATGGGGTTGGAAGATCCCCCAAAAAAGGCCAACAGATCCCAAGGGAGAGACGTGACCTAGGGTCAAGCAGTTCCCAAAGCTCCAGCAGCAGCCAAGGACCTCGGGGCTGGGGCAGAACTGGATCGTGGGGGGGTTGATCCTGGATCACTTGGGACAACTCTTCCCCTGGATCATGGCAGTAGATCCCCAAGGGATCTGGGTTGCTGTGTAGGCCCCCAGGTGGACTTGAGGACCTACAAGGGATCCAAGAGGGTCTGGGATGGAGGAGTAGAGCACCACAGGGGCTCAGACACCACAGGTTGCCCCAGGATTTGGGATCAACAGGTAGATCCCAATGCAGATGAGGGCCAGGAGATCTAGGCTCAAGAGGTGGATCCCTCCACGGATGGCAAAAAGCAGACCCCCAGGGCTCTCGGTCAACAGCTAGACCTCCAATAAGGATCAAGACAGGATCTCCAGGGATCATGGGGCAGTTTCTGTGAGCTGGCCTGGTCCATGGGGTTGGAAGATCCCCCAAAAAAGGCCAACAGATCCCAAGGGAGAGACGTGACCTAGGGTCAAGCAGTTCCCAAAGCTCCAGCAGCAGCCAAGGACCTCGGGGCTGGGGCAGAACTGGATCGTGGCGGGGGGGGGAGGGCAGATCCCAGAGGCCAGCAATCACTCAAGGAATCTAGTGGCACCAAAGGATCCCCCCCTTAAAGAATCAGGAGGGATGGATTCCACCCCCATCCTGGGACAAGGAAGCCGTAGATCCTATGGGAGATAAGTAGATCCCGTGAGAGATCGGCAGACCCCAATGATGCGGTGGCTCGGGGGGATCCCCGAAGATCCGGGGAGCAGCAGATCCCCGAGATCCTCCACAACGCCATGGGGCAGGAACCCCAAGCAGTAGACCTTGAGGGATCTAGCGGTGCCAGGGGAACGGGAGATCAGTGGATCCCAGGGAGGTGACACGGGGCAGTGGATCCCAGTCTGCCCAGTGGATCCCCCCAGGCATACCTGGGGACCTCCTGGAGGGGAGGAAGGTGACAGTCGAGGTGGTAGCAGTGCTCACAACGGTCGCACATCACCACGGCACCGGCCTGGCAGCAGACGCGGCAACAGGAGACGCCGGGACCGGGTGGGGCTCCCTGGGGGGCAGATCCCAGCCCCAATGAGGATCCAGGGGGTCCCAGCACCCCAGGGTGCTCGGGAAGCAGCCCCACCGGCTTGGTGTCCTGGGTGTCCCCGATGGCCGCCTCCTGCTGCTCCTCCTGCG
>NW_009258913.1:58313-59196 GCF_000687185.1 Egretta garzetta
GGGCGGCGCCCCCCCCGACAACCCCAGGCCCAGCCGCTCCAGGCTGACCCGGGGCACCTTGCGGAGGAGGGCGCTCACCGGGGCCGCGGGGGGGCAGCTCCTGGAGGGGGGGGCGGGCAACAGGAGGGTCAGGATTTTGGGGAACCGCCCCCCCTCAACCCTGCTGGGTAGATTTCCTTGGGGTTTGGGGTGCTGGCAGGCCCTGGTCCCTTCAGGATGCCAAGTGGGAGGGCACCCAGCCACCCCCAGCACAGAAGGACAATGTGGGGGGGACACCCCAGGGACAGAGTGACAAGGGAGTGTTGGGTACACAGTGACAAGGGACAGAGGGGGGGCCCTGGTCACCCCCGGCACACAGGGACCCAGCCGCTGGGGACCCACCCAGGGGACAGAGTGACAAGGGAGTGTTGGGTACATGGTGACAAGGGATGGGGGGGGCCCTGGTCACCCCCTGGCATGCAGGGACCCACCCAGGGGACACAAAGGGTGGGGGGACACCCCAGGGGCAGAGTGACAAGGGAGTGTTGGGTACACAGTGACAAGGGACAGAGGGGGGGCCCTGGTCACCCCCTGGCACACAGGGACCCAGCCGCTGCCTGGTACAGGGGACAAGAAAGGTGGGGGGGACACCCCAGGGACAGAGTGACAGGGACATCCCAGACAAGGGACACTCAGAAAGGGGGTGACAAGGGAAGGGATTGGCAGTCGCTCCTGGACAGAAGTGACAACGGTCAGGGGAACATCAGGGTAGAGGGTGACAAGGGACCAGGGTGGGGGGCGGGGAAGTGTCCCAGTCACCTGGGGGTACTGGGGGACAAGGGTCCTGGTTGTCCCCAGGCACAAGGGACAGGGTTACCCCCCAGGCCTGGGGCTCCACCTTCCC
>NW_009258913.1:59825-60082 GCF_000687185.1 Egretta garzetta
GGAAAGGGGGGGGGGGGGGGCATCCCCACCCCCCTGCCACCGCTCTGTGGGGGGCCGGGGGTCCCCTGCCCCTCCTCAGCCCCAATTTGGGGTACCACCGGGGGCTGCAGGAGGAGGCTGGGGGTGTATTGCCCTTTGCTCACCACCGTGGCTTGCAAGGAGCCCTGGAGAAGAGAAATTGGGGGTGTCTATTACCAGGGGGGCACCCATGGGTGCGGGACCTCCCCCTCCCAAAAAAAAAAAAAAAAACCACCACC
>NW_009258913.1:67075-67590 GCF_000687185.1 Egretta garzetta
CCTGTCCTCCATGCCTGGGTATGGAGTGACAGGGGACATGGGGGACTGCAGCCACCCCAGGGTAGTGATGGGGGGGGACACGACCCTGGGTTTGGGGTGAGAGGGTCTCCCTGCCACCCCCTGGACATGGGGTGACAAGGGACAGGGTCCCTGGCATGGGGTGACAAGGAAAGGAGGTCCCACGTAGGGGGTGACAAGGGACAGCGGTGTCTAAACCACCCCTGGGCAGGCTGCGACAGGGGTCCCAGGTATGGGGTGACACAGGACAACTACATTGGGGGGGTCAAAGCCACCCCCCAAGGCACAGGGTGACAAGGGCCAGCAGATCCCAGGGAAAAGGGGCAGGGGGTTTCGCCACACTCACCTCTTCACTCCTGTGACAGCGGCTTCGGGGGAGCCGTTGCCTGCTGAGAAAAACCCACGTCAGGGGTCTTCCTCCCCTCCCTCATCCTCCTCCCTGCCTCCCAACCTCCCCCCTCCCTTCCCCGTGTCACACCCCCCCCAAACTCACCGAC
>NW_009258913.1:67852-68983 GCF_000687185.1 Egretta garzetta
CCCTGTGAGGCTCCGGCAGCCATGGGGGCCATGGGGCTGGCGACCGGCGGCTGGGGGCTGAGGGACGGCGGGGGGAGGCTCCGCTCCGAGATAATGGTGCCTGTGAGGGGGGCGAGGGGTGTCAGGGGGGGTCTCGGGTGTCCCCATGGGGGTGTCCCCTTCCCCACGGGGCTCACCAAAGGTCTCAGCGCTCTTGGTCCAGGCATTGAGGTCCCACTGGAATTTCATGTCACCCTGCGGCTCCACGGGGTCCACGATGGTCTTGAGGGCACAGTGGAGCTGGAAGCAGATCTGGGGGGGGCACGGAGGGGGACCCGTCACAAGCTGGGGACCTCAGAGGTCATTGTCACAACGCAGGGAGCCCAAGGGGACATGTGGCAGCCCCCCAGAAGCACCCATTATATCATGGGGACCTTGAAGGGATGCATGGTAGCACCCTGGGGACACTTGTCACATCACAGGGACCCTGAGGGGGCAGCTGTCAGATCATGGTGGCCCCAAAGGGGACATACGACAGCACTCCAACACACCCACCATGCCACCGAGACCCCGAGGGGACCCGTGGCAGCGCCCCGGGGGCAGCCATCGCGTCACCGAGACCCCGAGGGGACCAGATATAGCACCCCGGGCAGTCATTGTGTCACTGGGACCTTGAGGGGACCCACAGCAGCACCCCCGGGGCAGCCATCATGTCACTGGGACCCCAAAGGAACCCGCAATAGCACCCCAGGGCAGCCATCGTGTCACCGGGACCCCAAAGGGACCCACGGCAGTGCCCCAGGACAGCCATCGTGCCACTGAGACCCCGAGGGGACACTCAAGCAGTGCCCTAGGGGCAGCCATCATGTCACCAAGACCCCGAAGAGACCCAAAATAGCACCCCAGGACAGCCATCGTGTCACCGAGACCCCAAGGGGACCTGCTGCAGCACCCCAGGGCAGCCATTGTGTCACCAAGACCCCAAGGGGACCCAATGTGTCACCCTGGTGGCACCCGTCACGTCCCAGGGACTGGCAGGGACCTGCTGTGGCTCCCCCCCTTGGTCAGGGGGAACTCCCATTACAGCACGGGGACCCCCAGGGGACCCAGCATGTCCCAGGGACCCCGCTGCAGCACTCTGGGGACATGCAG
>NW_009258913.1:69027-71969 GCF_000687185.1 Egretta garzetta
CACGACATGGGTACCCTGGGGAGGCTGAGGAGCTGGGGGCAAGCTACAACTCAGGAGACTGTCTGCTTCACCCCACTTCCCCCCAAAACAGGGGACCCAGGGGAAAGCAGATCCCAAACTGAGACGCAGCACAACCCAAGCCCGCATCCCCACCGGTCCCAGAGAGCTCAGTCACGGTGACGAGGGAACCAGTGGTCCCCAACTACCCGTCCTGGGGGTGTTCCCTGCCCAAGGTGAGAGGTTTAGGGGGGTTCTGTGAGGGGGTTTGGGCCGCTCAGCATCTCACCAGTTTCTTGGAAAGCAGCAGAGCGGTGCTGTTGTCGCTCTCCAGGGCCCAGGAGGCGAAGCGGAGGATGTGCTCCTGGTGCCGCTGCAGCTTGGTCATGGCCCAGTGCTGCCGCTCCAGGTTCTCCTGCTGCCCCTCCGTCACCCTCTGCGAGGAGGAGGGGACGAACGCCACCTCAGGGGAGAGGGACGGTGACAGGGGAAGCGCCTGGCACCGCATTGCCCCCCCCAGCTCACCTGGGCATCGCTCACCAGCACCTTGCCACGCTTGTTGAGCTCCTTCATGATCTGGAGGATGGCCATCTTCACGTCCACTTGCACCCGCTTCTGCATGTCCGTCACCTGGCGGATGCTGCCGGTAGAGAAGGGAAGGGGTGAGGGGGGTAAATGCCCTCGTTGGGGGCAGATAATTCCCCCCCCCGGGGGGGGTGTAGGGTACGTACAAGCTGCGCACTTCCTTGGTGGAACGCTGCAGGCTGGCCTGTTTGTCGCCCAGGCGCTTCACCAGCGTCGCCAGCATCTTGCGCTGGTTCCTCACCGCGTCCTCCAAAAACTGGTACCTGCAGGAGGTTACAGGGGGCGTGGGGGGGTCACAGCAGGGCTGCGAGCCCCCAAAACGCCCCAATGGGGGCAGCCCCCCACACCAGCAACAGAGAATTTGCGTTGCCCATTCCCAATCAAGTTAATTTGCGTTGCCCATTCCCAATCAAGTTAATTTGCGTTGCCCATTCCCAATCAAGTTAATTTGCGTTGCCCATTCCCAATCAAGTTAATTTGGGTTCAGGAGCCGGCGGAGCGAGCAAACCCGTCAGCCCCAAAACTTTGACTTCGCTGTTTAATTGATTGAGCTCTTATGCATCAAAAGTGCTTTTAATGTAACAAATCCATCAGGTAAATAATCTAATTAGATACCTGAATCAAATTAATGATTCAGCCAGGGAATTTAACCAGTCGGAGAGCAAAACCAGGCTATTTTGAAAAAAAAAAAAAAACAATTAAAAAATGGGTTAAAAATCAAGTTACTTGAAATAACTCGCAAGGTAAAATTGAATTACTCTGATTTTTCACGACTAGCAAATTAGATATCGCTAATTCCCTCAAATCGAGAAGCAATTTAAGCCCCTCAAACCAAGCAGTCCACTAATTAACAAAGCAGCTAATTGGATAACATACCTATTTGGTTAAAACCAAAAATTAACCAACACTCTACTTGGTCAATCCCTTCAGGAGTTGGCCAACGACTAACTAATGAGCTTCAATTTTTAAAATCAGAAATTAATTGATGAGGATAATTAGCCCGCAGGCTAACTTCAGGTCTTTTTCAATAACTAATTGTCAGTTTAATTAGTTATCTACCTTCTTAGGTATTAAAAACACATTTAAGGTGCTGCAGGGCCTCGCCAATAAGGTGCGCAGGCGACTTTTTCGGGCGATAAATAAATTTGTTCCCTCATCTGGCTTGCCCCAAATCACCGTTAAGAGGTAACGAGCAGGGTAACTGATTCAAGCGCTAATTAGCCACGGAAAAAAGAATCAATTTTTATTAATTACTGCCGGTGCCCACTCACTGGTGGTCCTTGTGGGCATTGAGCTGGCAGTCACGGCAGGTGAGCGTGTCGCACGTGTTGCAGAAGAGCACCAGCGGCTCGTGCTTGTGCACGGAGCAGTACACGGCGCGCGCTCCCTCCTTCGCCTTGCCGCTGCCTGCGGGAAACAGGGCGTGACATCACCGCGATGTCACCACGACGTCACTGGCACCCCAGCAGGACCCGTTGGCAGAGTAGGTGTCCCCGTGGGACAAGGCATGGACGACAACGACACGCTTCTAAATGCGCCCGAGGGACGTGCCGGCTACAAGGTCACCGCTTCGGGAAGGACGGTGACAGCGCGGTGACAAGGACGGTGACAACACCGTGACAAGGACGGACCTGTGGCCCGGACCGTGTGGTCCTTGGTGTACTTGACCCGCTGGTGGGCCTCCACGCAGGTCTCGCAGAGCGGCTCCGAGCACTCCACGCAGTAGCTGGTGGCCGGTGCGTTGTCCTCGCAGCTGGTGCAGCACTGGGGGCCAAGAGACACGGGGTGTGGGGACACCGGGCTCACCCAGCTGTGGGGAGCTCGCTTCACCCTAATTAACTGTTAATTAAGCATTAACGATGCATTACCTGACTCAACGCCTGGCTGGTGGCAGCCGCCTCGACCCCACTGTCCCTCAAAAAGTAGTTCTCCATGATGTCCTTCAGGTGACACTGGTGTTTGCAGATGGGGCAGTTGACCACTGTGGGGAGGGGAGCGGTGGAGGTGGTGTCAGGGGGGCCCAGGGTCACCCCAAACCCCGGGTCACCACCGTTTGTCAGGGCAAGGACCTGCCATGGACCCGCACGGTGCCTCATGCCTGCCAAAACCACGGTGGCTAACGTGCTTGGGCAGAGGAGGAATAAACCAGAAGATCCTGGGTCCCGACAGCGATGTTGCAGACCTTGGAGTGGAGCCCCACAGCTGTCCCTGATGTCATCGCAGAGGGGACAGAGCCTCAAGGGGTCCCTGCTCCCAAAGCAGGTCCAGCATCAACCCAGGTCACCTATGGCTTTTTCCAGCCAGGTAAGGAAGTTTCTCCCAGTATCCACCGCAAACCTTCACGGCTGCTGCCTCTTGCT
>NW_009258913.1:73602-77086 GCF_000687185.1 Egretta garzetta
GGGCGGAAAGGCAAGGGGAGGCGCGGGGGGCGGGGGAAGGCGGGACAACACTGAGAGGGGCGGGAAGGAGCCGCCGGCCGTGAGCGGAGAGGGGGAAGAGTTAAAGAGGACGGGCCAATCAGCTCACTTGGTGGGTGGAGTTCACACCTTACTAAGCCAATAGGCACCTAGAAAGCGTGGAATGACAGCTAATGGACCCAATCCGCTTCTTCCAAGCGCACCACCCCCGGAGTGGGAGGGCGAATGTGATTTGGAAGCCGAAAGGCAGGGCGGGCGCTGGACCAACCAGCGGCCGAATCAGCACAGGGAAGGCGGTGACTTTTAAGATGGACGTTCCCTTTAGCCAATCGTCAGCCAGACTCCTCAGGAAGGCGGGACAGATGCTCTGATCGACAGCTCAGCGAACCAATCACCTTTGCAAACACCTCAGTAGCCCTCGAGCGGGTCCGGAGTCACTCCGGTTCGGCCGCGGTCCTTGGGAGAGGGAAGGGGCTTCGGCCCAGCGGGGTCCGCCCGAGGCAAAGGGGGTCTTCAGGGCAAGACTGGCACGGGGGAACAACGCGGAGAGGGTTTTGATCACGGGCCTGGGTGTGGGCCCAGAGCGGGACATGGCCCTGGCCTTGGGATGGGCCTGGGCCTGGGCCTGGGCCTGGGTGTAGGCCTGGGGCAAGGCCGGGGCATCAGCTTGGGCCAAGGCCCAACCCTGAGCTTGGTTGTGGCCAGGGCTTAGCTCTCAGCCTGGGGCTGGGCTGGGCCCTGAGCTCAGCCCTGGCTCTGGGCAAGGACCTGCTCAAGGGCTGGGCTGGGGCCTGGGTGGAGGCGCAGGTTTAGGGCTGCTTGTGGGCAGGGGCCTAAAGCCAAAACCCAGCTCTAGGCTGTGGTGTGAGCCAGGCCTGGGCCCAAGGCCGTGGGTATCACCCCAAAATCACCGCCCTCCCTCAGAGCTAGCCCTCAAACATGCCAGGACCAGCCCAGGCAGCCCCAATTTGCCTCCAGCAGCCCCCCCCATCCTGCCCCGGCAACCCCATCCGACACCTCCTGTGCTACCCCCGAGCCTCCTGCGCTTCCCTGCACCCACCCATCTCATTCTGCCCTGTCTTTTTGCTTCTCAGTCCATTTAACGCCCGATTTCACCCCCAGAGGAGAAGCCTGAGCGTCTCCAAAGGGGCTCTGAGGTCCGCAGAACCACCTGCAAGTGAGTAAAAAAAACCTTAAAAATACTTAACCTTGCCGCCAGAGAGGATAATTTAAAGCCGGTGCGGGGTAAAAGTTGCTGGGGGAGTTGTATGGGTGTTTGGGGGAGCTGGGCCAAACTGGGGCTCCCATGGGGGTAGATATCTCCCATCCCATCTCAAAAGTACCCAAATTTGGGGCTGTTTAATGACCCACTGGTAGGATTGGGGGGAGCTCCAAAACTGAGGGGGTGACTGGGTCCACCTCGACACAAGATGGGCTCTGAGTCCCGCCGTTCCTAGTTTGGGGGGGAGTTTCCCACTCCCCAGTTCCCAGTTTGGGTGCTTGTCCCCTCCCCTACTTCAAGTTTGGAGGATTCTCCTCAGCCAGCCCCCTCTTGCTGTTTTTTTTTGGGGGGGTGAGGGGGGCTAGTCCCCTTCCCAGTTTGGGGGCAATTCCCCATTCCCACCTGGCAGGTTTACCTCCCTTCCCCATTCCCAATTTGAGGGGGGTTTCCTCTCCTCCATTCCCAGTTTGGGACGGTTTTCCCCCTCTCCTACTCCCAGTTTGGGGCGGGGGGGGTGTGTCCCTATTCACACTCCCTCCTCCGTTCCCAGTTTGGGAGCCTCTCTCTGAGTTTGGGGGGCTCCCTGCCCATGCCCCATTCCCAGTCCATGGGTGGGGGGCTGTGTCTCCCCCTCCCCACCCTGCCATGGGGCTACAGTGGGGCCTCCCAGGTGTCCCCAGGGCCTGTGTCACCCATGGGTGTCCCCACCCCCCACCAATGGGGATGTGGCATCCAACTGGGAGCTACTGGGGGAGGATTGGGGACACCTATAGGTGCTGAGCCACCTCATCACCTCCCACCCTTGGGTGGGGACACCCACGTGGGTGTCCTCGGCATGGTGACACCCTTCCTAGCTGTCCCCAGGGCAAGTGACTCATCCCAGGGAGGGGGACATCCCTCCTGGGTGTCCCTGGGATGCTGGCACCCACGTGGGGTGGGGACACCCACGACAGGGCCCTGGCACCCACACCACAGGGGGGGGCGGGGGCCCCCCCCTGGTACTACACCTCCAGTATGGTCAGTTGTCATCGTCCCCCCCCCCAGTTTGTCCCCTCAGTGCTGTCCCTGGCCCCCTCGGCTCCCCCCAGGCCTGCCCCACACACACTCCCCCAGTGCCTCCCGCCCTCCAGTCCCCCAGGTGTGGGTGGGGCGCCACCCCCCCCTTTTTTGCTGCTCCCTTCAGCTCAGGCCAAGACAGGGCAGGGCCCACCCGAGGTACTGGGAGTAATGGGGGGGACACTGGGAGCACTGGGGAGGGACTGGAAACACTAAGGGGGGACTGGGGGGTGGATGGCGGCAGGCACCAGGGAGTGTTGGAGGGGGACTGGGAGTGCTGGGAGGCCAAACTGGGAGCACTGGGGAGGGACTGAGAGCACTAACAGGAGACTGGGAGTACTGGGAGGCTGGCAGAGTGAACACTGTGGGGCACCAGGGAGTTACTGGGAGTGCTGGAGGGGGACTGGGAGTGCTGGGAGGCAGAACTGGGAGCACTGGGGTGGGACTGGGAGTACTGGGAGGCTGGCGGAGTGAACACTGTGGGGCACCGGAGTAACTGGGAGTGCTGTGGGTGAGAACTGGGGACCCTGAGGAGGCCAGCAAGGGGGTTTACTGGGATCACTGGGTGTTACTGGGAGTGCTGCAGGAGGGTTACTGCAAACACTAGGACCCCTGGGGCAGAGTTACTGGGAGCACTGGGAAGGTCAACTGGGGGAAACCAGGAGTGCTGGAATGTTACTGGGAGCACTTGGGAGGCACTGGGGGTTACTGGGAACACTGTGGGGAGTCACAGGAAGCACTGGGAGTTTCTGGGAGCGGTCCTGGGAGAGCACTGAGGTTTACTGGGAGGGCACTGGTGGTTACTGGGGGCGTTACTGGGAGGGCCCTGGCGGGGGCACTGGGAGCACTGGCTGATGGTGGTGTCCCCGCAGGCGCCATGTTCCTGGCCGAGGGCCCCTGGGTGCTGGTGGTGCCAGGATGGCGTCGTCCCCCGGTGAGCACCCCCAGTCCCCCATGTCCCCTGGGTCCCCTCCCACCCCCCTCCACGTCCCCAGGTCCCCTCCATGTCCCCCGGGTGCCCTCCATGTCCCTTGTGGGTCCTCAGGTCCCCCTCAAGGTCCCCCCGTGTCCCTCAGTGTCCCCCGGGATCCCCTTGTGTCCCCACCGCATCCCCCGTGTGTCCTCGGGTCTCTCAAAGTCCCTTCATGTCCCCACCTTGTCTCTCCCCAGATCCCCCATCTCTCCCCC
>NW_009258913.1:77211-77812 GCF_000687185.1 Egretta garzetta
TCTGTGTGTCCCCCATGTCACACCATGTGTCCCCCACGTCACACCGTGTGTCCCCCCACATCCCTGTGTCACCTCAAATGTCCCCCATGTCCCTCCACGTGTCCCCCATGTCACATTGTGTGTCCCTCCACATGTCCCCCATGTCACACCGCACATCCCTCCACATGTCCCCCATGTCACGCCATGGCCCCCATGTCACACATGTCACACCATGTGTCCTCCATGTCATACTGCATGTCCCTCTGTGTGTCCCCCATGTCACACTGTGTGTCCCCATGTCACACCACGTGTCCCTCCATGCGTCCCCACATCCCTCCACATGTCCCCATGTCCCTCCGTGTGTCCCCCATGTCACACCGCATGTCCCTCCCTGTATCCCCCATGCCCCTCCACGTGTCCCCATGTCACACCACGTGTCCCTCCCCATGTCCCCCATGTCACACCTCCCCTTCGCGTGTCCCCCATGCCCCTCCACATGTCCCCATGTCACACTGCATGTCCCTTCCCATGTCCCCCATGTCCCTCCACGTGTCCCCCATGTCCCAACGCGTGTCCCTCCCCATATCCCCCATGTCCCTCCACATGTCCCCCATGTCCCAAC
>NW_009258913.1:79377-80322 GCF_000687185.1 Egretta garzetta
TGCTGCCCCCCACCACCACCCTGTGTCTCCCCACAGGCCATGGAGCAGCTGGAGGAGCCACCTAGTGACTGGGTCGGGGGGACGGCACCCAGCACCCACAGAGGTGAGCCCTACCCAGGAGGGGGTGCAAGGGGTGGGGGGGGCACTGCAAAGCATCATGGGAGACCAGAGGGGTCCAACGCTGACCAAAGCAGATCCATCTCATCCAGGTTCCTCATGGCTCCTCCCGGTGAAGTCTTGAGGACCTCCAAGGATGGAGACCCACCATGTCCCTGGGTCTCTTCCCAGTTCCATCCCACCTGGGGAGGGGACACATGGGACCTCTGAGGGGTCCTTGCTCCAACCCAACCCCCAACCCAGGTCTACCCCTGATCTCCGTGTTCCTCCTGGCTGTCTCCAAATGAGATTTGGGTCTAAGGGGACACCGTATGGCTTGGGGGGGAAATTTGGGGGATACGGGGGGGGGGGGGTGGGGCAAGGGGGAGATCTGAGGTGATTTGGGAATTCCGAGGATCAGTTTGGGATACTGGGGGCAACTGAGAAGCTCAGGGAGGGCAATTAGGGCTCCCCACGGTGACGCCCATCTCCATGTCCCCACAGGCACTGGGAAGTCCCCAGAGACGGACACCCCTGAGAGCCTGGTGACGTCACCACTGCTGTCCCCATCACCCGCCCTGGCCTGGCCCTGGCAACTGCCCCCCACCCCGCCCCCGGACACCCGGAAACCCTACAAATGCACCGAATGCGGCAAGGCCTTTGGGCAGAGCTCGCACTTGATGCGGCACCTGGGCACCCACACGGGTGAGAAGCCCTACAAGTGTGGGGCCTGCGCCAAGAGCTTCACCCAGAACTCCAACCTCCTGCAGCACCAGCGCACCCACACCGGCGAGAAACCCTACGAGTGCGGCGCCTGCGGCAAACGTTTCGGCTGGGGCCCCCACCTCA
>NW_009258913.1:80505-82002 GCF_000687185.1 Egretta garzetta
AGAGCGCTCGTCTGCTCGAGCACCAACGTACCCACACCGGCGAGAAGCCCTACCGCTGTTCCGATTGCTCCAAGACCTTCAGCCGCGGCTCCCACCTCGCTCGTCACCGCCACCTCCATGCAGCTGAGCGGGGACCCAGTCCAGCCCTGGCGATGCACCGGGGGCTCTGAGGGGCTCCCCAAGGAGAGGGGAGGAGGTGGCAGAGCAGATGATGGTGCTTCTGTGGTGACCATGGGGACGTGGTTTGACCTGCTGGTGCCCATCATCAACAGAAGGATTCATGGAGGATCCATGACGTGGTCAGTGGCTGCTACAGCCCTTCCGTGGTGGCCACGGGGACGTGGTTTGGCCCTGTTGGTGCCCATCGTCCATACAAAGACTTCAGGAAGATCTGTGATGTGGCCAGTGGTTATTACAGCTGTTTGGTGATGGCCACGTGCCTGTGGGTTGGCCCTATCAGCACCCATCGTCAACACAAAGATTTCAGGAGGAGCCCCGACATGGCCAGTGGCTGCTACAACCCTTCTCTGGTGGCCACGGGGACATGGTTTGGCCCCATTGGCACTCACCATTAATGTAAAGCCTTGGGGAGGACCCATGATGTGGCAAATGACTCCACATGGCCCTTCCGTGGTGGCCACAGGAACGTGGTTTGGCTCCATCCATGCCCGTTGTTGGCTTGTGGGGAACCCATGTAGGCAAAGAGCCACGGCACTGGGGACAAACATGGACACAATGACTTGGGGAGGACTCATGATGTGGCCAACGGCTACTGCAACCCTTCTGTGGTAGCCCTGGGGATATGGTTTGGCCTTTTTGGTGGCCATCACCAATGCAAAGACTTGGGAAGGGTCCATGACACAGCCAATGGCTACTACAGCCCTACTGTGGTGGCCACAGAGATGTGGTTTGGCCCCATTGGAGCCCATTGCCAACACAAAGACTTGAGGAGGGCCCATGATGTGGCCAATGGGGACGTGGGTTTGCCCCACAGGTGCCTCCCGTTGGCTCATGGGGAAGCCATGTGGGCAAACAGAGATGGCATTGGGGCTGAAGGTGGACACAAAGAATTGAGAAGGACCAATGACGTGGCTCAAGGACTACTACAGCTTGTCTGTGATGGCCACGGGGACATAGTTTGGTCCTGATGACACCTATTGTCATCGCAAAGACTTGGGGAGGTCCCATGATGTGGCCAATGGCTAACACAGCCCTTCCATAGCGGCCACGTGCTCACGGTTGGCACCCACCATTCAGGAGGTGAGAAGTCACGTGGGCAAGCAGTGAGGAAGGGGGAGGGGAAGGGAATTTTTAGGGAAAAAACATCGCAATAATGGCACTAAAACGGTCCTTAAAACCCGCGTGTTGATTTCCCCCCCCCGCCGGCGCCACCAAGTTTGTTTCACTGCCCCCACCACGCGGTTTGGGGGGGACGGAAACCCCGTCGCCGGGAGGGGACAAGCGGGATGGACCCCATCTCCCCATCTGTCCATCCAG
>NW_009258913.1:84220-85959 GCF_000687185.1 Egretta garzetta
ATGACGGTTTTAATCTGGAGGATGGAAGCGGCGGTGAGGATCTGGAGAGCTTCCGATTGGGCCACCACCAAGCAACCACTGTACATGAACTCCACCAACTGCCGCACGGCTCCGCTGGGGACAACGGGTGGCACCTCGATGGCCGAGTGACCCAATAACAATTTGTCGTGGAAGAAGGGGCTGCCGGCGGCCAGGACGCAACGGTGGGCTCGTAAGGTGGCCTCGCGGATGCGAACCGTCACGTCGCAGAAGTGCCCGCCCAAGCGTTGCCCGTTGAGGGTCTCCAGCAGGGAACGGCTGAAGTTCTGGAGGTGGATGTAGTGAACAGCCTCTGCCATGGTGGTGGGGCGAGCGTTGACCGTTGAGGGTCTCCAGCAGGGAACGGCTGAAGTTCTGGAGGTGGATGTAGTGAACAGCCTCTGCCATGGTGGTGGGGCGGGGCGCCGGCGGGGACCGGGGTCGTCGGTGAGCTCTGGAGATACCTGAAGGAAGAGTTTGGGGACGTGATATGGGGTGTCACCAGGGCTGGGGACATCAGGGTGGGGTGGAGAAGACACCAGGACATCACCAGGGGCTGGGGACACCACTAAGGACGTCACCAGGGGGGTTAAGGACACAGCTGGGGACATCAGGATGGGGTGGAGATGCCACCAGGATCTTGGGACACCACAGAGGACATCACCAGGGGGGTTAAGGACACAGCTGGGGACATCAGAGTGGGGTGGAGAAGACACCGGGACATCACCAGGGGCTGGGGACCCTGCTGAGAACATCACTGGTGGTTTAAGGACACAGCTGGGGACATCAGGATGGGGTGGAGATGCCACCAGGGTGTCACCAGGGCTGGGGACATCAGCATGGGTTGGAGAAGACACCAGGGCATCACTGGGGACTGGGGACACCCCTGAAGACATCACAAGGCAGGGTTAAGGACACAGCTGGGGACATCAGGACAGGGTGGAGGTGCGACCAGGGTGTCACCAGGGCTGGGGACATCAACATGGTGTGGAGATGCCACCAGGGTCTTGGGACACCGCTGAGGACATCATGGAGGGGGTTAAGGACACAGCTGGGGACATCAGGACATGGTGGAGATGCCACCAGGGTGTCACCAGGGTCTTGGGACACTGCTGAGGACATCACCAAGGGGGTTAAGGACACAGCTGGGGACATCAGCTTGGGTGGAGATGCCACCAGGGTCTTGGGACACCACAGAGGACATCACCAGGGGGGTTGAGGACACATCTGGGGACATCAGGACATGGTGGAGATGCCACCAGGGTGTCACCAGGGGCTGGGGACATCAACGTGGTGTGGAGATGTCACCAGGGTCTTGGGACACCGCTGAGGACATCATGGGGGGGGTTAAAGACACAGCTGGGGACATTGGGATGGGGTGGAGATGCCATCAGGACGTCACCAGGGGCTGAGGGGACCCTGTGTGATGTCACCAGGGCTGGGGACATCGGGATGGGGTGGAGATGCCACCAGGCTGTCACCGGGGGCAGGGGACACCCTGTGTGATGTCACCAGGGCGGGGGACGTGGTTGGGGACATTGACAAGGGCTGGGGACACCATAGGGGACGTCACCAAGGGCTGGGGACACCTTGTGGGACGTCACCGGGTGCTGGGGACAGCGCCGATGACATCACGGGGGCTTGGGGGACACCTCCCAGGGCGTCACCAGGGGCCGGGGACACCTCGCGGGACGTCACCGAGGGGGTGGCGACACCCCGGG
>NW_009258913.1:86398-91014 GCF_000687185.1 Egretta garzetta
CATAGGGTTGGGAGCCCCTATAGACCTCTATAAGGACCCCTGGAATATGTGGATGCCTATGGAGCCCCATAGGGTTGTGGGCCCCTATAGACCTCTCTAAGGACCCCTGGAATATATGGATGCCTATAGAGCCCCGTAGGGTTGGGGGCCCCGATAGGCCTCCATAAGGACCCCTGTAATATTTGGATGCCTCTGGAGCCCCATAGGGTTGGGAGGCCCTATAGACCTCTATAAGGACCCCTGTAATATACGGATGCCTATAGTGCCCCATAGGGTTGGGGGCTGCTATAGACCTCCATAAAGACCCCTGTATAGTGTACGAATGCCTATAGAGCCCTGTAGGGTTGGGAGCCCCTATAGGCCTCCATAAGAACCCCTGTAATATGTGGATGCCTATAGAGCCCCATAGGGTTGTGGGCCCCTATAGACCTCTATAAGGACCCCTAGAATATATGGATGCCTATAGGGCCCCGTAGGGTTGGGAGCCCCTATAGGCCTCCATAAAGACCCCTGTATAGTGTACGAATCCCTATAGAGCCCCGTAGGGTTGGGGGCCCCGATAGGCCTCCATAAGGACCCCTGGAATATATGGATGCCTATAGGGCCCCGTAGGGTTGGGAGCCCCTATAGACCTCCATAAGGATCCCTGTAGTCCACAAATGCCTATAGAGCCCCGTAGGGTTGGGAGCCCCTATAGACCTCCATAAGGATCCCTGTAGTCCACAAATGCCTATAGAGCCCCGTAGGGTTGGGAGCCCCTATAGACCTCCATAAGGATCCCTGTAGTCCACAAATGCCTATAGAGCCCCGTAGGGTTGGGAGCCCCTATAGACCTCCATAAGGATCCCTGTAGTCCACAAATGCCTATAGAGCCCCGTAGGGTTGGGAGCCCCTATAGACCTCCATAAGGATCCCTGTAGTCCACAAATGCCTATAGAGCCCCATAGGGACCCTCACAGTACTACAATACTGTCTAGACCCCATGGGTGAGCCCCATAGGGTTGGGGGCCGCTATAGACCTCCATAAGGATCCCTGTAGTCCACAAATGCCTATAGAGCCCCATAGGGTTGGGAGCCCCTATAGACCTCCATAAGGACCCCTGTAGTATACGAGTGCCTATAGAGCCCCATAGGGACCCTCACAGTACTACAATACTGTCTAGACCCCATGGGTGAGCCCCATAGGGTTGGGACCCCCTATAGACCTCCATAAGGATCACTGTAATATACAAACACCTATAGGGCCCCATAGGGATCCCTATAGGGCAGGGATCCCTATAGACGCCCATCAGGACCCCCACTGGTCTGCAGTCCCCTATAGACCCGCATTGGGACACTCCCCCAGGGTCTGAAGCTCTATAGACCCCTATCGGGACCCCCATAGGGCTGGGATCCCCTATAGACTCCCATAGGTACCCCCTAAGGCTGCAGTGCCCTATAGACCTCCAGAGGGCCCCCCATAGGGTGACAGTCCTCTATAGACCCCCCATAGGTCCCCCCATAGGTGCCAGATCCCCTAAGACCCCTTAAGATCCAGGGTGCCTTATAGATCCCCATGGGGTTTGCCATAGGTCTGGGATCCCCTATGGATCCCTGTACAGCCTGGCCCTCCTATGGACCTGCATAGGGGCCTTCGTGCCCTATAGATCCCACCACCTATCCTCCACAGGGCCTGGGTTCCCCTATAGGCCCCCCTTGGGTTGGGATTCCCTCTAGACCCCTATAGATCCTGCATGACTCATAGATCCCCATAGGGTTCTCTATAGGGCCCAGGTGCTCTGTAGATCACCGTAGGGATCCCCATAGGGCCTGGATCCCCTATGGACCCTCTGGGGGGGACCCCCCGGGGTCTAGAGAACCTATAGATGCCCATAGGGATCACCATGGGGCCACGATCCCCCATAGATCACCACAGGGATCCCTATAGACAGACTCCCTATAGATTGCATAAGGCCTGGATGATCCCAGGATCCTTATAGGAAGCCTTTTAGGGCCGGGATCCCCCTATAGATCCCCGTGGGGGATTGCTATAGGGCTAGAATCACCTATAGACACCCCCCCTCAGGGGTTCCTATAGGGCTAACATCCTCTATAGACCCCTATAGGGATCTCCACGGGCTCAGGGATCCCCCATAGACCCCATAGGGCCAACCTGCCCCGCCCCCACCCCTATAGCACCTCCATGGGCGATGATGTCACAGCCTGCTGGGAGCGTGGTAGCACCTCCATGGGTGATGATGTCACAGCCTGCTGGGAGCGTGGTGGCACCTCCTGGTCTGGCCCTGACGTCCCGTCGTGCCCCACATCCGGCAGCGACATCACTTCCTCATCCAGTGATGCCATCACTGCTTGGGCTGGGCCTGTCGCACATCCTGGTACTTGATGATGTCATTGCCCGGGCCCTTGGTGACATCAGAGATTGACCTGTCAGGCGTAATTATCCTGCGCTGTGAGTGATGTCACTTCTCGCCCGCTGGTGATATCACGTCCTGGCCCTGGCGTGGCGTGACCTCACCTTCACTCCCTTCTGTCCCTGACGTCATCCCTTGCCCTGTGATGACATCATGACTGTGTCAGAGCCGTGGGGTGATGGTGACCCATGTTGGCCCATGTCAACCTCTATTGGCCCGTGTCACTCCGTGTTGGCCTATGTTGCCGCATGTTGGCCCATGTCACTCTGTGTTGGCCCATGTTGGCCCGTGTCACTCCATGTTGGCCCATGTTGGCCCATGTTGGCCCGTGTCACTCCATGTTGGCCTGTGTTGGCCCATGTCAGTCCATGTTGCCCCACATTGCCCCGTGTTGGCCCATGTTAGCCCATGTCACTCCATGTTGGCCCGTGTTGGCCCGTGTTGGCCCATGTCACTCTGTGTTGGCCTGTGTTGGCCCATGTCAGTCCATGTTGCCCCATGTTGGCCCATGTTGGCCCATGTCACTCCATATTGGCCTGTGTTGGCCTGTGTTGGCCTGTGTTGGCCCATGTTGGCCCATGTTGGCCCATGTCACTCCATGTTGGCCTGTGTTGGCCCATGTCAGTCCATGTTGCCCCATGTTGCCCCGCATTGCCCCATGTTGGCCCACGTCACTCTGTGTTGGCCTGTGTTGGCCCATGTCAGTCCATGTTGCCCCATGTTGCCCCATGTTGGCCCGTGTTGCCCCACATTGGCCCGTGTTGGCCCGTGTCACTCCATGTTGCCCCACGTCACTCCGTGTTGCCCCACATTGGCCCACGTTGGCCCATGTTGGCCCATGTCACTCTGTGTTGCCCCATGTTGCCCCATGTCACACTCTTGCTCCATGTTGACCCATGTAGACCCGTGTTGATCCATGTTGACCCGTGTCAATCTGTGTTGACCCATGTTGATCCAGTGTTGATCTGTGTCAGCCCACAGGTTTTGACCTCTGTTGGCCCGTGTCACCCCGTGTTGACCCACATCACTCTGCATTGACCCACGTTTGTTGACTTGTGGTGACCCACGTGTTGAACCACACTGATCCATGTTGATGCATGTTGACCCGTGCTGATCCCTGCTGACCCATGTCATTGACCCACATTGACCCACATTGATCCATGCTGACCCACATTGATCCACAGTGATCCATGTTGACCCATGTCGATCCACATTGATCCATGTTGACCTGTGTTGACCCACGTTGACCCACATTGATCCATGTTGACCCACATTGAGGCATGTTGACCTGTGTTGACCCACACTGACCCACATTGATCCATGCTGACCCACATTGATCCACGGTGATCCATGTTGACCCATGTTGATCCACATTGATCCATGTTGACCTATGTTGACCCACATTGATCCATGTTGACCCACATTGAGGCATGTTGACCTGTGTTGACCCACATTGATCCATGCTGACCTGTGTTGACCCATGTTGACCCACATTGATCCATGTTGACCCACATTGAGGCATGTTGACCTGTGTTGACCCACATTGATCCATGCTGACCTGTGTTGACCCATGTTGACCCACATTGATCCATGTTGACCCACATTGACCCACGGCACTCTCTGTTGCTCCATTTTGACCTGTGTAGGCCAGCATTGACCCATGTTGATTTGTGCTAACCCATGTTGGCCCATGTTCATCCCTGTTGACCCATGTTGACCCGTGTCACTCCATGTTCCTCCATTTTGACACCTGCTGACATCACTCTGTACAGATTACCTCATTTGCATGACCCCATGACCTCGCTGGTGTGGCTCTGCACCCCCCACAAAGGTCCCCCTGCCTCCCCTGGGTCTTCCCCCCTGTAGGGGTGTTGGTCAGTCATAGAAACCCAACAATGACATCACCGCCGTGCTCTCCGCTCCCTGTGAGGTCACACCCACCGCCACGACATCACAGCCGCTCCCACAGCCTCACCCATCCCCCGGCCCCTCCCCAGCCTGGGTTTTCCCTCTACGTCACTGTGGTTCCCACCATCCAGGGGATATCCCACCACCTCCGTTCCTTCGAGGGGGGGGTTTTCCTGAATTCTTGGGTGCCCTGGGGAGGTTCCTGGGTGCCCAGGTGCCCCGGGGAGGTGCCCGGGTGCCGCCGGCAAGGGCGGGTGATGATGCCGAAGGGTTGGAGCCCGACGAAGCTGAACTGAT
>NW_009258913.1:91926-92193 GCF_000687185.1 Egretta garzetta
CATGGGGGTGTCCATCACCCTGGTGGGCGGGGCATGGGGGTGTCCATCACCCTGGTGGGCGGGGCATGGGTCTGTCCATCACCCTGGTGGGCGGGGCATGGGGGTGTCCATCATCCTGGAGGGCAGGGCATGGGGCTGTCCATCACCCTGGAGGGTGGGGCATGGGTCTGTCCATCACCCTGGTGGGCGGGGCATGGGGGTGTCCATCACTCTGGTGGGGGGGCATGGGGCTGTCACTCACCTGGCTGGGCGGGGCATAGGGCTGTC
>NW_009258913.1:92808-94494 GCF_000687185.1 Egretta garzetta
ATGTGAGGGTGGGAGAAGCCCTTGGTGCAGAGGCGGCACTGGAAGCGCTCGGGGCGGTGGGTGCGCATGTGGACATTGAGGGAGCTCTTCTGGGTGAAGCGTTTGCAGCAGACACCGCACTGGAAGGCGCGGACGCCCGTGTGGGTCACCATGTGCTTCAGCAGGTAGTCACGGAGTGAGAAGGAGCGCCAGCAGATGGAGCACTGGTGGGGCTTCTCGCCTACAGAGAGACAACCGTGGGTCAACTTGGATCAGCACGGGTCAACATGGAGCGATACGAGTCAACGCAGGTCAGTGTGGGCCAACGTGGATCGATACGGGTCAACATGGAGCAACACACGTTGACAGGGACAACATGGATCAACATGGAGCAGCACAGGTTGCCAGGGGTCAACATGAATCAACACAGGTCAACATGGAGCAACACAGGTTGACAGGGACAACATGGATCAACATGGAGCAGCACAGGTTGCCAGGGGTCAACATGAATCAACACAGGTCAACATGGAGCAACACAGGTTGACAGGGGTCAACATGGGTCAACATGGAGCAGCACAGGTTGACAGGTCAACATGGATCAACATGGGTCAACATGGATCAACACGGGTCAACATGAAGCAATACAGGCTGACATGGGTCAACATGGATCAATAGAGGGCAACGTGGGTCAACATGGAGCAGCACAGGTTGACAGGTCAACATGGATCAACATGGGTCAACATGAGTCAACATGGAGCAGCACAGGTTGATGGGTCAACATGGAGCAATAGAGGTCAACGTGGGTCAACATGGAGCAACACAGGTTGACGAGTCAACATGGATCGATAGAGGTCAATGTGGATCAACATGGAGCAGCACAGGTTACCAGGGGTCAACATGGGTTAACATGAGTCAACACAGGTCAACACGGATCAGCACAGGTCAACACGGAGCGATGTGGGTCAACATGAGTCAACGTAGATCAACACACGTCAATGGCTCAACATGGGTCAAAAGGGAGTGATGTGTGTCGATGAGTGTCAACACAGGTCCACATGGGTTAACATGGGTCAACACAGATCAACGTGGGTCAACATGGATCCACAGGTGAACATGGGTCAACACAGGTCAACATGGGTCAACACAGATCAACACGGGTCAACACAGATCAACACAGGTCAACACAGATCAACATGGGTCACCATGGATCGATCCACAGGTGAACATGGATCAACACAGGTCAACACGGGTCAACATGGATCAACACAGGTCAACATGGGTCAACACAGGTCAACCTGGACCAACATGGGTCATCATGGACCAACGTGGGTCATCATGGGTCAATGTGTAGCAACATGGATCAACATGAGTCACCAGATTAACAAAGCACCACGGATCAAGATGGGTCAACCCAGATTGGGTCAACAATGATCAACATGGGTCACCACATCGTGACATGGGTCACCACATCATGACATGGGTCAACACTGATCACGTGGAGCGACGCGTGTCAACGTGGAGCAACGCAGAGCAACGTGTGTCAACGTGGATGGCCGTGGAGTGACACCGGTTCAACACAGGTCAACGTGGGTCCCCTGTCCCCATCCCAACGTCCCTGTCCCCGTCCCCCCACGTCCCCGCTCCCTCGCTGCACCACGTCCTCGTCCCCCCAACATCTCCCCACCCTTCCACACACCCACTTCCCCC
>NW_009258913.1:97841-98798 GCF_000687185.1 Egretta garzetta
TGCTCCCGGGCCCCGCTGAGGCCACCCTACGTGCCCGCTGCCTCCACCTCCAGGAGCTCCTGCACCGCGAGGCCGGGTGAGCCAGGGGACCAGGGTGCTCCTGGGGGGACCCAGGGTGGCCCAGGGTGGTCCAAGATGGTCCCAGGGTGGTCTTGGGGGTACCCAGGGGGGTCCAGGGTGGTCCAGGGAGACCCAGGGTGGACTTGGGCGGCCCCAGGGTGGCCCATGGTGACCCAGGGTGGTCCAAGATGGTTCCAGGGTGGTCTTGGGCGGGCCCAGTATGGTCCAAGATGGTTCCAGAGTGGTCTTGGGTGGCCCCAGGGTGGCCCAGGGTGGTCCAGGGAGACCCAGGATGGTCTTGGGTGGCCTCAGGGTGGCTCAGGGTGGTCCAAGGTGGTCCCAGAGTGGTCTTGGGCAGCCCCAGGGTGGTCCCCGATGGTCCCAGGGTGGCCCCAGGGTGACCAAGGGGGAGAGTGGTCCAAGATGGTTCCAGGGTGGCCCCAGGGTGACCCAGGGTGACCCCAGAGTGGTCCAAGATGGTTCCAGGGTGGCCGAAGATGGCCCCAGGGTGGTCCAGGGTGACCCCAGGGTGGTCTTGGGTGGCCCCAGGGTGGTCCAAGATGGTTCCAGGGTGACCCTAGGGTGGTCCAAGATGGTCCAGGGTGGTCCAAGATGGTCCCAGGGTGGTCCAGGGAGACCCAGGGTGACCCCAGGGTGGTCCCAGATGGTCCCAGAGTGGACTTGGGTGGCCCCAGGGTGGTCCCAGATGGTCCCAGGGTGGTCCAAGATGGCCCCAGGATGGTCCAAGGTGGTCAAGGGAGACTCAGGGTGGCTCAAGGTGGCCCAGGGTGGCTCCAAGTTTGCCCCAGTACTCCCACAGTGTCCCCAGGGTTTCCCCCCGGCTGTCCCATGGGTGCTGCTGGGTGCCATGGGGCACCCTATGGGTGCCGTAGGGTG
>NW_009258914.1:0-392 GCF_000687185.1 Egretta garzetta
CTCCATTAATTAACCCCCAGGTGCCTCCCACCCTACCCCCACCATCCCCTTTCTTATCCCCATGTGAGTAACTAATTATCCCCACAGGGGCTTAATTAGATCCAGAGGGCACTAATTAGCCCTCCGGGCTTAATTACTCCCCAAGGGGCATTAATTAGCCCCAGGAAATTAATTACTCCTGTTAATTAACTCCCCCTGATGCCTCCCACTCCCCCATTACCGTGGCCTTTTTTATCCCTGGGGGGCTTAATTATTCCCAGAGGGGCTTAATTAGTCCCAGAGAGATCTAATTAGCTCCAGGGGGTGTTAATTACTCCCCAAGGAACACTAATTAGCCCCAGGGAGTTAATTACCCCCGTTAATTAACACCCCCTCCCTGATGCCCCCTGTCC
>NW_009258914.1:1392-7474 GCF_000687185.1 Egretta garzetta
CCCTCATGTCCCCTCTCCTGTCCCCAGATTTCCACCGCTGCCAGAAGGCGATGGCGGCCAAGGGGGCGGACGCCCCGCCCTGCCAGTGGTACCAGCGCGTCTACAAGTCCCTCTGCCCCATCGAGTGGGTGAGTGGTGGCACCTCAGCGTCTCCCACCCCGTCCCCATGATGTCACCGTGGGCCTTGGGTCCCCCACGGCGTCCCCGCCATGTCACCATGGGCCCATGTCCCCATGGTCTTCAGGTCCCTCATGGTGTCCCTACGGCCCTTGGGTTCCTCTTGGGTCCCCCATGATCTTCAGGTCCTCCACAATGTCCCCCTGGCCCCTGGGTCCCCCACGGTGTCCCCGCCATGTCACCATGGGCCCTGGGTCCCTCACGGTGTCCCCATGGTCTTCAGGTCCCTCATGGTGTCCCTACGGCCCTTGGGTTCCTCTTGGGTCCCCCATGATCTTCAGGTCCTCCACAATGTCCCCCTGGCCCCTGGGTCCCCCACGGTGTCCCCGCCATGTCACCATGGGCCCTGGGTCCCTCACGGTGTCCCCATGGTCTTCAGGTCCCTCATGGTGTCCCTACGGCCCTTGGGTTCCTCTTGGGTCCCCCATGATCTTCAGGTCCTCCACAATGTCCCCCTGGCCCCTGGGTCCCCCACGGTGTCCCCGCCATGTCACCATGGGCCCTGGGTCCCTCACGGTGTCCCCATGGTCTTCAGGTCCCTCATGGTGTCCCTACGGCCCTTGGGTTCCTCTTGGGTCCCCCATGATCTTCAGGTCCTCCACAATGTCCCCCTGGCCCCTGGGTCCCCCACGGTGTCCCCGCCATGTCACCATGGGCCCTGGGTCCCTCACGGTGTCCCCACCGTGTCCCCATGGTCTTCAGGTCCCTCATGGTGTCCCTACGGCCCTTGGGTTCCTCTTGGGTTCCTCCTGGTCTTCAGCTCCCTCATGGTGTTCCTATGATGTCCCCACAGCCCTTGGGTTCCTCTTGGGTCCCCCATGATCTTCAGGTCCTCCACAATGTCCCCATGGCCCCTGGGTCCCCCACGGTGTCCCCGCCATGTCACCATGGGCCCTGGGTCCCTCATGGTGTCCCCACCATGTCCCCATGGTCCTCAGGTCCCTCACAGTGTCCCCACAGCCCTTAGGTTCCTCTTGGGTTCCTCTTGGTCTTCAGGTCCCCCACGGCATCCCCACGGTGTCACCATGGGCCCTGGGTCCCCCACGATGTCCCCATGGTCTTCAGGTCCCTCATGGTGTCCCTACGGCCCTTGGGTTCCTCTTGGGTTCCTCTTGGGTCCCCCATGGTCTTCAGGTCCCCCACAATGTCCCCATGGGCCCTGGGTCCCCCGTGATGTCCCCATGGTCTTCAGGTCCCTCATGGTGTCTCTATGATGTCCCCACAGCCCTAGGGTTCCTCTTGGGTTTCTCTTGGGTCCCCCATGGTCTTTGGGTCCCTCACAATGTCCCTACGATGTCCCCATGGGCCCTGGGTCCCCCATGATGTCCCCATGGTCCTCAGGTCCCTCACGGTGTCCCTATGATGTCCGTATGGCCCTTGGGTTCCTCTCAGGTCCCCCATGGTCTTCAGGTCCCCCACGGTGTCCCCATGATCTTCAGGTCCGTCATGGTGTCCCTATGATGTTCCTACAGCCCTAGGATTCCTCTTGGGTCCCCCACAGTCTTCAGGTCCCTCACAATGACCCCCACGATGTCCCCCACGATGTCCCCATGGCCCCTGGGTTCCCCATGATGTCCCCATGGTTGTCAGGTCCCTCATGGTGTCCCTATGATGTCCCTATGGCCCTTGGGTTCCTCTTGGGTCCCCCATGATGTCCCCACTGTGTCCCCATGGTCTTCAGGTCCCTCATGATGTCCCTACGGCCCTTGGGTTCCTCTTGGGTTCCTCTTGGGTTCCTCTTGGGTTCTCCATGGTCTTCGGGTCCCCCATGATGTCCCCATGGCCCCTGGGTCCCCCACAGTGTCCCCACGGTGTCCCCATGATCTTCAGGTCCCTCATGGTGTCCCTATGATGTCTTCATGGGCCTTGGCTCCCTCACGATGTCCCCACCATGTCCCCATGGGCCTTGGGTCCCTCTTGGGTCCCCTGTGGTCTTCAGGCCCCTCACAATGTCCCCACGGTTCTTGGGTCCCTCTCAGGTCTCCCACAGTGTCCCCATGATCTTCAGGTCCCCCATGGTGTCCCCATGATGTCCCCATGGGCCTTTGGTCCCCCACGATATCCCCATGGTGTCCTCACGCTGTCCCCATGGTCCTTGGGTCCCCCACAATGTCCCCAGGGTCCTCAGGTCCTCCCCAAGGTCCCCCATGGTGTCCCCTGGGTCCCGATGTCCACCTTGGGTCCCTCTCTGGTCCCCCACGGTGTCCCCAAGGTGTCCCCAGGGTCCCCACATTCCCCCTGGTGTCCCCCTTGGTCCTTGGGTCCCTCCCTGGTCCCCCCCAGTGTCCCAAACAGTGTCCCCATGCTCCTCAGGTGTCCCCAAGGTCCCCCATGGTGTCCCCATCCCCCTTGGGGTCCCCCCCGTGGTGTCACCACATCCCCCATGATGTCACTGTGTCCCCCACAGTGTCCCCCTTGGTTCTTGGGTCCCTCCCTGTTCCCCCCCAATGTCCCCAACGGTGTCCCCATGCTCCTCAGGTGTCCCCAAGGTCCCCCATGGTGTCCCCAGGGTGTCCCCATTCCCCTTGGGGTCCCCCCCATGATGTCACCACATCCCCCATGGTGTCCCCCTTGGTCCTTGGGTCCCTCTCAGGTCCCCCAGGGTGTCCCCACGATGTCCCCAAGGTCCCCCACGGTGTCCCCATTCCTCCTTGGCGTCCCCCCCGTGATGTCACCACATCCCCCATGATGTCACCACATCCCCCACGGTGTCCCTCTTGGGTGCCCCCCCACTGTCCCCAGGGTGTCCCCATCCCCTCTTGGAGTCCCCCCCATGGTGTCATCGCATCTCCCTGTGATGTCGCCGCGTCCCCCATGATGTCATCACGTCCCCCGTGATGTCACCACGTCCCCCCGTGATGTCACCGCGTCGTCCCCCCCATGGTGTCATCGCATCTCCCTGTGATGTCGCCGCGTCCCCCATGATGTCATCACGTCCCCCGTGATGTCACCACGTCCCCCCGTGATGTCACCGCGTCGTCCCCCCCATGGTGTCATCGCATCTCCCTGTGATGTCGCCGCGTCCCCCATGATGTCATCACGTCCCCCGTGATGTCACCACGTCCCCCCGTGATGTCACCGCGTCGTCCCCCCCATGGTGTCATCGCATCTCCCTGTGATGTCACTGCGTCCCCCATGATGTCATCACGTCCCCCGTGATGTCACCACATCCCCCATGGTGTCCACCTTGGCCTTTGGGTCCCTCTTGGGTGTCCCCAGGGTTGTCCCCATCCCCCTTGGGGTCCCCCCCGTGATGTCACCGCGTCGTCCCCCCCATGGTGTCATCGCATCTCCCTGTGATGTCACTGCGTCCCCCATGATGTCATCACGTCCCCCGTGATGTCACACATCCCCCCATGGTGTCCACCTTGGACTTTGGGTCCCTCTTGGGTGTCCCCAGGGTTGTCCCCATCCCCCTTGGGGTCCCCCCCGTGATGTCACCGCGTCGTCCCCCCCATGGTGTCATCGCATCTCCCTGTGATGTCACTGCGTCCCCCATGATGTCATCACGTCCCCCGTGATGTCACCACATCCCCCATGGTGTCCACCTTGGCCTTTGGGTCCCTCTTGGGTGTCCCCAGGGTTGTCCCCATCCCCCTTGGGGTCCCCCCCGTGATGTCACCGCGTCGTCCCCCCCATGGTGTCATCGCATCTCCCTGTGATGTCACTGCGTCCCCCATGATGTCATCACGTCCCCCGTGATGTCACCACATCCCCCATGGTGTCCACCTTGGCCTTTGGGTCCCTCTTGGGTGTCCCCAGGGTTGTCCCCATCCCCCTTGGGGTCCCCCCCGTGATGTCACCGCGTCGTCCCCCCCATGGTGTCATCGCATCTCCCTGTGATGTCACTGCGTCCCCCATGATGTCATCACGTCCCCCGTGATGTCACCACATCCCCCATGGTGTCCACCTTGGCCTTTGGGTCCCTCTTGGGTGTCCCCAGGGTTGTCCCCATCCCCCTTGGGGTCCCCCCCGTGATGTCACCGCGTCGTCCCCCCCATGGTGTCATCGCATCTCCCTGTGATGTCACTGCGTCCCCCATGATGTCATCACGTCCCCCGTGATGTCACCACATCCCCCATGGTGTCCACCTTGGCCTTTGGGTCCCTCTTGGGTGTCCCCAGGGTTGTCCCCATCCCCCTTGGGGTCCCCCCCGTGATGTCACCGCGTCGTCCCCCCCATGGTGTCATCGCATCTCCCTGTGATGTCACTGCGTCCCCCATGATGTCATCACGTCCCCCGTGATGTCACCACATCCCCCATGGTGTCCACCTTGGCCTTTGGGTCCCTCTTGGGTGTCCCCAGGGTTGTCCCCATCCCCCTTGGGGTCCCCCCCGTGATGTCACCGCGTCGTCCCCCCCATGGTGTCATCGCATCTCCCTGTGATGTCACTGCGTCCCCCATGATGTCATCACGTCCCCCGTGATGTCACCACATCCCCCATGGTGTCCACCTTGGCCTTTGGGTCCCTCTTGGGTGTCCCCAGGGTTGTCCCCATCCCCCTTGGGGTCCCCCCCGTGATGTCACCGCGTCGTCCCCCCCATGGTGTCATCGCATCTCCCTGTGATGTCACTGCGTCCCCCATGATGTCATCACGTCCCCCGTGATGTCACCACATCCCCCATGGTGTCCACCTTGGCCTTTGGGTCCCTCTTGGGTGTCCCCAGGGTTGTCCCCATCCCCCTTGGGGTCCCCCCCGTGATGTCACCGCGTCGTCCCCCCCATGGTGTCATCGCATCTCCCTGTGATGTCACTGCGTCCCCCATGATGTCATCACGTCCCCCGTGATGTCACCACATCCCCCATGGTGTCCACCTTGGCCTTTGGGTCCCTCTTGGGTGTCCCCAGGGTTGTCCCCATCCCCCTTGGGGTCCCCCCCGTGATGTCACCGCGTCGTCCCCCCCATGGTGTCATCGCATCTCCCTGTGATGTCACTGCGTCCCCCATGATGTCATCACGTCCCCCGTGATGTCACCACATCCCCCATGGTGTCCACCTTGGCCTTTGGGTCCCTCTTGGGTGTCCCCAGGGTTGTCCCCATCCCCCTTGGGGTCCCCCCCGTGATGTCACCGCGTCGTCCCCCCCATGGTGTCATCGCATCTCCCTGTGATGTCACTGCGTCCCCCATGATGTCATCACGTCCCCCGTGATGTCACCACATCCCCCATGGTGTCCACCTTGGCCTTTGGGTCCCTCTTGGGTGTCCCCAGGGTTGTCCCCATCCCCCTTGGGGTCCCCCCCGTGATGTCACCGCGTCGTCCCCCCCATGGTGTCATCGCATCTCCCTGTGATGTCACTGCGTCCCCCATGATGTCATCACGTCCCCCGTGATGTCACCACATCCCCCATGGTGTCCACCTTGGCCTTTGGGTCCCTCTTGGGTGTCCCCAGGGTTGTCCCCATCCCCCTTGGGGTCCCCCCCGTGATGTCACCGCGTCGTCCCCCCCATGGTGTCATCGCATCTCCCTGTGATGTCACTGCGTCCCCCATGATGTCATCACGTCCCCCGTGATGTCACCACATCCCCCATGGTGTCCACCTTGGCCTTTGGGTCCCTCTTGGGTGTCCCCAGGGTTGTCCCCATCCCCCTTGGGGTCCCCCCCGTGATGTCACCGCGTCGTCCCCCCCATGGTGTCATCGCATCTCCCTGTGATGTCACTGCGTCCCCCATGATGTCATCACGTCCCCCGTGATGTCACCTCCTCTCCTCCATCTTCATCCTCCCCCTCCTCCATCTTCATCCTCCTCCTTCTCCTTCTCCTCCACCTTCATCCTCCTCCTCCTTCATCTTTATCCTCTCCCCCTCCTCCTCCATCTTCATCCTCCTCCTTCTCCCCCTCCTCCATCTTCATCCTCCTCCTTCCTCCTCCTTCATCTTCATCCTCCTCCTCCTTCACCTTCATCT
>NW_009258915.1:0-1364 GCF_000687185.1 Egretta garzetta
CTCCATCCTGGTGTCCCCATCCCAGTGTCCCCAGCCCCGTGCTCCATCCTGGTGTCCCATCCCAAGGTCCCCAGCCGAGTGCTCCATCCTGGTGTCCCCATCCCAAGGTCCCCATCCCAGTGCTCCCATCCCAGTGCTCCCATCCTGGTGTCCCATCCCTGATGTCCCCATCTTAGGTCCCATCCTGGTGTCCCATTTCAGTGTCCCAGCCTGACGCCCCAAACTGGTGTCCCACAGGAATGTCCCAGCCCAAGGTCCCAGCCCTATTTTCCATCCCAGTGTCCCCATCCTGTTGCCCCAGCCCAGTGTCCCATCTCCGTGTCCCATCCCCATGTCCCCAGCCCAGGTCCCAGCCCAGTGTGTCCCATCCATGTCCCCATCCCAACGTCCCATCACAGTGTCCCGTGCTGGTGCCCTCCATCCCCATATCCCCATCCTGTGTCCCACTCTGACGTTCCTACCCCAGTGTCCCACCCCAGCATCTCCAGTCCAATGTCCCATCCCAACGCCCCCATCCCAGTGTCCCCAGTCGAATGTCCTCTCCTGACATTCCCATCCCAGTGTCCCACCCTAGTGTCCCCGTCCCGGTGTCCCCAGTCTGATGTCCCCTCCCAACGCTCCCATCCCAGTGTCCCCAGTCTGATGTCCCCTCCTGACATTCCCACCCCTGTGTCCCCAGTCTGATGCCACATCCCAGGGTCCCACGTCCCCTCCCAATGCTCCCATCCCAGTGTCCCCAGTCCAATGTCCCATCCCAACGCTCCCATCCCAGTGTCCCCAGTCTGATGCCACGTCCCAGGGTCCCACCCCAGTGTCCCCATCCTGGTGTCCCCTCCCAACGTTCCCATCCCAGTGTCCCCAGTCCTATGTCCTCTCCTGACATTTCCATCCCAGTGTCCCACCCTAGTGTCCCCTTCCCAGTGTCCCCAGTCCGATGTCCCCTCCTGACGCTCCCATCCCAGTGTCCCACCCTAGTGTCCCCATCCCGGTGTCCCCAGTCCAATGTCCCCTCCCAACGCTCCCATCCCAGTGTCCCCAGTCTGATGTCCCCTCCTGACATTCCCACCCCAGTGTCCCCAGTCTGATGCCACATCCCAAGGTCCCACCCCAGTGTCCCCATCCTGGTGTCCCCTCCCAATGCTCCCATCCCAGTGTCCCCAGTCCAATGTCCCATCCCAACGCTCCCATCCCAGTGTCCCCAGTCTGATGCCACGTCCCAGGGTCCCACCCCAGTGTCCCCATCCTGGTGTCCCCTCCCAACGTTCCCATCCCAGTGTCCCCAGTCCTATGTCCTCTCCTGACATTTCCATCCCAGTGTCCCACCCTAGTGTCCCCTTCCCAGTGTCCCCAGTCCAATGTCCCCT
>NW_009258915.1:2426-2731 GCF_000687185.1 Egretta garzetta
CCCGGGGCCATGCCCCCCCCCCCGCCCATTTGGGGTGCCCCCCCCCAGGGTCCCAGGGGCGATGCCCACCCCCCAGCCCATTTGGGGTGCCCCCCCGCCAGGGTCCCAGGGGTGATGCCCAGCCCCCCGCCCATTTGGGGTGCCCCCCCGCCAGGGTCCCTGGGGCAATGCCCACCTCCCAGCCCGTTTAGGGCGCCCCCCCGCCAGGGTCTCAGGGGTGATGCCCGTCCCCCAGCCCATTTGGGGTCCCTTTGGGTGCCAGGGCAATGCCCCCCCAAACCCCCACCAGGGTCCTAGGGGCGATG
>NW_009258916.1:0-1417 GCF_000687185.1 Egretta garzetta
GAGAATGAAAGCAAGAAAACACCTGGGTTGAGATAAAGACACTTCAATAGGTAAAACAAGGGCTGCAGATTCAAGAAAAGAAAAAAAAGGCATCAATCACTTTTTCCCATGGGCAGGGTGGTGCTCAGCCATCTCTGGGAAAGCAGGGCCCCATCACATGCAATGATTACTTGGGAAGACACATTTTTGAACTTTCTCCCTTCTTTCTTTTTTCCCAGCTTTATAGACTAAGCATGATGTCATATGGTTGGGAATATCCCTTTGGTCAGTTGGGGTCAGCTCTCCTGGCTTTGTCCCCTCCCATTTTCTCGTGTACCTGGCAGAGCATGGGAAACTGAAAAGTGTCAAATCCAAAAAACAGCACTATGAAAGCTACCAGGAAGAATATTAATTCTATCCCAGCAGAAACAAGGACACAGACCCACTGGTGTCTCCTGTCTACCAGATCACTGCCCTCTTTCAGCAGCAGCCCTGCATTTCTCTTCTTCAGCCTCAGGCTCTAACACAGCAATTGAAGCTCTTCTCTTTGCTCTTGACTCTTCTTGCAGCCACCAACTCCAAGTGGTCACCCCCTGGCAGCTGGTTTATGCCCCTGGCAGTGCCCTGTCCTGTCTTGGCCCAGCACCACTGTACTCCACACGGTCCCATGGACACTTTGGTTCCTCCTACATGAGACAGCCACCGCCAGATCCTGCAAAATACCCAACCCTAATGGCAACTCATATGGGGTTACACAGACATCCCTGCTCTGGATTCTGCCAGGGTCCGGACAGGGAGAGAGGTTGAGCAGGGCTGGCCATTCCCCCAGTGCAGGCACTGAGCCCAGCAGCAGGAGGGAAATGGCTGTGCAGCCCACAAACCTGAGGGGAGCAGCCAGTGATGGAAGGGGACGAATAGGGAGGGAACCAGTGAAAGCTCACTCCAGTCCCATTCTCTAACACATCACCCCATGCCCTCCTCCCCTCAGCCCATGGAGAACCGCAGCACAATAGCATGGCGGTGCAGGGCTCAGTTTCTTCAGACTGTTCCTGATCTCCGCTTTGGAAGAAGAGCCCAACCTCCAGACAACAACCTCCAGAGGAAACCCCCTTTTATGACAGAGATGTGACAGGGGAGGCCAGCTATGCCATTGGGCCAGACCCATGTGGAAAGGACTCTGGGTCAGACAGACTGGGTTCATGCCTCTGGAGAAGTGGATTGCATGGAGACATTCCAGGGGAAACAGAATTACCACAGATGAAAAGCGCAGAGCACAGGAGGTTCCCCAGATACATTGGAAATCACTTGTGAAGAGACATTAGCAGGCACGTGTGAGGAGACTGATCGAATCAGCTTCTTGAGTGCATCCTTGAGCTCCTTGTTCCTCACGCTGTAGATGAGGGGGTTAACTACTGGAGGCACCACTGAGTACAAAACA
>NW_009258917.1:0-925 GCF_000687185.1 Egretta garzetta
CCTCATTGGGGCACCCATGAGCTTGTTGGGGGCACCCATGGCCTCATTGGGGCACCCATGGCCATGTTGGGGGGCACCCATGACCTTCTTGGGGTGCTCATAGACATTTTGGGGGACCCATGGCCATGTTGGGGGGCACCCATGCCCATGTCAATGACCTTGTTGGGGTGTCAATGACCTCCTTGGGTTGTCGATGACCTCATTGAGTTGTCCATGATCTCCTTGGGTTGCTGGTGACCTCACTGGGTTGCTGATGACCTCATAGGGGTGGGGGTGACCCCATGGGGTGGGGGACACCCTTGGGGGGTGCCCATGGCCATGTTGGGTGGTCAATGACCTTGTTGGGTTGTTGATGACCTCATTGGGTTGCTGATGACCTCATGGGGGTGGGAGTGACCCCATGGGGTGGGGGACACCCTTGAGGGGTGCCCATAACCATGTTAGGGTGTTGATGATCTCGTTGGGTGTTCAGTGACCTCGTTGGGTTGTTGATGACCTCGTTGGGTTGACGATGACCTCGTTGGTTTGTCAAAGACCTCATTGGCTTATTGATGAGCTCATCAGGGTGGGGATGACTCTGTGGAGTGGGGGATACCCTTGAGGGGTGCCCATAGCCATGTTGGGGTGTCGATGGCCTCGTTGGGTTGTTCATGACCTCGTTGGGTTGCTGGTGACCTCATGGGGGTGGGGGTGACCCCATGGGGTGGGGGACACCCTTGGGGGGTGCCCATGGCCATGTTGGGTTGTCCATGACCTCATTGGGTTGTCCATGACCTCGTTGGGTTGCTGGTGACCTCATTGGATTGCTGGTGACCTCATGGGGGTGGGGGTGACCTCATGGGGTGGGGGACACCCTTGGGGGGTGCCCATGGCCATGTTGGGTTGTCCATGACCTCATTGGGTTGTCCATGACCTCGTTGGGTTG
>NW_009258917.1:2052-2854 GCF_000687185.1 Egretta garzetta
CCTGGGGGAGGGCCTGGGGGTGCATAACAGGGTTTTGGGGGGACTGGGAGGGACTGGGGGGAGTGGTGGGTGTATACATGAGGGTTTGGTGGGGACTGGTTTGGACTGGGAGGCACTGAGAGGGACTGGTTTGGACTGGGAAGGGACTGGGGGAGGCTGTGGGGAGTGCTGGGCGTGTACATGAGGGTTTGGGGGTTACTGGTTTGGACTGGGAGGCACTGGGGGGAGTGCTGGGCGTGTACATGAGGGTTTGGGGGTTACTGGTTTGGACTGGGAGGGGCTACTGGGAGGAGCGTGGCCGGGGGGAAGATCCTGTTCGTAGTGGGATCACTGGTTTGGACTGGTTTATACTGGTTTCAAGACCACCCGTAGGGAGGGGCTGTTTTGGGAAAGGGGGGGTTATACTGGTTAGTGGGGGGTTCCACTGGTTCTTACTGGTTTGTGGTGGGGTGTACTAGTCTATACTGGTTTGTACTGGTTGCAGGTCACCTGGGGAAAGGGGTAGCACTGGGAGAGGGGATCTATACTGGTTAAGGTGGGATTCTGCTGGTTTTTACTGGTTTGGGGTGGGTTGGACTGGTTTATGCTGGTCCATAGTGCTCTATGCTGGTCCATACTGGTCTATACTGGTTTATACTGGTCATGGGGTTACGCGACAGAAAGCGTTGCTTTGGGAGAGAGAGGATTTATACTGGTTAGGGTGGGATTTTGCTGGTTGTTACTGGTTTGGGGTGGGTTGTGTCAGCCCGCGCTGGTCCTTGGGGGTCCATACTGGTCCATACTGGTCCATACTGGTTTATAC
>NW_009258918.1:0-312 GCF_000687185.1 Egretta garzetta
GAGGTAATTGGGGGCGCCCGCCGCCCCATTTCTGCTCCTCCTCCGGGGACCCTTCCCAGGCGCAGCCTTGCCAAGAAGGAGGGCATGAGGAGGGGAGAGGCAGCAAAACGGGCCAGGCGCCGGCTCTGGGAGACACCGTGGAGCTCCCGGAGCTGCCATGTGCACGTCTAGGACACAGCTGCCTCCCCACCCTGTCTAGCTCACAGACCCCAAAACCTTCTCACCCTCTCCTCATCCCCTTGCCTGTCCCTGAAGCCGCCACCAGTGCTGGGTGCCCCCACCCAGGGATGGGTGGGATGAGCTGGAGAACCC
>NW_009258919.1:0-252 GCF_000687185.1 Egretta garzetta
TGTCGAGTGCTGCACCTGGGGAGGGTAAACCCCATGCACCACTACAGGCTGCTGGAAAGCAGCTCTGCCCAGAGACATCTGGGAGTCCTGGTGGACGAGAAGCTGACCATGAGCCAGCAGGGTGCCCTTGTTGCCAAGAAGGCCAACAGCATCCTGGTGTTCATTAAGAGAAATGTGGCCAGCAGGTCGAGGGAGGTTCTCCTCCCCCTCTACTCTGCCCTGGTGAGACCCCACCTGGAGCACTGTGTCCAG
>NW_009258919.1:405-627 GCF_000687185.1 Egretta garzetta
GGGGATCTCATCAACACATACAAATATCTCAAGGGTGGATGTCACAAGGACGGAGCCAGACGCTTCTCAGTAGTGCCCCGCTCCAGGACAAGGAGCCATGGGCACAAACTGAAGCACAAGGGGTTTCAGTTGAACATGAGAAATAACTTCTTTACTCTGAGGGTGACAGAGCAGCAGAACAGGCTGGCGAGGGGGACTGTGGAGTCTCCTCTGGAGATATTC
>NW_009258920.1:0-511 GCF_000687185.1 Egretta garzetta
GAAATAAAAAGATCAATAAATAAGTAAATAAATATTCTTGAGAGGTAAACAGCTCTACAGGTAGAGAAACAAATGCTATTAGTATTATTTACTAATATTCTTGATAAACAGGGAGATAAACAGGGAGATAAAAGGGGGGGTGAAGAAATATCCTTAATTAATAAACCCCAAACCCAACCGAAGGCATAAATAATCCGTGTAAATAAACAGCAGGAAATAAATATTCTTGTTCGACAGGCGATGTGGGTGAGCACGGGAACCGGGCTGGGAACTGCACGAAGGACGGACAAACGCTCCTGCTAGGCAGGTGGATAAGTACTTGTAATTGATATATAAATATTTTGATGTATAAAAATAAAATAAAATAAAATAAAGTAAAATAAATACAGCTGAGCTGGGAGATGTCAGATTCAAAATTCAGACCAACTTTTGTTGCAACAGTTGCAGACACAAGCCAAAACAGGAGTTGGCAGCAGGCTGAGAGTGCAGGCATGGCAGGAGCGGGCGGCAT
>NW_009258920.1:5417-6028 GCF_000687185.1 Egretta garzetta
CGCCCCTCGCCGAGCCCCATCCGAGGGGGACGGTGACGACTGATGGCCCCTGGTTGTCCCCTCCAGGCACCATCCTCCTGGACTGCGTGAACCTGAGCCCAGCGGCCGGCAAGGTGACACCCAGGGACGTGGCGTGCGTCTCCCTGCTCGAGGCGAGGTTCCCCGAGCTGCCGGCCCGCGACGCCATCTTCAAAGCCCTGCAAGCGGCCAAGTTTGATGTCTCAGGTCTGGCGGTGCTGTCCGGGGTCTGGCTGGGAGCGGGTCCTGGGACAGACCCCTCTCCTTGGGGACAGGGACGCGTCCCCGGGGCTCACGCTCGGCCCCTCTCGTCTCCCAGGGCTGACGACGGAGCAGATGCTGCGGAAGGACCTCAAAGTCCTCTCCGGCGATGAGCTGCTCCTCGCCGTCAGCGCCATCTACGTGGACCTGGAGGTGAGGCTCCAGGCGGGGGGAAACTGAGGCAGGGGTGGCACGATGGGGACGGCGAGGTGACGCCGGCGTCTCTGCCACACCAGACCTTCCTGCGCCGGCCCAGCTTGCTGCAGGACCTGGATGCTTTCTGCCAAGCTCAGGGCTACGCGGGGCTGGTGGCCATGACGATCTCTTTTAAC
>NW_009258920.1:6183-6434 GCF_000687185.1 Egretta garzetta
GCCGGGGGGCCGGAGGAGGAGGTGGTCCTGCCGCCCACCCCGATGAACAGCCTGGTGGAGGAATGCCCGCTGGCACAGGCCGTGCCCCCCCTCTGCCCCCAGGATGTCCTGGAGCGGGTCAACCGCATCGCTGCTGGGCAGCCCCCCGGCTCCCCAAAATAAGAGCGGGCACCCAGTGGCTTTTGGGGTCCACACAAGGAGGTGGGGTCCCTGGGCAGGTCCCGGTGGGGTGCCCGGGCATGGGGGGGCTG
>NW_009258920.1:9982-10243 GCF_000687185.1 Egretta garzetta
GGCACGTGCTAGTTAATATTTAATCCCGGCGCTATTTAAACTATATACACCCGTGCCCAAATTCGGGAGCCCGAGTCCCTCCTTGGGTCGGGCCCCGTCCTGCCTCGGCCGGTGCCGGTGAAAACCCGATGGCAATCCCGGGCGGAGGTGACCCCACCACGGTCCTGCCTCCGAGGTGGCGGAGGCTGCCTAGTTGCTTTTTTCAGCTTAAAAAAAAAAAAATATATCCTAAAAAAAAAGGAGGGGGGGGGTTTGCCAGCG
>NW_009258920.1:10281-12849 GCF_000687185.1 Egretta garzetta
GGGGCGCCCGCGGGCTCGCTGGTGGTGTCGGCACTGAGCGGCTGCCGGCGAGACTCCGAAGCGTTGGGGTTTAATCCTGGTTTTGCTCTTCTATGCCTTTCCGGGAGGGCACCACACCGGCATCAGGACCGGCCTCGCTGCGATCCCCCGGGGAAACCGAGGCACCGCGGCCCGGCGCCGAGAGGGGCCCATGGGAGACGCCGGTGTGGAAAAAAGGGAAAACTGGGAGGATTTGGCACATCGTGGCTGCGCCCGGCAGCTCCTGGCGTGCTTCGGGAGGGCGGCTGAGTCCTTTTGGCTGAAATCCCGGGCGGGCACGAGGTGGGGGCTGCCGTCCCCGCTCCCTCCCCGCGTCACCGACCCGATGCCTCTGGGAAGGAGGGATTTGCCAGGGGGACGATGGCCAAAAGCCACTGGGAGCCGGGCGAGGATCGCTCTGCATAAATTACCGCGGGGTTAAAGCACTCGAGGTTGGCGTCTCCTCCGGTTGAAGGATCAGGCAGTTCAAGTTTGGGCTGAAAAAGCCAGGAATCTGCAAAGTCCAAGAGAGGCCGGGTTACGGAACGGCACAAGCAGTAGCTCGTTTGGGTGTGTTAATTAGCGGTGGTGCCTCAGAGGGGGGCAGCGGGTGCTCAGGGCTGCCACGGCCACCCGCACGGCCATGTACTCACACGCTACAAGACCCGGGAGCTGCTCCACTGTCGCTCCCGACTGCCCTTGGACCTCATCTCCTGGACAGCACCGGTCTGTGGGGAGGGCGCAGAGATGTGTCACTGCCGCTGTGCCATCCCATCACCCAGCTGTGCCATCCCATCGCCCAGCTGTGCCATCCCATCTCCCAGCTGTGCCTGGCCATCCCATCGCCCGGCTGTCCCATCCCATCTCCCAGCTGTGCCATCCCATCGCTCAACTGTGCCATCCCATCGCCCAACTGTGCCATCCCATTGCCCAAGCATAAGACTTGTCACCCAAACATAAGGCTGCTTCACCCCACCATGAGACCTGTCACCCAACCATGAGACCCGTCACCCCATCCTGAGACCTGTCTCCCAACCCTAAGACCCATCACCCAACCACGAGACCCTTCACTCAACCCTGAGACCCGTCACCCAACCGTGAGACCCGTCACCCCACCATGAGTCCCATCACCCAACCCTGAGACCCGTCACCCAACCACGAGACCCGTCACCCAACCGTGAGACTCTACCACCCCAACAGCGACACCCACCACCCAACCATGAGACCCACCACCCCAATAGCAACACCCACCACCCAACCATGAGACCCACCACCCCAACCGTGCGCGGGGGTAGGGTACCATGGGCAGGCCTTCGCCCGCGGCCATGTCGCCAGAGCCGATGTGCGTCAGGTGGACGAAGTTCATGGGCTCCCCAATCATGGAGCGGTCGATCCGTCTCCTCCTCTTCTTCTACAAGCAGGTGAAGGCCGTCAGCCCCCGCTGAGCCCACGGCCCCAGGACCCTAAACCCTCCCCAAACCTGCCAGGCTGAGGCTACTCACGGGCTGTGGCTTCTCTACGACGCAGCAGCCCAGCTTGTGCCAGAACTCGCTCATATTCGCGGTGGCGTCCAGCTTCCCTCCCTGCCGGGCTGGCTGCCGGGGGGGCTGCGCCGGTGCAGAGACCCCCGCGAGGTCACTCCATGGGGACGGGTAGGGGGACTTGGTTGAGGTGGCCGAGCTGGTGGGGATGCACCTGGGGGGAGGCAGAGCCGGGAAAGGGGTGCGTCACGAGTAGGAAGAGTTTGACCCCGGGCACAGGGACGGATTGGATGATGGGGGGAAGGGGACAGGAGGGTTGGGGATGTTGGGGTGCAGGATCAGCCCCAATCCCTGTCTGGGGGCTGCCCCTCCACTGCCCACCCGGGTGACGCATCAGACTGGGGAAACCGAGGCACGGCATGGAGAGGAGCAGCTGGCTGCAGGTTTGAAGGTGGAGGGGTGATGCCTGCAGTCCTGACTCCCCAAATCAACCCTAAATCTGCTTCCCATCAACCAAACAGAGCCTCAGACCCCCAGGGGACCCCGGGGATCGCACAGAGACCTCCAGAGACCCCGGGAATTGCACAGAGACCTCCAGGGACCCCAGGGATCCCACAGAGACCCCCAGGGACCCCTGGAATTGCACAGAGACCCCCAGGGACCCCGGGGATCACGCAGAGACCCCCAGGGACCCTGGGAATTGCACAGAGACCCCCAGGGACCCTGGGAATTGCACAGAGCCCTCCAGGGACCTCAGGGATCCCACAGAGACCCCCAGGGATGCCAGGAATTGCACAGAGACCCCCAGGGATACCGGGGATTGCACAGAGACCTCCAGAGACCCCGGGGATCACACAGAGACCCCCAGGGACCCCAGGGATCGCACAGAGACCCCCAGGGACCCCAGGAATTGCACAGAGCCCTCCAGGTACCTCAGGGATCGCACAGAGACCCCCAGGGACCCCAGGCATCACACAGCCACCTGGAAGCATTGTCCCCACGGCCAGGGCAGGATCCGGCCCCGGCCCCCACCCCGGTGCAGGACGCAGCTGAGGGGTGCTGCGGCAGG
>NW_009258920.1:14569-14868 GCF_000687185.1 Egretta garzetta
CTGCCCCAGTGGTGCCCGCTGGGGTACCCCCAAGCTCAGAAGAGAGGGTGGCAGGGGGGAATGGGACGGGATGGGTGAGAGCCCCGGGACCCCCCCGGCTGCGGGCCTGGGACCCCCGGGATGCAGCAGCAAAGTGGGGGGAGACCCCCCCTTTGTGTGGGATGGTCCCAGCTGCCACCCCAGGGAGCACCGGGTGCCGGCAAGGGTGAGGGACCCGTGGGGCTCGGTAGGGCTGGGGGGTCCCAGAAGGGCTGGCGGTCCCGGGGGTCACTCTAAGGCTGGGGGGTCCCTGAGGGCTG
>NW_009258920.1:16943-17277 GCF_000687185.1 Egretta garzetta
GCCCCCACCCACCGGCCAAGCTGGCCTGGGACCTCCAGGGCATCCCCTCCCAGGGGTCCCCAGCCCACCCAGAGGGACCCACGCAGGGGACACCCCTGGGTGCACCCCAGAGTGTCCCTTCCCGTGTCAGCCCCCAATGCCCAACTGTCCCCATCGCTCCCACTCCAGAAATCCGGAACAAGGCGGCACTGTCCCCGCTCAGTCGGGTCTCTGTCCCGCGCCCGCCCGGGCGGCCCCGGCTGATAATACCCCGAGTGTCTGAGACCTCGCTCCAGCTGAAGAACCCTTTTTTTTTTCTTTGCTTCTTGTGCTGCCAGAGGACGTTGTCCCCCAC
>NW_009258920.1:17415-18651 GCF_000687185.1 Egretta garzetta
ATCAGCAGGTTTGGGTTGTCACACACCAGCCACCCCTTTCAATAGGTGACACCCCAAAACGAAGGGCTCGGGCAAGCAGATGGCTCGCCTCCAGCTCCCTACAGAGTGGCCCGGCCAAGCTGCACCCCATGGCCTCGGGGATCCCCAAAAACACAGCAGCTCACCCCCCCCCAGGGACCAGCATCCTCTGCTGGGCCCCTAGTTGGCATCTTCCCCACGCTGGGCGCTGGCGGGGCCGAGCTGAGACTGGGTCTATTTAGGAGCAGGGGACATGGGATCCTCTTGGCTCATGGTGGCGGCGGGGAGAGAGGAGGAGGAGGAGGAGAAGGCAGAAATAGCCCGGCTGAAAGCCGAGCGCTGGCGAAAGGACTTGGCACTGGCAGGAATGAGCCGCACACAGGGAACGGGGAGGAAAAGGGAGAAAAAAAAATCCCCTAAAGCCCCAAAGGAATGTTGATCCCGGGCAAAGCCCAGGGCAGAGGAGGGCAAGGGCTGCTCTCAGCCTCAGGTGCACGGATCAGGCCTGTGCCTCCCCCCAAAAAGGATGTTTGGGGGCTCAGTGGTGGCCGGGGCAGGGTCGGAGGGGTTGCGTTGGGGCTCCCTTTGCCGCCCCGCTCCCCGGGGTTGCCGTCCCTCGACACCGCACCAGTGCAGGGGCCGGGTGCCCACCGGCGTGGTGGCAGGGAGTGGGGGGCTGCGAGGTGCCCCCCGCCCTGGCTTCCAAGCAGCCCCCCTCCCAGCCCTGGGAGCGATGCCAGCCTTGGGTGTCTCCCTCCTATTTCTAGCACCACGTCTGGCTTCAGACACAAAGCCGAGATATTTTTGCCGGGCAGCATCAGGACCAAACACCTCCAGACTCAGCAACGCCGCAAAAAAAAAAACCCCAACCTTATCCAGGTTTTTTTTGCACCAAACCTCCCTGAGCTTGACCCGCAAAGTGCCCAAGGTTCGGGGGTACGGTGGCACCCCCTTTGCTCACACGCAGGTAAAAAGAAACCTTTGCCAGCTCCTTGGAGGCTGGGAACGGTCCGTTATCCCCCCAAATCCCGAGCTGAAGGCTGCGGGAGCGAATCGGGAAGCGCTGCGGGAAATCTCCCCTCCTCTATAGGTTTAATATATCCCCACCTTGGGGGTCCGGCGCGCAGGATCCCCTCCCGTGCGTCCACGTCGGCCGTCCTCCCCCTCCCCGGCGCGGGTGGGAGCCGCTGACTCATCTGCCCATCGGCTCCCCCCCCC
>NW_009258920.1:18806-23037 GCF_000687185.1 Egretta garzetta
GGGGGAGGAGGGGGGAGGTAAGCAGGGATTAAAGGGATGAAGGTGGTTTTGCCCTCAAGGGACAAGCGGACACCCTGAGGCCAGGGGAGATGCTCTCCCCTGGGGGTGACACGCGACTCAGGGTTGGGGTTGGGTTTTTTTCCCCTGCATCGATTGCCTTTTCCGGAGATTTGAATTTTCTATTTCTTGTCACTAAACTCCCTTTTCCCCCCCCTTTAAAAGCCATTGTCCACAACATCCGTCCCTGTTAAATAATTCGCAGAAAGGTACCCGGGGGTACGTCCCCGGGGGGAGGCTATTTCAGATCCCTGGGGCTCAGTTTCCCCGGGGGGGTGGGGGGCGGTGACACGGGAGCCTTTTGTAGCCTCCGAGTTACATCGGGAATCTTAAATTTAGCAGCTGGTCACCCCTCACCGCAGGGACGGGAGCGAGGGAGGGCGTGATTCAAGGTATGTCTGAATCATCCTTTAGGATTCCGATTCCCAGGGCTTAAAATGAGGGAATCAGCGGGAAAAGGGATATTTGGGGGTTGCCAGTTGATTTATTTTTTTTTTTTTCCCCCACCTCCGTTGCCAAATGCGCGGCTGTGACTGACATAATTCTGCCAGGGAAAAGCAAGTCGGCACGGCAGTGACTCAGCTCAGGCCGTGCCCTGTCGGAGGAAAAGCTGAGCCACCGTCCCCTCCCGCTCTTTCCCAATTCTCGGAGGATTGGGGTGGGGTTGCGGGAGGGGCTCTGCGGCACGGCACGGCGGGGTGGCACGGCGCGGCACAGCGGGGTGGGTGGGGTGCGATGGCAACGCTGAGCGATGCTTCTTCCAGTCCCTTCTAGAGGGTTCCGTCGCGATCCCCTGGGGCGATGCGATGCCACGCAGACCAGGGAGGGAGGGAGGGAGGGACAGTGGGCGAGGGGGATGCGCAGGGACCCCCCCTCGCTGTCCGCTCCGCAGGGGGCTCGGCACAGGGAGAGGGTGAGACCCCCTTACACGGTTTGATGGAAAAAGGGGTCATTTGGCTGGCGGTTCCGTCCCTCCCGGCAGAGCGGGATGTGGGGTCAGCCCCGTCTTTGCTCCCCGCTGATGCGGCCCCACAGGTATCGAGGTGCCCAGGGTGGATTTTGGGAGGTGCGGCTGGGAAGGGGCTGGCCCCCACCCCAGCCTTCCTTCCCACGCTCCCCTTTGTGCGTGTGGGGAAACTGAGGCACAGGGCAATGAGTCCCATTGCACGCCCCTCCAAATTACGGCTCAGAGAAGGTGTTTCCTTGTGACCAAGGCCATGGATAAGACCAGTGGCAGGGCTCAAGTCTGCATTTAGACCCAGCCTAGAGTCAAACCTCCATGACACCACGCTCTCCTGCCCCATCGATTTATTTTCTTTTGGGGTGTGTGTGTGTGGGGGGGTATCCTGTGGGATTTGGTCAATATGGCAACGCCTGAGAGTTGAGGCCGCTTTGGGGCAACTCCTGCGCCTTTGGTAGAGCTTTTCTCCTCCTCTTCTCCCCCCTCGCCCCCTTTGCAGACTGAAAATGCTGGACACCATCAGCAGCCAGTACGATTCCTTCATCTACTGGAGGATGCCGATCCCGCGGCTGGACGTGGCGGAGCTGGAGGGGCTGGGGCTCAGCGACGTGGCCATCTACAAGCCCAAAGGAGGGCTGGGCAAGCTCGCCGGCGAGCGGGATCGGGTCAGCCAGGACATCTCCGACGAAGAGGACACTCTGCTGCAGTTCAACAGCTTTAATTTCTGGAGAGCTCCTATCGCCAGCATTAGCTCATTAGATTTCGATCTAATTTGAAGCCCTCCTTTCTGCCCTCCTCACCCCCCCTGCCCTCTCCCTCTCTGCTAGGCATGCGAGGATTTGGTTTTGTTGTCGGTTTGGAGGTTGGTTTTTTTGTTTCCGGGAAGCTTTTGACATCATTAATTAACTCAGCACTTGACCCCAGCCCTGATGGTGATGGGCTCCCCGCAAAGCTTCAACCTTTCTCCACCTTCTCCCTCTTTTCTTCCCTTCCTGCAGTGGAAACACCGCCACGGTGCGAGCAGGGGGTAACGGCACAGGGGGCGAATACGAGGGGAGGGGGCAGAAACAGCCACCCCCTTGCCCCGCGTCCATGTGCCAGCGGGTGCAGGAGGTGCTGAGGGGGTTTCTTCCAGGACCCCGCACCCTATGGCTGTGTGACCGTGGGCGTCCCCGTGCTCAGGGGTGAGCGTTTGAGCTCATTTCTCCCGTGCTTTTTTAAGAAACTCATTTGTGCAAAGGGAGCGGCACAGGACTGATGGGAATCGCTCTTTGTTTTGCGGAAAGCATCGTCCCCGCTCCTCTCCCAGGGACGCAGAGACCCTCTGCGCTCCCCTGGCCCAGTTTCTCCAAAAGCCACTTCACTCCTTAACCTTTCCCTCGGGATAATCAAGGTGGAAGAGGCAGGGGTGTGCCGGGGACATGAGCACAAACCTCTTTCTTGATAGAAATTATCTCTTTGCACCTTGTGGCTTGAGCCCAAGCAGGAGAAACAATGGCCAGGAGGGCAAATACACATGGAAATGCTCCGACCTTGCTCGGTGGGGTCCAGGCTGGTTGTTCACTGCCCAAAATTTGATTCTTCTCCCTTTTTTTATCCCCTGCGTACTTTATCCCAGGTGTGACTCCAACTGGGACAGAGGCCGGGTACATCACGGGGTCCGGATGGGCTCAGCTGAAAGATAAGATGAAGAATTTAGTTTGGTCTTACCCCAAAATGAAAACGTTTCTGGTTCCCCACCCAATTCATCAACCCCCTTCAAAATAACAATCAAAAAATGCTGCTGAATGCGAGCGGAAGCCTCGCGTTTTCCTCGGGGAGGTTTTCCCCCGCGCTTTCCGCGGGCTGAGGTTGATTTCTGAACATCGTCTCAAAACAGGGGGGGAAAAAGAAAAACCCAACCCTGAATCATTTTTGGCTTTTAAACATTTTTCTTTTCCCCCCCCCGATTGTTTCCTGGGAGAGCGAACGCGACTGGTTTGTCTTCTTTGAATGTGCTTTTTTTGGATTTAATTGAGGTGAAGTTGTGATGTGGAACATCCTGAAATTGTCCTAAGAGTTGGGGGGGGGCACGTGCCCAGGGGGAGGCTGAGACAGCACTGAAAAGGTGCCCAAAAATAGGCAAATAATGGAAAAATGCGCACTCTGTTCTGAAAAGGGAGCACAGCTCTCCTGTAACCTCCAGAACGACCCAGCCTGCTGAATTTGAACCCCCCGCATTAAACCAGAGGTGAAAAATGTAAACTCTCCTACACAGAGCTGTTCAATTTCTGTGTTCCCAGCTGGGAAAACCCGCAGGAGAAGTACTTATTATGAAACTTTAAATAAAATGATTTAAAAACATACACATTCCTGTGGACACTTAAAAAAAAAATATCCATGTAGACAGGCATCAAGTTCTTCCCGTAATTTACCATTAAATTGTTTTAGACTTATGGCGAGCTGATGTGAGGCAGGTACCTGTGTGTCTTCGCAAGCACTGCAGAGGATTTAAGCTCAGGAAAAAAAAAAAGCCAAAGGGATTATTCTAAGAACATTAAGGATATTACTTAAACTTCACCTTCTCCAAACCTCACAGGAAAACGTCCCAGAGGAACCCCAGAGAAGGAGGCGGCCCTAGGGTTTCACATTTACCTCAGAATGGGCACTTTGAGCGTGTCAGGGACACCTGAGGGGGTAACGCACCACAGAGCGGGGCTCCTGCACCCTGAGGGGAGCCCACTCCTGGACAGGAAGACACTCGGAGGAGGTAGATACACACAGAGCACTTAAACACACACATAAATATATATATATATATATACACACACACTTATAGACAGAGGCACAGGGACCAACCACCCACCTCAGGCCACCCGCCCCATCACCTCAGGGAGGCGCCACCGCCCCAGGCACGCGCCCCAGCCGCCGCCGCCCTTTTATACTTGGCGCCTAAACGCCTCTGCCGGAACTAACTTCAGGGGCGCATCACCGCCATCCGCTTCAGAGCCATTCGACTCTTCCTGTTATCCTTCCGCTGGAGAAAATACTTCCCCTCTGGGTCTCCCCTGTTGCTCGCCGCTGTCCTCCCTGGGCGGGGAGGGGGCCTCATAAAAGAAGGAGGAATCTGCTAATCCCGCCCCGTGCCCTCCGAGGCAAAGCGAGAGGACTCCCAACCCGCCAACAGTGGCGGACTCTTTTGTTGACGGTAGAGGTATCCTTCCGCCTCACAGC
>NW_009258920.1:23661-34293 GCF_000687185.1 Egretta garzetta
CCAATAATTAATTAGAGACAAAGGTTCCGTTTGATCCGAGGAGAGAAAGCGGTGGGGTCTTGTTAATGATCCAGCTTCTCCTTTCTTTTCGGAACACGCCCAGAGCGCCTCGCGGGTGCGCGGGCCGGCGGTTAACTTTGCGAACCCAACGTTCGGTGCAGCTCCTCAGGCCCGGAAAACACGCAGGCGTGTTCGACGTGGGTGACGAGAAGGAACGTTTAAAAAATACTCAAATGGCCCACAAGAAGTGAGAAAGGGGGGGGAAAAAAAACCCCAACCAACCAACCAACCAACCAACCCACCAACCCCAAACTGGAAAGTCCTAAAGGGCAGAGGGGTTGTGGTGGTCAAACACGTGCATCGAAGGTCCTGATTGCAGGGTAAATGCTGGGTGACTGCTCTGGGCTCTTGGCTGCCAGGCCCCGGGTGTTGCACGTAGTAACTGGGGGCTTGGAAAAAAAAGCTACGAGTGCCAAATGTTCTTGGGAAGCGAGATGTGTTTGTGGACGGAGGCGGTGCGGGCGGTGGAGCCCCGATGAGATTTTGGGGTGAGGTTTGCCACTCAGCTTTACTGATCGCTGGTTCCGTTGGTCACTGAGGACAGGGCGGGATGTTGCTCTTGAAAGAACAAGGAATAAAGAAAGGACTAGAGCTTTCCAACTGTTTCATAGAACTGTAAATTGAAGGGGGGAAAAAAAACCAAAACAAACCCCACAGTCTGCACCAATACAGGCTGGGGGATGACCTGCTAGATAGCAGCTCTGCTGAGAGGGACCTGGGAGTCCTGGTGGACAATAAGCTGACCATGAGCCAGCAATGTGCCCTTGTTGCCAAGAAGGCCAATGGTATCCTGGGGTGTATTAAGAGGAGTGTGGCCAGCAGGTCGAGGGAGGTTCTCCTCCCCCTCTACTCTGCCCTGGTGAGACCCCACCTGGAGTACTGTGTCCAGTTCTGGGCTCCCCAGTTCAAGAAAGACGAGGAACTCCTAGAAAGAGTCCAGAGGAGAGCTACCAGAATGATAAAGGGACTGGAGCATCTCCCCTACGAGGAAAGGCTGAGAGAGTTGGGCTTGTTCAGCCTGAAGAAGAGAAGACTGAGAGGGGATCTCATCAACGCATACAAATATCTTAAGGGCGGAAGTCAAGAGGACGGAAGCAGTCTGTTTGCAGTGGTGTCCAACGACAGGACTAGGGGCAATGGATGCAAACTGAAACACGAGAGGTTTCAGTTGAATATGAGGAAGAACTTCTTCACTCTGAGGGTGGCAGAGCACTGGAACAGGCTGCCCAGGGAGGTTGTGGAGTCTCCTTCTCTGGAGATATTCAAAGCCCGCCTGGATGAAGTCCTGTGTAGCATGCTCTAGGTGAGCCTGCTTTAGCAGGGGGGTTGGACTAGATGATCTCCCGAGGTCCCTTCCAACCCTTGCGATTCTGTGATTCTGTGATTCTGTGAAAACTATTTTATTCGGATTTAGACAGGAAACCCAGCACTTGATTTGAAGAAGCATTTTGTACCTAATATATGTTGAAGTTGCCAGAAAATGTGTCCACTTCTTTCACTGAGGTCAATAGCCTTGGTTCCACAAACAGAAAGTTTGTTGTTGGGTTTAATGCATTTAGGATTAACTCCTAAATGTTTTGTTCCACTGATGTGTTTTGAAAAACTGGTGGCTTAAAATGTGTTTGGCATCCAGTTCTTTCAAGAATTAGTTAATTCACAGGATATTAGTATTTATTATGTAGGTTACGGTGCTCTCCCTAACACATGATTTGTCTCAAATATGCAAAGAGTTTGTGACTTAGATCTACTGTTCCTTCTTCTGACTTCTTGGTATCACATTATATGGTCAATAAATTACTTTAAAACATTTAGGTGGTCCTGAAGTTAAAAAAACAAGATAAGAAACACCTCTGCAGAGAAATTATTCTTATATTATCAAAAAAAAATGAGGAAGAACTTCACTCTGAGGGTGGCAGAGCACTGGAACAGGCTGCCCAGGGAGGTTGTGGAGTCTCCTTCTCTGGAGATATTCAAGGCCCGCCTGGATGAAGTCCTGTGTAGCATGCTCTAGGAGAGCCTGCTTTAGCAGGGGGGTTGGACTAGATGATCTCCCGAGGTCCCTTCCAACCCTTGCGATTCTGTGATTCTGTGAGTTGCGGGCCTCAGTGCCGTTGGGATCGCCGCTGCGCCGGGTGGCACGGTGCCCGTTTGCACAGAGCTCCGTTTGTAGCCGCTTACGGAACGCTGTGCGTGCCTTAAGGCATAGGCTTCAAAGTCAGCCTTTGATAGGAGCGGCGTGCCAGCATAACCCTATTGTGGGGAAAAATGCTATAGCTCGCTATTGCCGCGACCGCGCTACGCCTTACGGAGCTTGGGATAAATAGAGACGCTGTTGTCCGGCACGCCGAGCGCGCCTTTTGGGTTCTGCTCCCTTTATGGCCTTGAACAAGTCGCTGGGGTTACCAAGGTTTGGTTTATCCTCTACCAGCAGAGAACGGGGACAGTTCCCCCCGTGCTTAGTCGCTAGCGCTGGGGTCAGAGAGAGCGTCTCGGAGATTAAATCGCGTTCTTAAAGCGCTTTAAAAATCAAAATGGGGTTGTGCAAGGAGCGCGAACAGCTTTGCCCTTGCTTTTTTAGGTTCTGCTCTTGGAACTGGATCCACATGGGCAAGTCTTTGTGCCCGTGCAAGGTGCTGTTGAGGTAAGTGGGATTTTGTGGGCGCTCTGGTGGCTTGCGGTGCCTGACCTGGTTGCTGACCCTGTGTGCTCCCTTCTCCTGATGTTTCAAGGCACAGACCAGAAAAATACGATAAATGTTTATGCCTGTTTCTTGATGGTGTTGGGCCCAGTTCTGTATGGGAAGACAGTGTGTCTGTTAGTCAGACAGAGGGGCCTTAGTTGTCCAGCGCTTTTAAAATGTCTCTGCCTCACTGCTTTTTGTTTGTTTGTTTTCCATTTCTTCCTTTTAAAGCAGCTTGCAGCAAATACTTGTTCCCATGTATGAAGATGTCCTTAGTGGACCTAGGGAAGAGGTTGCTAGAAGCAGCTCGCAACGGCGAAGATGACGAGGTGCGAAAGCTGATGGCGAGCGGTGCTCCCTTCACCACTGACTGGGTACGTCGGAGCCATAGACCTTGGTTTTCTGGGTGAAACAGGTTGCGTGTGTGCTCTTTAGGGCTGAACCTAAAGGATACAAATGGGAATCGCAGCAGTAAAACCAGAGCGTGGATCGGCAGAAAATGCATCTCTGAATTTCTGTGGTGGAGCGGGTTCAAGGTGAAGCACTTTAAAAGCCAGGACCTTCCTGAGGCGAAGATGAATTGACGTTTGTGTAAAGATTGATCTCTGCCTGATGCACGAGAGCACGATCACGAGAACCGTGCTGTCCCGGGCAGCGAGGTACCCAGGGTCTGGTGCTTTAAGAAGTCCCGACCCCAACAGCTGAGATAAAGGATGAGTCAAATCAGACTGGAAGAACTGTTAAACCTCTCAGCAGAAGGAAGTTCCTTTAAGAATGCTTTATTTAATTGTTTAAACTCTCTCAATCAAGAAACTCATCTCTGGGTTTTGGGCGTTTTTTTGTTTCCTTAAAAAAAAAAACCCAAAACCCTGAAAACAAACCGGCCCGTCCTGGATTGGAAAGGAAATAAAAGCTTTAATGAAACCGAAGAATAACAGTTGGCCAAACGGGGAACCAGAGTGTAACAAACAAGCTGCCAGTAGCCGTTCTCCATCACCGTCTTCATTTCCTAACTTCACCAGTCTGTTCAGCCATAACTTTGCGAGACGAAGAAATTAACTGTATCGCGAGGTAGCAGAGCCTAACGCTGTCGTAATGCTGCCCTTGGCTAACTGTGGTGAAATTACCTGTCGTGATATAGAAGCGGCAGAGCTGTTCTGCTGTGGTTTGGAAAAGCAGCTCAGTGGTTAATGGATGGCACAGTGGAGAAAGTAAAAGCATGTTTGATCTTCAGGTGGTCAGATAATGTAAAGATTCCTAAAAAGTTGAACGTTTGTTACTGGATGTGCAGCCCCTTATTTCCGAGCGGAGAAAAAAAGGTTAAATTAATTTCTTCCGGAAGCTTTGTCATTTTAATTACTGCCGGACATACAGGGGGTGATCACTGTGCTGTGAACTGACGGTGCCTCTTCTGAATTAACACGCAGCTTGGGACGTCGCCTCTTCACCTCGCTGCCCAGTACGGCCACTATTCGACAGCGGAAGTGCTGCTTCGGGCTGGAGTCAGCAGAGATGCCCGAACAAAAGTGGACCGGACGCCGCTACACATGGCTGCGGCTGACGGACACACTCATATTGTAGAACTGCTAATTAGGGTGAGTACAGTAAATTGGGCATCGCTTTAAGCTGGTCTGAACGGCCCTCGGAGTTAAGCGTTGGTGTCCCTGTGTAAATGCTAGCGCAGGCCCCACCTTTAAGACGCCGAGAGGAGACGGCGCCCAGACGGGTAACGCTTATTTCTTTCAGAACGGGGCTGATGTAAATGCCAAGGACATGCTGAAAATGACGGCTTTGCACTGGGCGACAGAGCACAACCACCGAGACGTCGTAGAGCTGCTCATCAGATACGGGGCTGATGTCCACGCTTTCAGCAAGTTTGATAAATCGGCTTTTGATATTGCTTTGGACAAGAACAATCCAGAGACTCTGGTAATGCTGCAGGTAGGTTGAGGAAGGAGCGAGTTGCTGCACCTGTGCTAGAGCGAGAGGGATCCTCTCGTGTCCGATGGGATCGTTTTCTGTTTGCAGAGAGAACTGGAAACACGGAGGTGGATGAGGTTTGTTTTATTCCCAGATCAAGCGGGGTGTGTCTGCTAGGGCGTAGGGGGGGTGGGGTTTTATCGCCATGCCTCTCGTGAGGTTGTAGCATAAGTTGCCAAGTTTAGGTGGCGGTTTTTCACTGCTTTTGAACGTGCTGCAGAGAGAAATAATCTGCCTCAAATGTTTCAAGGATGCTGGATACTGCAGCAGGCGTGAGGAACGTATGCCTGACCCTACTCTCTCTCCTAGGAAGCAATGCAGAACCAGGTGAACGCTCATCCAGAGAGAACGGATCCCATCTCCAACACTGTGACTCTCACCTCGCCGTTTATCCTTACATCAGGAGACGTTCTCAATCTCACTAGCCTCGTCTCTTCAGGAAACACCAAAACAACCTCAGGTTAGGTTTTATGGGACCTTGAGTGGGAAAGCCTTGAAACAAGTTCCTAAGGCAGCTTACCGGCAGAGGGCAGATGGTCTTTTAGTAGAGGAAAAGTGAAATACAGCCAAGCACGCCCAACTGCTGCTTCCTGCCCCGGAATATTTTTGCCGTGGAAGGTAGCAAAGCAGATTTCTAGCTGATGTAAATAAAGGTGGTTCCACTGGAAGTGGCAAAGCTCTGCTGAGCTCAGCTGTGGGTCTGCTCCGGGGCTGTTGCAAGCAACAGAGCTTGAGAAAATAGATTTGGCCGATTGCAACAGAGGAATAAGGAGAATTACTGCCCTTGCCAAATCCTGAGCACTGCAGAGTGGTTGGGGAACGGTTTACTTTGCTCTTTACTGGCTTCAAGAGCTGAAGGAATGCTTTGCAGTATATAAACGTTGAGTAAGGAAATTGCAGAAGCAGCAGGTCCATTGGGTATGCAGCTTGCTCCTTATTTCTTCTGTCCCATATGTTAGATGGGAAATCATTAGGTTCCTTGCTGTTCTGTGAGCCTTATTTTGGTGGGGAAAACGCTTTTAACCTAAGGCTGAGCGCGAATTCTTTGTGTGTAATTCCAGTTTTCATAATAACTCTTAAAGTGAATTTTCTGTATTTGGAGAAATCCAAACCGTTGTTTCTTTTCAGTCTCAAGGAGGCTACTAAATGCAAGTTTTGTGAAGCTATTTGGCCTCATCCTGCAAACACTTCTGCATGTGAGTAATTCTTTGGTTAGTGGGACTGTTCACATGCGTGAATGTTTGCTTATTAGCTGGAGAGTGCTTTTAAAATACCAGATACTGATCCTCTGCAGTCCCACCCAGACCTCTCTGCCTCTGCCTGGCCGCAGCGACTTCAGCAACACTCCAGACTTGCTCTCAAAGCTTTCAGGGCTGCTCGCAGCTTTGAGACAAACAAACCCTGATTTAGAAGGGGAAAAACACCAAAAGTGTTCCTTTTCCATCTGTGAGGAAAAGGCAGTGTGACTGGTGCACAACATCATTGGTTGAGGATATTCCATGAACTCAGAGGGGCATAAAACTTTGGAATTTTAACATTCCAGGTGACGCTTTGGCCACGGTCGGCGTCGCTGTCTCTGCAGAGGGATCTGGCTCTGCTTGGAAGCCAGGTAGGAGTCACAGAGGCCAACGCCCTGCCAAAAGGCTGTTAGAAAACTGCTGATTTCCACCTGAAACGCACTCACAGCCTGTTCAGACCTCCTGGTGCGAACGCAGCCCTTCAGTCAAAATCATTCTTCTTTTTCCAGCACCTCCATCCCTTTGATGTGGAAATCAGCCCTGTCCCCTCTCTGCGTTTGTTTTGCCAGGCTAAGCGCAGCAGTCGCCCCGAATCCCTCCGTGGTGTGTGGGTGAGCGGCCGCAGGCAGCGCTCCAGACGAGCCTTTGGCAGCGGCCCTGTAAATCCCCGTCTCTCGCCGCGCTCTCCTCGTGTGTCCTGCAGTGCAGTCGCCTTTTTCAGTGCCACAGCACAGCGGTAGCTTCTTGTCCATGTGTGACTGGGCTAAAATACCCTGGGTTTTTCCCCCTACGACACTTCAAGCACCGGTAATTGCTGGTCAGCGGGAAAACAGCCGGTGTCTCCTGCGCTGGGCCACGTCAGGAGGGTTTTTTCTCATTTCCCACAAGAGGGCATCAGCGACTGCGCCTTCGTTATAACAAAAATCTCTTATTTAACACTTACAGCTAATAATTGTTCTTGTCTCTCTTAAATTCCTTATGTCTTCCGTTATTGAAAAAGGTTTTAAATGGGAATAAGCGTTTTTGGCTGGTCTGCAGGAGCCTGGTTAGTCCCTAGGCCTGTGGTATTTTCACGTGCCTGGCCCACGGCCCTTTGAAAGTACCATTCTTTGAAAACAAGTCCCTTGGTAACCTTTGTAAAATCAGGAGCCGGTGAGAAAGAGCAAAAAGAGGTTGTAAGGGTTAAGGCAGGGGAACTTTAGATGAACTTCCCTTTGTGTGCTTATAATCTATTTATCTACGCTGGCAATGAGGTACAGGATCTTTTTTTTTTTTTTTTTTTTTTTAAAGAGGAATTGCAGGTTATATGCACCGAGTTTGCGCCCATTTAGTTAATTTCCTGTTCCATTCTTATTAAGTCTGCCTTTGAATAGGAATTACTATGGTCAATTGGAGGAAGAAACATTGTTTTTTTGGAACCCAGAAGACTTGCTTATCTCGTTCAAATCAATACCCCATCGCAGTAACCGTGGTCTTTCCATTACTGAACCTGAGAGGGGAGGAAGAAAGGACCCATGTGCCCAGGACGTGGAAATCGAGTGATATACGTAGCCAATTTCTGTGTTTGAGCAAAAGGCTCTGTTCACTGACTTGTGCTAAAACGTTTGGTCTATGAAGTAATGCTGAAGACTTGGAGGCTTTCCCAGCTGAGGAAGAACTTAGGTGCTGTAATTTACTCGTAATAGCAAACGAGCTTAATCTATTCCTTAGGTTTTGCAATTTTTGAAAGTTCCAGTACGACGCGAAGCCAAGTAATTCCGTGTGTAGCAACCGCTCTGCGCAACATCGCAGCGGTCGGACTCCAGCACGTCTGCCAGTGTCATCAGGCAGCGTGGCTGCGTCTTGAAAAGCCGTCCGTGCCTCCAGATCGAAGCTCGGCCTGCCAAGCGGCCCGGCAGACGGCCTGCCTTTCTGCAGGTCTTACAGTAAAGCTGGAGCGAGGCGGTTCGCGGTTGCTGTTCTTTTTGTTAGGCAATTCAGAAATAGCTTAATGGAATATTTGCTTTAAATTCCATTAAAATGATCATAAAATATTTGGCGTGGGTACAGGCTGTCCTGAAGTAGTATCGAAGCCCCTTTTTACAGTTAGTAAAGGCGCCTCTGTGCCGCCTCCCTTTCTCCATTGACCATTGGGAGCCCAGAAAATACTTCATACCTGATGCCCCGATCTCTAGGTGACAGAATCGTTGCCTGCTGACTGCTTTAGTCGCTGTTGAGATACGGCAGGTCCTGACACTCCTTCACTTTGCCCTCCTCTTTCCCAACCAGGTGACTCGCATGCCCCTACCGTGCAGTTTTCCAATTCAACGACCTCTGTGCTTGCCACGCTTGCGGCCCTCGCTGAAGTATCGGCACCACTTTCCGACTCGGATGGAGACACAGGTAGGGAGCACGGGTCAGATGCCGATTCAAGTTTGTGCAAGTAGTTTAACCCAGCTGGCAACTAAGCACCATGCAGCCGCTCGCTCACTCCCCCCCTCCCTCTGTGGGATGGGGGAGAGAATCAGAGAAAAGAAAAAAAAGTAAGACCCGTGGGCTGAGATAGAGACAGTTTAATAAGAGAGAAGAATAACAATAGTGATAATAATAGTGGTAAGAGAATATACAGAATATATAAAACAAGTGATGCACAGTGCAATTGCTCACCACCTGCCGACCGATGCCCAGCCCGTCCTGAGCCGCGATCACCCTGCCTGTGACCGACCGACCGACCGACTAACCCCCCCGAGCGTGACGTTCCATGGTCTGGAATAGCTCTTTGGTCAGTTGGGGTTAGCTGTCCTAGCTGTGCTGTACTCCCAGCTTGTTATGCCCCTGGCCGAGCAGGAGAAGCTCAAAAAGTCCTTGAGTAGTCTGAGCACTACTTGGCAACAACTAAAAAACATCAGGGTGTTATCAACATTCTTCTGGTACTAAATCCAAAACACAGCACTATGCTAGCTACTGTGAAGAAAATTAACTCTATCCCAGCTGAAACCAGGACATAGCTTGTGAGGGAACTGGAGGAAATTTTAAGGTGTGGAAGTGAATTTTCCTTCTTTCAGAGTAAGGAAGAGATGATAAATATTTGTGAAGCGGTGGGTTCATTTTGTTTGTTTATTTGTTTAATCACAGTTCAAACTTAATTAAAAAACCAGCAACTGTTACCAACAGAAGTAACTTAAATTTATTAACCAGCATTCCAGCCCTAACATCGCAGTGCATTGCTCTTGACGGGCTTTAACAGTTACATAAAAAAAGAAAAAAAAACCCCAAATCCATGCTCCAGAGCATGGGTTTGCTTTAATGCATAAATGTAGATAAATATTTGTTGAAGAAGGAAACTCTCTGACATGTTTTCTGTCCCCGGTTTGCTGTAAAATGTTTGGTAATCAACAAATGTTTTGAGTCTCTTGAGGCTCTGGTAACTTTTTCTTACGGAAAGGTTTGGGCGTTTTTCATGTTTGGGTTTTTTATGATCTTTTATGGTATGTTTGTAGAGTGTAACGTTTGACCTTTAATTAACTTCAGATTTAGAAATCTGATAAAGTTTAAATAATCCTTTCACCTTGGAATTCATTTATTTTCCCCAAAGCTAAGCGTTTTTCCTAGAATCTAGAGACGAGCAATTTGGCTTCTTTAAGCTGCTGGTGCCACACCGCCGATTCCTTGACCTGCGGTGCTCGACTGTTTTCCTCCTTGGCACCCGGAGCGCGCGTAGCAGGTCAGCTCCCCTCTGTTTCCTGCGCTTGCAGCGTACGCGGGGAGCAGGATGCAGCTGAGGGTTTGCAGCCCTGATTATTTGTGCGAGCCGTAAGTCACACAAAGAGTGTCCCAGGGAGCTGAACCGGCCTGCGCTCATCCGGCCCGCCTGAACGGCCTCCTCGTGGTTGCTTCGGCCGTGCTCGTGTGTGCGGGGCTCGTGAGGCACAAAGAGGTTTTTGCCTCTGGTTTGTCTTCGTTAGAGCTGGGGGAAGGATCCTGGAAGGAAGCTGTGCAGAGCCAGGTCTGCTTAACAGCTGCCTCCAGCTCCAGGCTTTTTAATTTCAATTAATATGCTTGTGTGCTAGTCCTTATTAATTTACACCAAAATGCTGGGTTTGCTCTGGAAGGCTTGTGTTGCAAAGGTGTAGTGGATTTTGTTTTCTTTCCCCCACTAAGTCTTACTGTATTTGCAGATTGGTTTTCGTACGAAGGCGCCCCAGGAGTCTCAAGCTGCGCGCTTGAGCTTTTTCACTAGACTTCAGTTTCTATTCAAGGAAGAGAGAAGGAAACGCTGACTTTGTTTTGGCACTTACTTTATTTCTCAAGGTAAGACGGAGGAAATAGTGGAAGCGAATTCTGTCGATTCGGCCATACAACAAGTGGTTGGCAGCGGAGGGCAGCGCGTCATCGCCATTGTAACGGACGGAGTTCCCCTGGGCAGCCTGCAGACAGCCATCCCCACCCGCGGCCTCAGCCAGCCCTTCATCCTCACCATGCAGGATGGACAGCAAGGTAAGGAGGAGCTGGACGCGGAAGGCAGCGCTGAGGTTTAACTTCAAAAAGGAAAAAAACCCAATGGACGTCTGAGAAGCCTGGCGAGCCCCGCGAGGCCGGCGGCTGGTGTGCTCTGGCTTGTCGGCACCATGGTGGAACAGATCCCTGCCTGACTGCTGGGCTCCAGGAGGGGTTAAAATCTCTCTGTGACTTACG
>NW_009258920.1:34359-40882 GCF_000687185.1 Egretta garzetta
CGGGGGGTTTCGGAATGCCAAGTTAGCCGTTGTCTCTGTGGCAGCCGAGCAAAGGCAATTCCTTTATCTTGTGGTGAAGTTCCCCATCTGGGAGTAAATGACTCAGCTGATGAAACTGCAACCTGTTACCTTTAGCAATCGCTCTGTCATTCTTACAAGACTTAACGTTAGGCCATTAATATCAGCTTAAATACACCTTTTCCTCCCGTAACACCGGTTATATTGCCCAGGGCAGTACAATCTTATCAGTTTCACAAGGCAAATGTAAATCGTGTTCAGTAAAGCAGGGCAGAGCTTCAGAGCGCTCGCACAGGGAATTTTTGTTTCCTCGAGGGATGTAATTCATCAGCCTTGTCTACTACCCACGACTCTTTTAGTGTGTCCTAGGGATACTCGATTATTTGGATTAACGTTGGTGCAGAAAAAGAGGATTAGGAAGCAGAGCAGCTCTCCTGTAACCCGTGTACAGTGTCACAATGTGAGATGGGTTACATCAGTTCTGTCTGTTTGCGGACTTCACAAGTGAAAAGCAATTTTCTAAAGCTGTTAATTATTCAGAATTATTTGCCAAATTACCACAAATAATTCCTGGCTTGTAACCCCTTCTTAGACTAAGAGAGACAAAGGGAGAACTGTTTAGGTAGGGCTACCTTCCGTGGCTCACGTGGTGCCTTTCTCCTCCTTGGTTGGACGAATTCTTGCTGCTGCCTTCCCAAAGTGAAAGCCCATGTTTGCAGCTTTAAAATGCGTTTATTCTCTGGAGCATTTGCAGCTCTTGCATGCACTTAAAGCTGATTCAGAGCTTAGCCCCCGGGGCCGTCTGTACTGGGAATTTTCAAGAAGAGCTTTCTATTCCTCTTGCGTGGCCCGTCTCGGCTATGAGCTGCATCAGAACGGTAGTTTTTACCTCACGTGTTTTCTAAGATGCAAACCTTTGACTTCGGATTCTGTCAGCCCCGTGGTGGTGAAATACTCGGGTATTTCAGAGGCCTAAATAAACAGAACTGGAAACCCGGGCCAGAGTTTCTCTCCTCTCCGGGAAGACTTCGGCATTGCCGATCCACAGGTCTGCTCTTTCTCTCCAGAACCACGCTGATGACTTCAGAGAAGTCTTCTGGGAAACATCTGTGCAAAAGCATGTCTCACACTGTATAACTTGTCACCTTTTTCATTTTTCAGTTTTAACTGTACCTGCTGGTCAGGTTGCAGAAGAGACTGTTACTGAAGACAGAGACGACGCAGAAGAGGAAGAAAAGCCACTGGCCAAGAAGCAAAAAGTAGAACAAGATGTAGATGACTCGAAGGAAGACAAGGTAGATACTCCCGCTTGTAACTTTGATTGCCGCCATCTCCTGCCTGTTTCTCTGCTGTCCTGAGGATGTCGTGCTCCTGCTCTGCCAGAGCCATCTCGGAACAGAAAGGAGCTGCGCCCTGCTCGGCTGAGCCCGGGGCTGTCTCTGTGACAAACTCTGGGCAGTTCCCAGCTCTTCCCGCACGCGCTTCTGCCTTGAACACGCAAGCGGTTGAGAGGCGCGATGCTCGGTCGGGTGTAGGTAGGAGGAAGAGCGCCAGCTAAATCTTTTGTTGCCGTTTTGCCTGCGCTGAAGCTGTAGCTCAGGGGTTTTGGATGAATCGTGGTCATTTGCTGAGATGATTTAAGATTTCCTGTAGAAGCATAACACGTGGGCTGGGTGTAGGCCAAGCCTCAGCTCTTCATAAAGCAGCGGGAACGACTCTCCCACCACTCTGCTGGGGAGGAAGAACGTTCTTCTCAATTGCCTCTCAACTTGCCAGCGCTAACAGCTCTTTTTCTTGCTTTTTGGTTACACCTGCTTACAAGTTTTGAGATTCATCGCGGTGAAATGAGGCGTAACTACCCAGCCCACCGCCCTGCACGCCGTGGGGGCACCTGCCAGCCGGTTGTGCCTCGCCGGGGCCCGGTTGCCTCTGGTAACTTGCGGTGAGCAAGCCAGTTGAACAGAACGCGACCCGAGCACGTTCCTAGCGCTGCCTTACGGCGTTTGCCGTTTGTAACTCGTAACAGTTGGGAGTGCTTGCACACCCCGTTGCCTTCGTGTCGCAGCTCGGGCCTCCATCGTGGGCTCTCTCAACTTTTGTTTTCTGTAGGACAGCGTTGAAAGGGAAGCGCTGCAGCAGCAGTTGCAAGAGGCGAACCGGCAGGCTCAGGAATATCGCAGCCAGCTGATAAAGAAAGAGCAGGAGGCGGAGGAGTACCGGCTGAAGCTGGCGGCCATGGTGAGGCAGCAGCCCAACGGAGTGGAGGCGATGGTGCTGGAAGAGGTCGCCGAGGTTGACTCGCTTGTGGTAACCTCGGAAGACATCAAGGAATCCGTGCTGTCCATGCTGGAAACGGATCAGCCGACCGATATCGCTGTGGAGACCGTCACCTCCTAATGCTCGGTGATTGACTGCGCTTTTTGCAAAGGAAAATGACTTTTTGGTGGTGTTTTTTGTTGTTGTTAAATAAGGTGCTGTTGGCAAGCGGTGCGGAGAGCAGAGCCACCCCGTCGCCAGGGGTGGAAGCTCCCCCAGCCGCTCCCAACATAACTCTGCTTTCAGCACGGTGCCAAAAGGTGCTTTTGAAGCTCGACCTTGAGAGACTGGAAGCTTTTTAACAAAATTTTAGCCAGCAAGTGACCTGACGGCGTATTTAGCGATGTCAATACCTGCATCGTTGGGGAGAGGAAGAGAAATACCTCATTGCCAAGGCAGCTGGTGTTGGCCCACGCCTGCCCGGGCAGCGCAGCGCTGGGAACGGACTCCGCCGTAACCCGAGGTGTTCGCTCCCTTCTGCGACGCCGAGTGACCGGATCTGCGCCTTCGGAAGCAGCAATCGCTTGGGGGGTTGCTCTAAAATCCTGAGGGGTGCGGAGGGGATTTCCCCTTTCAGCTGCAGAGTGAGTGACGGGTTCTTTTTCTTCCAAAACCTTGAATCCTTTCGACTGAGGCAACCTTCAATGCAAGAGCAAAGGCCGGGCCGAACGTCCATCGGCCGGAGCCTTTCGCGCTATCAGGGAATACGGCGCTTTGCCCTCCTTGTTTCAGGAACAATTTGGGGGAGCTCTTTGTCAGGCCCCTTCACTGCCCAAAGGGATCGCAAAAAATTCCTCCTCAGTTTTCTCATGCTTTGTCTAACGTTCTGTGCGAGGCTTCGGTGCGGAACAGGGCCGTTAGCTGATGGCGTATGCAAAGCCGTACGGCGGGAGTCGCGCTCGCTCTGGGTTGTACCTATGTCAGGGGTTGGGTTTTTTACTAAACAGCTTTTATTTTTAAAGATACTAAAACCTTTTTTTAACAAGCAGCTGATCTCGTTACTGAAATGTCCCTGCTTTTTTTTTTTTTTTACTCCTGGCAGGCCTGTTCAGAGCAGGGATCCGCTGGGTCCGGCGGGTTATGGGTTCCGAGGCAGCGGGGAACTGCTCGGAAGCTCCCCGAATACTCGCGTGGCGCTTGAGCATGAAAGGTGCTCAAGTCAAGGTTAGAAAAATGCCATAAAGGAGGCAAGTTTAGAAAAACTCCATCACGCAAGCGGGGCCGTTGGTTGCAAAAAGGCTTCAAGGGTGAGGAGTGGCTTGCAGCTCCGAGGCCGAGCAGCCGCCCTGCCAGCTGAGAATTCCTCCTCGCAAGAGCAAAAAATCCTGGCTCTTCCGGCCCGTACTTTGCTGGGCTGGGCTGGTTTTGTCCTGGTTTGGTAACGGCTGGCAGGAGTCAGGGTAACAACTCAATGTCGTGGTCCTTGCTTTGCGTTTTTCCCTGTTATGTCCCAAGTGTGTCCGGACGATGCATTTTTCTGTTGGTTCGGGCGCTGCCTCTGTTAACGTTTCTCTGCCGATAGATCAGCCGGTAGCGTGACGGCGGAGGCGGAACACGGCCTAACCCGTCCCTAAGGGTACAAACATATGGTGGCGGCTCTGAAGGAATTTCTCACCCCGAGAAGAAACTGCTTTTCATCCTAAAATCCGCCAGCTCCTGGAGGTCGGGGCTGGAAGGAAGGTGGGATCTGCCAAAACCCTGGCGACGTTTGGCCCGTGGGGTTCACCAGCGAGCGGGAGGAGGGGAGGGGTTGCGGGGCCGTTCCTGCCGCAGCTTCCCGGCCCTTGGAGACCCCAAGCATGTTTATTTATAACCAGTGTCGCTGTATTTATAAAGATGACTTTTTTTTATCTTTTCCAAGCGGTGTTTTGAAGCGGCTTTAATAATTATTTGTTACGACTGAGCGTTGAGAGACTCGGATCCTGGTTATCCATCACCTCAGCGCTTCCTCGCTGACTCCCAGCGTTAGTTGCTTCCGTTCCCTGGCACGTTCACGATGTCATCTAAAAATCCAAGTCGGAGGCTTCGAGACAGCATTAAATAAATCCAGGCAGGTTCTCCCGATACCCGGGAGCGTTTACGGAGGTGAAGGGACACGGACAACTTCGGCTTTTAGGTTTTGCCCGAAATTTGTCCTTATTATTTGTAAATTTGAAGGGCTCGGCAGCTGTAGCGTATATAAACGCTGTGTTGTGCCTTCCGCAGCCCCGCGCTTCTCATTGATTTCCCTCCTTCCCCTGAAAAGGGTCGGTTTTGCCAAAAAGTCCCCTCAGCTGGGAAACAAACTTCCCCTTCAGGAGGGAAACAAAAAGTCCGTGGCGCTCCCGGTAACTGGATTCGGTTTAGAGTTGGAACAGATAAAGCCGACAGTGTTCTCGCTGCTTCGCCCCGGCCGGGGGAATCACACGTTAATTTTATTTTTAGACGTGCTCGCGTACGGGGCCTGAACAAAGACGAGGAGGATTTGATCTCTGCCCAGCGTTGGAAAGAATTTAAACCCGGCTCCATCCTCTGCTCTTCCACAGAAAGGACTTGGAGCTTTTTAAGCCGAGCCCAGCAGTTTTCTGCTCGGCGCGTAGTCGGCCGTGGCGGCGGCGGGCTGTTGGGAGCGGGTAAATAACCTCCCACGCGCGCCGCGCTCCGCCACGTCAGGGCTTTTCTCACCCGCGCCCTCTCCACCCTCGCGCTCCCGCCGCCTGCTCCCGGCCGCTTCCCGGGGACGCCGGCGCAGAGTTGTGATCTGAAAAGGAGCGCGGGTTGTTCTCCTCCTCCTCCTCCTCCTCCGTGGCGCAGGGTGAATGGAACCGCTTTGGGGGTGATTGGGCGCCCCTTTCCCTCTCGCTTGCTGTGACCAGCTCTAACCGGGCCCCCTTATCCGAAATCGGAAGCGGGGCGTTGTAAATCCGGCAGGGATGAGCGGAGGAGGTCACGGAAACGCAAGCTAAATCCTCTCCGGGCGCCCGCGCGGGGCGATAACCGAACCCGGGCCCCCCCTGGCCCACGGGGCGCCGCTCGCTGCCAAAGCTGATTATTTCCTTAATCTCGCCTCTATCAGATTGGTTTCCCCCGTGCCAGGCGCGGCGCCGGGGTATTTATCGCAGAATAAATTGCCGCTCGGCGGTGGTGGGTCCCCTGCGGCCCCCTCAGCGAGGAGCCGAGTGCCTGGGACCCCTTCTCTGCTGAGGAAAATGGTTGGAAATGCGGAAATTTCAACGCTTATACTTTTTTTTTGGTACTGTTCCGTAATAAAGCCCCCCGCAGAGCTTTCCTTTACCCCGGCCCTGTCCCCCCAAGCCAGCGCCTTGCCAAACCCCTTCATGTCCCCTGGCGCCTCGCGTGCCACCGTCTCTGCGGGGCCACCCCAGGGCCACCCCCCTGTCCCCAGGGGTCTGGTGGCGCCTTCCCTGCCTCACCCCATCCCGCACTCGGCCCCGCTCACCCCGCACGGAGCCAGGCAGACACCGGCACAGGAGCAACCACGTATTTAATTGCCGCGGCCGGCGCGGGGCCGAGCCCTGGTCCTACACGGTAGGACGAAGCGAGCTCTGGCACGGAGAAGCCACCGTGTCCCACACCCTTCCTGGTGTCCCCCGGGGCTCTGCGGTGGCTCCCCCAGCCCCCAAAGCAGCAAATAAATTAGAAAGGATCAAAAGGAAAAAACAAAAAAAAAAAGCTCTGGTAGAGGGGGACATGGGGACACTGTTACCCCAGGCTGGGACACGGGGATGCTGTCACCCCGGGATGGGACACGGGGATGCTGTCACCCCAGGATGGGACACGGGGACACTGTCACCCCAGTCTGGGACACGGGGACGCTGTCACCCTGGGATGGGACATGGGGACACTGTCACCCCGAGATGGGACACAGGGACGCTGTCACCCCAGGATGGGACACGGGGATGCTGTCACCCTGGGATGGGACACAGGGACGCTGTCACCCCAGTCTGGGACATGGGGACACTGTCACTGCGGGATGGGACAGGGGGACACTGTCACCCCAGGATGGGACGGGGGCGGCTCAGGGTTGTGGGGGCTCCCATCACCCGGGCAGGGGGACAGGGTGGTTGGGGGACAGGGACCCTCGCCCGGCGGGGGCCAGCCTGGGGACACCGGGACCCTCGTGGCTCAGGGGATGGAGCCAGACCCTGCCACCCTGGGACCCCCATAGGGGCCGGGGGGGACCAGGACA
>NW_009258920.1:41997-42873 GCF_000687185.1 Egretta garzetta
GTCCCCGGGATCCCCCCTGTCCCTCCGGGATCCTCCCTGCCCCCCTAGGGTCCTCCCTGTCCTCGGGATCCCCCCTGCCCCCGGCGTCCCTCTCCCACCCCTGGGGTCCCTCTCCCACCCCCGGGGTCTCTCCTCTCCCCAGGGTCCCTGTCCCATCCCTGGGGTCCCTCCTGGTGGCCAGGGTCCCCCTGCCCCAGGTTCTTCTGTCCCTGGGGTCCCCCCACCCCTTGGTCCCTTTCCCATCCCAGGGGTCCCTCCTGGTCCCTAGGTCCCTCCCATGTCCCTCCCTGGTCCCCAGGGTCCCTCCCAATGGGTGTCCAGGGGGGACAGGCGGGGTGTCACTGACCATGGGCCAAGTCCCTGTCCCCGTCACTGTCCCCCGCAGCTGGTGCATCTGTGAGAGCAGAGTGGGGTCAGGCCAGGCCGCCCACGTTCCCTGGGGCCACCCATGCCCCCCAATGTCCACATCCTCCAGTGTCACCCACAGGTCCCAGGGCCCCCAGTGTCACCCTGGTGCCACCTGCATCCCCCCATGACTTCATGTCCCCAGAACCTCCCATGGTGACCCTCTATGTCCCTGAATAGTCCCATGTCCCCAATGCCCCCCAGTGTCCCCCGTGTCCCCCATGTCCTCCTGCTTCACCTTGGCAGGTCCCAGTGATCTCGGGGGATCCCTCCATGTCCTGCTCGAAGCCGTTCCTGGGGCACACAGAGGGGACATCACCCACTGTCCCCAGTGTCCCCACCCCACAAGGAAGGGACCCAGGAGAACGGGGCAGGGGGGGAGCCCCCAGGTAAGGCCACCACTGGGGACACTTACGGGAGATCCTCGGAGAAGGGGACGCAGCCCCTGGGGGGCAGCCAGAGGCAGGAGGG
>NW_009258920.1:44864-45115 GCF_000687185.1 Egretta garzetta
GGTGGCACCAGCGCTGGGGACACCCCTGTCCCCTCCCGGGGCTGCCAGGTCGGCCTTGGTTTGGACAACCCTGTCCCTGTTGATCCCCAGTGTCCCCACGCTGTTCCCCCTGTGTCTGCATCCCTGTGTCCTGTCCCACTGTGTCCCCATGTCCCCCTGTGAGTCCGTCCTCATGTCCCCATCTCCCACGTCCCCATGTCCCTGTGTGAGCGCATCCCCATGTCCCCATCTCCTGTGTCCCCTTCTCTCCT
>NW_009258921.1:0-1455 GCF_000687185.1 Egretta garzetta
AACAACCTGCTGTGCCACCTGGACACTCACAAGGCTATGGGGATCTACTCAAGAGTTCTGAAGGAACTGGTGGAGAAGCTTGCCAAGCCACTCCATTTATCACAGTCCTGGTTAACAAGGGAGGTTACAGATGACTAGAGGCTTGCCAATGTGACACCCATCTACAAGAAGGGCTGGAAGGAGAATCCCGGGAACTACAGGCCTGTCAGCCTGACTTTGGTACCAGAGAAGGTTATGGAGTGGTTCATCTTGAGTGTGCTCACCAGGCAGGGCAGGACAACTAGAGGGTCAGGCCCAGCCAGCGTGGGTTCATGAAAGGCAGATCCTGCTTGACCAACTTGATCTCCTTCTATGACAAGGTGACCAGCTTAGTAGATGAGGGAAAGGCCATAGATGTTATCTACCTGGACTTCAGTAAAGCCTTTGACAGTGTCCCACAGAATTCTCCTAGAGAAGCCAGTGGTTCATGGCTTTGACAGGTGTATTCTTTGCTGGGTAAAAAACTGGCTGGATGGCCAAGCCCAAAGAGTTGTGGTGAATGGAGTTAAATCCAGTTGGTGTCCAGTCACAAGTGGTGCTCCCCAGGGCTCAGTTCTGGGGCCAGCTTTGTTTAATATTTTTATCAATTATCTGGGTGAGGGAATTGACTGTGCCTTAAGTTTGCAGATGGCACCCAATTGGGCAGGAGTGTTGATCTGTTCAGAGTTAGGGAGGCTCTGCAGAGGGATCTGGACAGGCTGGATCAACGGGCAAAGGAAAATTGTATGAGGTTTAATAAGGCCAAGTGCCAGGTCCTGCAATTGGGTCACAAGAACCCCATTGAAAGCTACAGTCTTGAGGAAGAGTGGCTGGACACTTGCCTGGAGGAAAAGGACCTGGGGGTGTTGGTCAACAGCCAGTTGAATATAAGCTGGCAGTGTGGCCAGGTGGCCAAGAAGACCAACAGCATCCTGGCTTGTATCAGAAATAATTTGACCAGCAGGAGTAGGGAAGTGATCGTCCCCCTGTACTCAGCACTGGTGAGGCTGCACCTCAAATACTGTGTTCAGTTTTGGGCCCCTCACTACAAGAAAGACACTGAGGCACTGGAGCATGTCCAAAGAAGGGCAATGAAGCTGGGGAAGGGTCTAGAAAAGAAGTCTTATGAGGAGCAGGTAGTGGGGTCAGTCTCTTCCGCCAAAACCCAAGTGATAAGACAAGAGGAAATGGCCTCAAGCTGCACCAGGGGAGGTTTAGATTGAATATTAGGAAAAATTTCTTTACTGAGAGGGTTGTCAAATATTGGAACAGGCTTTCCAGGGCAGTGGTTGAGTCCCCATCCTTGGAGGTATTTAAAAGACCTGTATATGTCATCCTTAGGAACATTGTTTTGTGGTGGACTTGGCAGTGTTAGGTTTATGGTAGAGTCACCATCCCTGGAGTTATTCAAAAAATGTGTAGATGTGGCACTTTCAG
>NW_009258922.1:0-466 GCF_000687185.1 Egretta garzetta
GAAGAGGCCGCTTCCAAAAGAGGAAAAAAACAAAAAAACCCGAATAGGCCGCTTCCAAAAGATGAAAAATAGCAGAAATAGGAAGAGGCCTCTAACACAAAAGGAAATAATAAAAAATGGACAAAAGCAAAAAACCAAAAAATAAAAAGAAATACAAAGCATCCACTTCCAAAACATGAATACAAAACAAAATAAGAACAAGCCACTTCCAAAACAGGAAATAAAACAAAAATAGGAAGAGGCCGCTTCCAAAAGAGAAAAAAACAAAAAAAAAAAACCAGGAGGCCGCTTCCAAAAGATGAAAAATAACAGAAATAGGAAGAGGCCTCTTCCAAAAAAGGAAATAATAAAAAATGGACAAAAGCAAAAAACCAAAACCTAAAAAGAAATACAAAGCATCCACTTCCAAAACATGAATAAAAAACAAAAATAAGAACAAGCCACTTCCAAAACAGGAAAAAAAACC
>NW_009258922.1:547-945 GCF_000687185.1 Egretta garzetta
GGAAGAGGCCGCTTCCAAAAGAGGAAAAAACCCAAAAAAAAGGAAGGGGCCGCTTCCAAAAGTGGAAAAAACCCAAAAAAGTAGGAAGAGGCCACTTCCAAAAGAGGAAAAAGTAAAAAATGGGAAGAGGCTGCTTCCAAAGGAGGAATAAACCAAAAATAGGAAGAGGCCACTTCCAAAACCAAAAAAACCAAAATAATAAAAACAGGATGCTTCTAATAAGAGAAAGAAAATAAAAATAGGAAGAGGCCACTTCCAAAAAAACCGCCCCCCTACCTCTTGCCTGTGCCCGGCTATGATCTCGCGTGATCCCATGGTGGGGAGGGTACGTGACACACACCCCCACACACACACCCCCTCTGGCTTTGACCTTGACCTCGCGTGACCTTGGGGTGGGA
>NW_009258923.1:0-474 GCF_000687185.1 Egretta garzetta
CCCCGAGGGGACTCGCGTGCCGCCGAGAAGCCCTGCCAGCAGAGAGGCCAGCGCAGGGGGTGGCAGGGGGCCCTCTGGGGGCCGGTGCTGGGCCGGGGGCAGAGGATCCCGGCCAGCCCCGCCGCCCGGTGCTGGGCCTGCTGGCACTGGCCGCCGGGGGGCCGCCGGGCCCCCCACCGCGTGCAGGTGCTGCTGGAAGAGGAGCCCAAGGAGCACCTGCACACAGCGGTGCGGCAGCAAGCCATGCTTGCCATCGCCGCCTTGAGGTACCTGCCCAGCCCCTGCTTTGGCTGGCGGCTCTCCACAGCCCGTGGCCCTGGGCCTGGCCGCGGGCATCCCCCTCCAGGCAGAGTCCAGCGGTGCCGTGCGAGGGCCTCTGCTCGGCCCTGCCCTGCTGGCGACTGCCTGGGAGGGCGCAGGGGAGGTCAGAGAGAGGGGTCCTGCAGCTCCCCGCCACGCCTGGGCCCTTCCCCA
>NW_009258924.1:0-851 GCF_000687185.1 Egretta garzetta
GGTCTCCTCTATATTTAACGGAGGATTGTCCTGGGACAATTCCGATTTTATTTGTGGATCAAAGTCATTAAGACGTTGTAGAATTGTTTATAGTAGCTTATCTACATTCTTTTGAAACGATTTTTCACAATCACCGCTAGGTGGGGATGCTGGAGCAGACGAGTCAGTGGAGGGTGGCAGCGGCGGATACAAAGGTAGAGCTGAGGGCAGAGGCCGACACCCCTCTCCTTCCGTAGGGGAAGGCGGCGCAGGCCACTCCTCCTCAGGAGTATCCTGGGGCACTGCTTCCGTATGCCGCTCACACCTCCCCTGTGACTCGATAGTGGCAACTTCCGTTTGCTCCGAACCCCGTTGCAAAGCAGATGGACCTGCCGCCTTTTGTGGGAGAGAGACGGACTCAACATTCACACGGATTTCAGCAACAGTTTTACAAGTAGTCCCAGTCATCCCTTTTACAGCGGAGAGTCCAAAAAATCGCGCCAAAGGCCCTGGCTTACGTTCAGTGTCCCTAAGTTTTGCTAAAGTTGGCTCGGGATTTAACATTTGTGCAGCAGTGCAAGCTACTTCTCTTTCTGCTTTCATGTTCTTCAAAGTTTCTAATACAGTGCGCCACAGCTCCCGGACCACTCTTACTTCTTTTTCATCTTTTTTGTCCCCAGTTATTGTCTTTTGCCACATTGTTTCCCCAAAGTCTTGCCACTCAGTGACAGAAAATAACAGAGGCATGTCCGTAAAATGCCCCCATCGTCGTCCTAGTTTAACCAACTTAATCAGTTGTTCCATCATTGTCTCGACCCCTCTCTTAGAAAGGATACCTACGAGCAACCCGGCTGCAGCTTCTATTTCCATTG
>NW_009258925.1:0-340 GCF_000687185.1 Egretta garzetta
CTTTGGTAGAACCTGGCCACTTCCTCTGTCGGCCTCTCAGGCTGACCTAGAAGGGACGGCCAAGAGTTATGGATGCTTTGCAGAAAACTTGAGCTGCTTGTTAGGACTGAGGTGGACATGTGGCCCAGTGTGAGGGCACGGGTGAAGGGGCCCAATGCAAGAGGAGATGCACAATGCAGTTTGGGGTTGTTTGAGTGAGGAACACAACCCCTGTGGATCCTCCCGCAAAGGATGCAGATTTTTGGCAGCTTTAGAGAATCATGGAATGCTTTGGGTTGGAAGGGACCTTTATGGTCACCCAACCCACCCCCCCTGCAGGGAGCAGGGACATCTGCAACCA
>NW_009258926.1:0-286 GCF_000687185.1 Egretta garzetta
TACGGACCAGTATGGGCTAGTATGGGCCAGTACAGACCTTTATGGACCAGTATGGACCACTACGGACCAGTATGGGCCAGTACAGACCTGTATGGACCAGTACAGACCAGTATGGGTTAATATGGGCCAATAACCGTCAATACGGACCAGTATGAACCAGTATGGGCCGGTAGAGACCCTTATGGACCAGTATGGACCAGTATGGACCAGTACAGACTAATATGGGCCAGTATGGGCCAGTACAGGCTGGTAAACACCAGTATGGACCACTATGGACTAGTACAGA
>NW_009258927.1:0-2766 GCF_000687185.1 Egretta garzetta
AGTTCACCCAGTTTGCTCCTCCAAAGGCAGGCAGCATCTCCTGGGACGAGCCAAACAGAGAGCTGGTCCGTCCTGTGCCAGGACCTGCAGTGTATCGTCACCATCATCATCATCATCATCATCATCACCATTACCTGACAAATGCTAAACAATTTTCAGTAACAAGTTTCTTTTAGCAAAAGACTCATTTCCAATATACCTTATTCTGAATCAAAGAGCTGGCTAAGGAGAGTCATTTATCATTACAAGTCATTTCAAGTAGGAAAAACAGTGAAACTCAGGTGATGCAAGAGTTCATGTATTTTGTTTGCAGATCCCATGCTGGAGTTGCATCATACAACCTGCAGCAAGGCCAATAGAAATCCTTTACCTGCTTAAATGGGAATGGAAGATGGACACAGATACCAAAATCAGCATCACTAGGTTGCTCTGGGACCTGAATGCACTCCTGATTCAGCCCTCTCTGGACACTTATTGAAGATACAGTCTGTGTAGCTGTTCCCAAAACCCTCCTTTCTTCAACTGTCTCAAGTAGGGGACATGTTTCTTGGGGTTGTTGATCCATGCACAGTCTACTGGGACAAGAATGGGGGACAATCTTGTCATATGAGATGCAATAGTTTAAAAATTGGATCCAGTAAAGAAATGGATCACCTTTAATCACACACCACCTAATAAAGCAGATCAAGAGATAAAAATGTGACTTTAGTAATTTATTTTATTTACAGATACTCAGTATATGAAAATTGGATTACAATGAATTGTAGGTACAGCATTTTCTTCTCTAACACAATAAGATATAATCATGCTCCAATCCTGTTTATATTAGTTAATGTTCAACTTTGTTTTTCAAATTTCAGAAGAAATTCTCCACAGTTGTATCCAAGGGGGGCTAACTTCATTCCTGTTTGAAGTTTTGATGGAATTGGCATTTTCTTGTAAACTATGTTGGCTACTTCAAATTAATATTTTATCATTAAAATTCCCGGGGAAGTTTTCAACCAGGTCTGCTAAGGTTTCTCTATAACTCTCCCTTTTCTTGAAATGGTGTTAGGGACAAGACAGGGCTGGGGTAAAATTATTAGGGTTTTTTACTACTCGGGGTTGATCAACTTGAGACCTTAAGATAAACTTTCTCCCTGACATTACCTGCAGGTACAAATGGTCATCTGTTCTGCAAATCACTGCCTAAGGTATTTGTAGGGCAACCAGAGATAAGGAATATTTAATGGCCAGCTATGAAGCATTCAGTTTGAGGGACTTTTCATGCATCACACAGGAAGCCTGAAGTAGAGATGATGTAGAATTCTCCCTACTTGCTTTCTGCTCTTGGAAATCCTTGCTTCATTCATAATCACAGTCTGTTACTGAGGCAATGTTTCCCCTCACAGCAGCTTCATTCACTGCACAATCTTAGCTGTTCCCCAGGTGCCGTATATAATGGTCCTGAGATACTGTCCACCCACTGCTTCTCCTTAAAAAACACCCTATGGATCACACAATTAAACATTGTATTAGAAACATATAAAACATATAATGCCTACAAGCAACGTATCCATTAAAATTCTGCCCAGCTATTCTGTAGGATAATACAGGTATGGTCCAGATGCGGACAGGTGCCTTTTGGCACAAAGTACGTTCAGTAGAAGTGTAATAATTGGATAATTTAACAGCTGTTCTCAATCAAGTCGTAGTGAATCATGTGAAGAATGTGGTTCTTGACAGAGGAAAATAATTTTGTCATATAGGGTAATTTTCACTGAAAGCATTAGATATCAAGATATGAGGGCAAAATCCAAGTTTCTGTTGAAAAATCTGGAAGAATTAGAGGTTCTTAAGTATAACTGTTGCTGAATAATTTGTTAACATGGGAAATTAGCACATTTTACTAGGCTCATTCTAGAAACTGTTAAATCTTTTTTGCTGAAGCATTTTGAGACAGATATCCAGCACAGAAAATTTCAGCCTGAGCAGCTAAGGATTAGCAAAGTAAAATACAAATGAAAGCAGGATGCTAGAATAGGAAGAACTAATCAACCAAAATAGAAGTGGTATTGCATAAACAGATAATAACATGTCATACTTCAGTTCTGCAGATGAAAGCGAGTTCTGCTTGTGCATCTCTCTGCTGTGCCTTTTTATGAGGAGAGAATTTTTCTTTTCTCCAGCATATGCGTTATTCTTTTTAACTTGCTAGAGAGCTTGCTCAGATGGGGTTGGTTTGCATCATTATCCTCTCTGTACTGCTGAATTTCCCTAAAAAATGGAACAATTGTTTTAGGTGAATTCTTCATTAAATTACCAATATATACAGCAATGTAGTAGAGCATAGATAAGGGACAGATACTGGAGTGAATCAATTGGTGACTTGGAGGCTATGGACCTACCAAGATAATAAAGATTAAGTATTCTGAGTTTATTTTTCTCCATATAGATTGCATATCTTGAGGAAACATTCATAAGAGTCAGATGAAACCAGTTCCTGAACTGGGCAGGGGACTGTGCTATGCAAAGCTGATAGTTCAGACCATCGGGCACCTTGGCTTGGAAGCATGCTGAAGGCACTTGGTAGAAGTAAAAGTGTGACTGCAGAAATAAAGAACTTCCAGAAAAAAAAAAATAAATTACATAGAGCCTCATGCAGTAAGGCTTTGAGACAACACCTATATTTGTAATAAAACAGTGCACATGTGCATGAGCACTGAGACTCGATCATGTAGAGTGTTAAATTGTAAGAAGAGTCTCTGCTGTGGCTTTATTTTCAGC
>NW_009258928.1:0-407 GCF_000687185.1 Egretta garzetta
CTGTCCCCACCCCACAGCCCCTCCTGTCACCCACGTCCCCACCATGGCAACCCCCATGCCTGTCCCCACCCCAGAGCCCCTCCTGTCACCCACGTCCCCTTGCCAGGGCCACCCAGGGACTGTCCCCACCCCATGGTCCTCCCTGTCACCCACATCCCCACCATGGCCACCCCAAGGATTGTCCCCACCCCACAGCCCCTCCTGTCACCTGCATCCCCACCCCACAGCCCGTCTTGTCACCCATGTCCCCACCACGACCACCCCAGGGACTGTCCCCACCCCACAGCCCCTCCTGTCACCCAGCTCCCCACCACGGCCACCCCAAGGACTGTCTGACCCCAGAACTCCTCCTGTCACCCATGTCCCCACTCCAGAGCCCCTCCTGTCACCCAGGTCCCTTTGCCAGG
>NW_009258929.1:0-509 GCF_000687185.1 Egretta garzetta
CCCCCGCCGGCAGCGGGGACGCAGGGTGGACAGCCCGGGGATTGCCCTGGCTTTCACTGCGCCCCATTTTTTTGCCCTCAGAAGCCCGTCTGGGTGCCAGGATGTGGCCCCCTGGGCTTGGGCCACCCGGCACAGGTTGTTTGCAGCCGCCGGCACGGGCGGTGGGGAGCGGGGATGGCTCCTGCCCTCCGGCCCCGGCTGTAAATCGGTGCCCGTGGTGCTGACGGGCTCCGGGCACCGGCTCCTGAGCCCCCAGGGAAGGGTGCCAGCCCCAGCCCCGGCCCCGGGCGCACCCCGGGGACGCCCGCTCCCTTTCTCAGCATCTTCCCCCAGCACTTCCTCCCGAATCGGAATAAATCGGCGTTACCTGCTGGGCCCAACTCGGCTTTTCCAGGAGTATTTAACTTTGCCAGTCCCTCCTGGGAACCAAACAAGCGGCTCAACCTCACCAATCTCGCAGCTTTGGCAGCCAAAGTTGCCTCTAGTCTTCTTATTTGTCACAGAAACGG
>NW_009258930.1:0-366 GCF_000687185.1 Egretta garzetta
GAGGAAGGCCGGCGCCAGCACGGCAAAGCCCCGGCTGGCCAGCAGCCCCGCACGGAACTCGATGAGGCCACCCGCGCCCCCAAAGAGGTCGATCACCCCCGGGAAGGGTCCCGGTCCTGCGGGAAGCCAGAGATGATCACTGCCAGGGGCAGAGGAGCCACCGCTGCCAACCCGCACCCCAGGGGTCCCGCCTGGCCCTAGGGTGTCCCCAGAGGGGGGCAAAGCCAGACATCCCGGTGTCCCCTGCACCCCACTGCTCACCAGGTGGCAAGAAGAGGGCTCCACGGACCCTGCCCTCCCGGATGGGCACCCGCTGCACGCCAGGACCCACGTACCACCGCTCGGCCTTGCAGGAGGCCAGCGGCT
>NW_009258930.1:2296-2545 GCF_000687185.1 Egretta garzetta
CCCGGGGCGGGGCCCCCCCCCCCCCCGCCGTGAGCCATTGGAGGCGACTCTGGGTCAGTTCCTTTCATTTTTATAAACAAAAAGCAGATTTGGGCAGGTGAAGCTGTTCTTCCAGCCCCCAGCCAGACCCCAACTTCACAGGGCAGGGAGGAATCCAGCAGCTGGTTCCTGCGGGTCACGGCGCTGTGTAACCCACCCCAGCTCTGTCCCACTGTCTGTCCAACACCAAGGGCCCAGGCAGCAACTCCT
>NW_009258931.1:0-5475 GCF_000687185.1 Egretta garzetta
CCACCCATCTCAACCCAAGTTCAGAGCCCCTCATCCTTTCCTTCTAGAGAAGGGGAGGGAAGGCCTGGGGTCCTTTCTCTCCTTACATGTATTTTTCCTTGGAAGAGAAACTAAAGGTAGCTAGAAGTCTAAAGGTGCAGCTAAATCTGATCTTCATTCTATTTTTCTCCCAATATCTTCAGTTCCTACTTTCTGCCTTATCCCGTTCCTTTTTTCCCCTACACATCCCTGCTCCATGTCCCTCCCAGGCACCTCTTGCTCACTGTTCTCTCCTGCCACCTCCTTTTCCCACCACCAGTCACGGAACCATCCAGCCTCACCAAATGGGCAGTGATGGATCTCAGGTTTTTTTAAACTGGGGAAAAAGGATGATTTTCCCCGCATCCACGAGGACGACTGGGCAGCTGCAGTGCATTTCCATGTGCTGGTGCCAGGCTGGTCACTGCTATCAAAGTCATCCTCCAGGTATTAATGGAGACACTAATCCTTTCTAAAAGGCAGATTAAAAGTATCTTATCTGATTTTACCAACTTCTACATAACACTCAATGAAGGGCTGAGATGACAAACAGAAAAACTGTGATTTCTACTACATTTTCAAAACACTTTCCTCAGGGTCTCAGTTTCTTTTATGTTAAGAAATCAGAGCATACACAGCGTAAAGATACCTGAACTACCAACTTGCCCTGCTTTTTCCCCATTCCAGACTGATCCAGCAAGATGCCCTTCACTTACTCATTAGCTTACGTATTTCTGCGTTACCCCACAGAGCAGACATACCCCTTTTATGCGTGCCCCCTACAAAAACCCTTCCGCCTTTCCTTCTACTATATCCCCCTTTCCATGCTTTCTTTCCTGTCGTGTTTCTCACCTTTCCCCCGCCCCCCCATCTCATGGCTACCCGGTTAAACTCAAGGCTTTTATGTCCCTTACACAAGCTCTTTGTGCCATTAAAGCTACACTGTGCCACAAATGCAGCCTTTCACCTACTTGGCCACCAAAGAGTCCATCCTCCTCTTGTCATCGTGGCTCGTTTTTGCACCAGGAGCCAAAAAAATCCTAGAACAAGTGCAGCAAGAATAAAGCCTTGACAGCATTACAGGCTGTGCTGCAAGAAGGTGCTAGCACTGGGGTTTTTTTGTTTTTGCTAGGCACCTTCCAATGACTTGTCATTAAGTTATTACACACTTTTCTATGCAAAATATCCACATGAGGAGGTCTGTGTGTGGACTTTACCTCTATGTCATCTAACGGGTACAAGAGTCAATTCCGAAATACACCTACCTCCTTACCAGTTTGTTCCTACAGAGGGAGAGCATACTCAGGCAAATATACCATTTAAGCCCAGCATTTGCACATGTAGCCAGCCCTGTGGAGATTATCCATGGCTTAAAGTCATTGGGTCTGAAGTGTGAACTCCCACAGGCTGACTGGTAAAGCTTTTTGTATATAAAATAACCACCAATTTCAATAGCAATAATACATTCCTATTGTGGAGCAGTCACCTGATGGACTATGACCATCAGATAACACTGAGAGTTACCAATAATATATATCTTTATCTCTACAGGTCAAAAGAAGTCATGGCTTTGAATCAAGTTTTGGGCATAGAGCACTCAACCTTCAGTTAGGACACTGAACAAGCAAAAATATTTAATGAATTTGCAAATTAAATTCCTTTCAAAAAACCAGGCTTTGCGGTGGATCCCTCCTACTTTCTAACAGTAAAATTTCACTGCAAAGCTTGAAGATTGTCTTACCCTAAGATAATCAATTGTAGTACGTTTTCTTACTCCTTTCTCTCTGTTGCCCAGTGGCCCTCTCCGTCTTCTTAGACATCTCTGTGTTCTTCAGCTTTGCAATCTTCTTCTATATAGAATTATAAAGTAGAATAGTTTGTGGAGGGCTACAGTCCGACCCCCTGACTCACAGCAGAGCTACAGTCCCTCTCAGCACAGTCACTGGATCTACAGAACTAGATCTTCAGCTGCTATTAACAGGAAGATCATTAGGATTCACCAATTTACATCTGTACAGGATTTTACTCTGCAGAAGGAACAGAGCAAGAGATGCTGCTGGGTCTTGCTTCTGAACTGCTACCAGAAGTGGAAATGTTGAAGTAATTCACATAATCCAACAGCTACATGATAAATTACAGCTGAAAAGCAATAATAGATCTTTATACCCAATGATTTTCAAACTGAAGTCTGCAGACTGCTTGGAGACCCTGAACCACTGCATAGTGGTTCCACAAAGATGACTGGGAGAGATCTACATTGCAGAAGATTAAATTCACTAAACATGGCAAATCTTTAGGGGATAACAAATCAAAGCAGCAATTTATTGCCATGCAGAGCTAGTCAATACAGATTTGACAGCCAGCCTGACTTCCATTGGGATTTTCTTCTACATATGGAATCCCAGACTTGAAAGCATCTCTCTCCTCTTTCTCCTCCGCCAGACCAGCACGACAACTGACGTGACCCCAGGTCTGGTGTAGGGACAGTACTATAGGATTTCTGAACAAATAAAGCTTAGAAGCACCTGACTTTCATAATTAGAGCCCTTGCTTCAGAACTGTAGCCTGAAAATTCAAATAATGCATAGCAAAATGACACTTCACTTACTAACAGAAAAGCAGAGACCAATAGATACATCATGCAACAGGATCAAAGAAAAAATAAATTCGAGGTGTCTCAGAATTGCACCTAAATTAAACATATTCTGCCATGTTATCTACCTTACCTCCTTCTGTTCACCTGCCTTGATTGTGCTTTCTGATAAAAAGATTTACACAATGCAAAAGGGGGAGAAGTGATGATCTGAAAAAAATCCACAAAGGCAGGGATGTACATTCATGACAAGGGTCCATGAGTTTCACTGCTGCTAAGAGTTTGTGTCTTTAGATGTAATTTCTAACTTCATTGCATTTGGAGTTCTTTAAGTACAACTTTAACACTAAATTCCTCTATACTCTTTCTATTGGGTGGTCTTACATACACTTCCCTTTCAGAATGCAGCAATTGGTACAGAAGTCTCTATCGCACCGCTCAACATTTCACGTCACCAAGCCCCAAACCCTCCAGACTGAACAGGTAAATGATTTGCTGGCAAGGTTTCTTCCTATAAATCAGCATGGATTCATTTTGCTTATAGGATGATTCTGCAAAGGATGGTGCACAAAGAAAGCTGAGACAGGCTTATATGCACACGGATTTTTTTTTTTTTTTTAGCTGAACCCACAATTTATTACATGCATGGACCTCAAAGCTATTTTGGGGGAGAGGAAACAACCAGAAAACCCAACCCAAAACAAAAAAAACAACCAACCAAAATCAAATCAAAACAAAACCGAACAAACAAAACCACAACCAAAAAAAAAGGAGAGGAAAAGGGGCAAAAAAAGAGAGAAGGAAAACCATCTTCCCAATGGCCAGCCCAGGAGCAGAAGCAATGGGGTCTTCCAGAAATTGTCCTCTTCTGGCCATCCTCCCCAGCGGAGCAGGGAGTCCACAGCCCCATTTTCCATCAGTAACAACACAGCTTTCATCAAAAGCCACCTACGTCCCTGGTTGCTCCTGCCTGAGATGATGTTAGCACTGGCTGGAGCACACTTGATGAGGTGCAGGAATTGCATGCTCCATGCTCATGTCACGTACAAGCACTATTTATAGGATATGTAAGTTATTTATCTGCTGTATTATCCAGTAGGCTCTAAAGTTATAAACTAAAAGCTACAAGGCAAAGGGTAAAAAAATACGGTGAGAAAGGATGATTCACTTAGCCATGGTAAGCAATTTTTAGGAGAAACCAGACATAACTGCCAGCAAAGCTCATCAGATTGCATCTGTGCAAGGCCCTGAGGATAAGAGCCCTTGGGTATCACCAGGACAGGAGCCTCCAGGTGTGTGATTCCAAGGGAAAGGCAGGCTACAGGGGGAACACCCTTAGCACTACAAAGGTTAAAGCACCCAATGTGCTCTGCAGACATGACTACAGAATTAAAATCCTGAAATTCAAAGAACTCAGCACAGAAAGCATCATGGTAAACTTTTCCCACATCGCAAGCAATGAGCTTCAGGTCTACCTTAATGTCGCGCCTTGCTGACATTTATTATTATCCTTGTCAGAGGTCTATTTTGAACTAAACCAAATAAAACTAGCAAGTCTTAGGAAAACATTCCTTTCATTTCTGACTTCCATCACCCTGCGCCACAGGAGAAGACTGTTTAAGAGGCTGAAGTCCTTGTGCAGCAGCAAGACCAGGCAGAAACAGGGAAAGCCTTGGCACAAAGGCAGCACAGAGCAATTCTCACTGCTATAGAAGCGATGCACGTTCTTTCACTTCAGTCTCTGTTCCTATTGCCTCTGTAGGGTCCATGGGTAGAGGAAAGGAGAGGAACAAGGATTTTTTAGGTATTCACTGTTGTCAGCTCCTTCAGGCTAATGGCAGCAGGCAAAAACAGAGCCCCCTTGTCTGTGCCTGCTCTAAAATATGACTGGGGCTGGACAGAAGCACAACTGGAGGCACCTCTTGCTTTCACTGAAGGAGGTGGTCTCTTATCCTATGCCATCCTTCAGCAACGAGATACGATAGCTGGCTAGAGAGCAAATTAAGCATTTTGAAATAAGACATTCAGTGGTTAACCATGTGGGTTGGTTAACCTTCCCCTGCTTTTCCAGACCAGGTCAGAACATGGTGCTACTGGAAGACGTGAGAAATAAAAGTCTGAGCTGCGGGAAGTCCTCAGATTTGATCCCGCAAGAGAATGCTGTAATTTAGGGAGCACAGTCTGTACCTTAAAACATTCATACGTGAAATCTGCTTGGAATCAGCCAGTGCCTCTACAGAAAGGATTAGTAAGCCTTCCACTTATTAATGCCAAATGGTCACAAGAAAAGGTATCGATCGCCAGGAAAAGCTGTGGGTCACAACTGCCTGGCCATGGAGAGCAGCCAGACACCTTTGGAGATGAGAAAGACAGCAAGGAAAATGCTCTTCCCCTGTTTCTGCCCTTGCACCGCAACACCTTGCATAACCTAGTGACAGGGATTATTTTATGACAAAGTGCCCCACAGCAAAGAAAAGATGGCACCGTCCCACCTGTTGGTAAAAGCATTGCCCGAAGCGGGCGGTCCCTTGCTGAGCTGTCAACCAGCTCTCCTTGCGAGAGAAGAAATCCGTTAAGTCTGACATGCGTCGAGCCGGTTATTTGGTGTGACAAAAATAGAGCAAAACGGGGCTGATTTCAGGCAGAATACGGAAATCTCCTTTCTAAACCCGCCTCTAAGAAGTGAGGTGATTTTTTTTTTTTTTTTTGGTGGGAGGGAGGGGAGGAAGGGGAAGGAAAAAGGGAAAAAAGGCGGGGAGGGGGGGAGGAAAAAAAAGGGGGAGTTTTGCAAAGCAGGAGCCAAAATCCCGAGGCAGAGAAAATAAGAAAGAGGAGGAGAAGAGGGGTCGGCCGCTGCTCCCGGC
>NW_009258931.1:5535-7183 GCF_000687185.1 Egretta garzetta
CGGGGGGGGCGAGGGGGGTGTGGAAGGGGCCGAGCTTCCCACAAAACAGGGCTGTGTGCGAGGAGAAAGTGCATCAGTAAGGGGGAAAACCAGGCTAGGGGGCACTTCGGAGCAAGCGACGGGAGAGGAGCGATTGCAAGGGCCGGGCAGGGAGAGACAAAGAGAAGGGAGGGCATGAGCGCAGGGAAGGGGCGAGAGCAGGGCATCGGCTGAGCTACATCGCGCAGGACAAGCTCTTCCCCTCCGACACGCAGGGACCGGTCCCCCTCTTTTGGCAAAGAAGACAAAGGCGCGAGTGGCCCCATGGGGAAAGGGGGTGAGAAAGGAGGGGAGGCGGGGGAGCCGGGGGCGCAGATCCCCTTCTACACCTGGGAGGAGATCCAGAAGCACAACCTGCGGACGGACAAGTGGCTGGTGATAGAGCGAAAGGTCTATAATGTCACCAAGTGGGCAAACAGGCACCCGGGGGGGCACCGAGTGATCAGCCACTGCGCCGGCGAAGATGCCACGGTAAGGACCCACGCACGGACACCCACGCGAACCTCCCAGCTCCCACCAGCCACCTCTGACAGGTGCCAGCCTTCCTGCTGGCCACTGGCTTTTGTGTCCCCCCCTTCCCATCACCCCAACACCCGCTGGGCCCCCAGCTCATCTCCCTCCCCGCTTTGAGCTCGGTCCAAATTGATGCAACTCCGCGGCAATCAGCTCCCCTGAGCCAGGGCGAGCCCGCAGCACCCGCACGATGGGTTGGTTAGGGGTTTGCCTGCTTAAATCCTGCCGGTTTGTCTTTGTCTCTTTGGCTGGGCTGTGCCTGGAGCTCTGAATTCAGGAGCCAAGTGTCCCAAGCCTTCCCCTCCTCAGCCTGTGGCTTATGGCTTGCGGGGTCGCAGCAGCCAAGCACAGGAAAGGGTTAACGAGAGGCCAGTCTGTGTTTCAAAGTTGCTTCTGTGAGGAGGGTGAGCTTGAGGCTTTAAAACAAGGAGCTTTTTAAAACAAGGAGCTTTTTAGCTTTTTTTTTTTTTTTTTTTCTCCCCAGGAGAGGATTCTCTAGAGAATTCAGTTACAGGTTTCTACAGAAAAAATAAAAAAAAAAAAAGGAAAACTATTCGCTGCTGCTACAGCTGCTCCTGCGCTTCATAGCTGGTTTCAGCAACCTCTCATGTTTCAGCAACTTAAAACCCAAACAAAACCCCCCCAAAACCCTTGAAAAAGGAACAAATTGCCTCAGAGACTGTGGTCTGCAGATTCCCTCAAAGCCACCTTCTTCAGAGGTGCAACCAGAGAGCACGTTTGCTCTCCAGGGCATTAGCCCATAGTTAATAAAATTTAAACTGCTTCAGAGCTTTTCCGAATATGTGCATGGTAAGCGGCAGGAGAGACCAAGCTGTAACATTAACTGTTCGTCTCCCACAGCTCTTAGCACTTTAGCAAGAAGGAGGCTCTGTGTGCGGCAGAATTAATTGCCAAGAAATCCTAATGCTTTCCTTTCCGTCAGCCTCCATTTGCCTGTGGACTGTGCTTACTTTCCATTCTTTTCCTTGAAGCACTGAGTTACGTTTTGGTGTTCCTGTCCCCTTTCCAGTAAATCCCCTGAATGAATAGCTTTCTCCGTCAAAAAGATGGGCCAAGGTTTTACTTTCATCTGCTT
>NW_009258931.1:7202-36872 GCF_000687185.1 Egretta garzetta
GTTGGATTCCTATCCCCAAGAATTTAACTCCAGTATCTCCACTAGAAACCAAAAAGCATCTGCGATTGCAATTGTCTCAAATCTTTGCCGGGGAAACAGAAACACAGGTTTGTGATTCTGCTACCACCAGTCCTCCTCCCACCTCCCTGGGATATATTGCATCCCGCTATACCCAGAGCACGCACCAGGAAGGCATGGTCTTAAGAACACCCTGAAATCGTTCATCACTGATCTGAGCACTGAAACGGAATTGCCGTCTGGTTTGCAGCTTCCCTGTGGCGAATAACAGTTTGCTGCCAAAAAAATCTCTCTCTCATTCAGGGTGAGAAAGCCTTGGCCTTGACCCTGTCAAGGCTTAACTAACAAGTTTCATTCTGTGTTGCAAGATACTGAACTGGAAGTGCTTAGGAGTAGGAAACAGCAATGATAAAAATTAAGTTTAACGTGCTTACATTCCTAGTTCTTACAGGGCTTCCATCTTTCTCAGATTCGTCTTAGCACCACCTGTAGTTAGGACCTCCAGGCCAGCAAACATGCACCAAAGGAACCTCAGCGTCTTGTCCATTCTTGGACAAATCCTCTAGAGGCTCACGCGTATCCATCTACCACAAGCTGCCCACCAACAGACTCACTGAATTCCACATCTCTGCCGGGCCACTCTAAAGATACCCCGTTTGGTGGTGTGGGAGCTGATTCAGTTCAGGATGCTCACAAGACAGCTAACTGAGAACTTCCACGACAGCTGTTACGTTTGGCATGCTCCGCTCATGCCAGTCGGGTTAGGAATGCCCAGGTGCACACACAAATTTCCCCTACAGTTATCAACGACACTGAGCATTCGCTCATTTTAAGCCATACTTTAACATGCTGAGACAGCATGCTAGTCTGGGACAACCTGCTCTGGTATCACATCGTGCACGGTTGCCTTCAGAAAATGAAGGCAAGAGGATGCGAGGGCATCTTACAGCCTCTCTCTTTCAGAGATGCTCAAGGATGTGAAAGAACATCCTTGTCCTGACTGCACTAAGCACTTCAAATACTCAGGTACAGGTCATACCTCAATAACACGGAAGCTTTTTTCACCAAAAGCATCTGGAATAATTCTCACCTACCCACTTCCTGTAAGACACTTGAGCTTATTTGGCCAGTAGACCACAAAGCTGGGAGGTCAGGTGTAAATATCACATAGCACTTCCCAGGGAGTAACTTTTGCCTTTTGCTTTTTACCTCCTCTAGCACAGAACTGAGGACAATTCCAAAATTCAGGTAGTATCTGACATTTGGGACCTATTAGTAGAGATGCATGAGGGACATGGTTTAGTGGTGGCTGGGCTGGGTTAGGGTAACGGTTGGACTTGATGATCTTAAAGGTCTTTTCCAACCTAGACAATTCTATGATACTATGAGATACAGCTAATAAAAAAGCAATCCTTCCATCAGCTGTGTTTTGGCATGCATGGTTGCATTTCTGACCAGTTCCAACCTTTACTTTTCACCCCATCCAGAAGAAAGCGAGGCTATTCAGTTCAGAGGCAGAGGAGTACGCTCCCTGGAAAAGTCATGACAGGGCATTTATAAGCATGTTTAGAAAACAGATTACTGGCAGGGAAGCCCCAGGTGGACAGAAATACCTCCAGGCAGAAGCTGCTGTTCTGAGTCACTCCCCAATTAACCAACACAAATCAGCAAGATCTCCAGCACGGCAATCAGGCCTGACCTGATCACTGTCAGACCTCCAAAGACATTTTTTTCCCGGTTAGTTAAAATAATAGAGTCAACAGTCTTTAATGCTTCTTAGGTGCTCACCCTCTCCCTCTTTCCCCTTTTTTAACCCCAATTTGCAAAACCAAGCAGCAGGTACAGTCAGCTATTCCCTTCCCCGCTCATTCTGCTCTTCCCTCCTCTTCCACATCATCTGCAAATTGCACCAGGGAAGGATAGGAGCAACCAGCCTTAACATTTCAGTGACACATTTATGAGTCCCAGAGCTGAAAACCAGCTACCAGAATGGAAGCACTAGTGAAAAAGGCTTCAGGCTGGTCTGCTCCCAGTTGTAACCCTGGGCAAGTCAGTCCTGCAGTGTTTCATCCCCTCTGCGGAAGGGAGAGGACAGTATTTCTTACTCTTGGATGGGCTGTGAGGATAACACCAGAGAGTATGCGCAAATTACGGGAAAGCAAATTAAATTCTTCAAAGTAGAGAAGGAAGCGGATGATTCGGGAGAAGAATTTCTTTGTGCGGGGAACTCCAAACTGTCTGCAGCACAGGGCTGTAGAAACAACTTTGCTGGCCTTAGGGTTTTTACCTTCATTTTGGCACCAGTGAATGAAGACCAGCACTAACCCAATGCAGTCAAAAAGCACTTGTCCCACACCTGCTGGGCATCACATTGCTGGTGATGCAGGCGTCATGAGTGGACCTGAACAATTTGATCCAAACTTCCCCCTGTGGTAACAGGGATGACTTTGTCCCTGAAATTGGTCATGAAAGGGGATAGTTTGGGCGCTTCGGTACTGGCTCGAGAGCTGAGCTGAGAGCAACCAGGAAATTCCAGTGCTTTACAGAAGCAGTGCACCTCAGTTCCATTTCTGGCATTTTGGTTTGTCTCCCCCATTGAAATGGCTTTTTTTTCCCCCTCCCTCCTTACTTCTTCCCCCATAGAATATGGCAGTTTATGGCTTTTATAATCTTTAAATCATTCTGCAGAGTTTTATTTCTCTCCGACACCTGTAGCTAGCTTGACTCTCCCCCCCACCCCACCAATGCTACATCTCTAACTTCTCATCATTCTTTATCTTCAAGTCAAATGCCTTAGCTCAGCTTTTCACTTAGGTCAGAGCATTATTCTGAAGCTCAATCCAAAGTCTTGGAATCAGGTGAAAGTGTCTATTGATTTTGGCGGACTTTGGGACCAAGGTTATTGGCTGGTATTTTTGAACACCAGAGCTAGGCTTCTGATGGAGGTCACCTCCCAGAAGGGTCGGCTGGGCACAGGGAGCACTTTCCAGCCTGCCCTTTCCATTTAGAGACAGAAAGGAGATTTTAGCTGGTCCCTACTACTGTTAGGCTACGGGACAAAGGTGGAAAGGTTGAAGAAGGGAACTCCTATTTTTGACTCTTTTTTCTGCCCAGTCTTAGAACAAGTCTTGAAAATAGGTAAGAAAAATATGAAGATATGTAGGAAAAAAGCTGAGTTTCCTGCTTTCCCAGCCTCAGGAGTATATGGGATAGGATTTATTTCATAAGTTTCATCACTCAATTAGATTCTGCTGCTGAAACTTAACATCTATTATCACATGTTTGAGAGACTTCAGTAAAACATACCCAACTTTCAAGGCATGTACTGACTAGAAAACATGCAAGCAGTCTCATAAAAGATTTAATGGGCCTCTTATAGGGACAAGCAGTCGTATACCACAGCACGGTAGAAATGACAAGAAGTCTTATCATATGTATCGGTAACTATCAGCTCTTCAAGACTGTTAAACAGCTTAGCATCTTTCAGAGTAATGAATAAAGCTCATTTTTGGTCTAAGTGCTTTTTTGAATGGGGTCCTAGCCACAGCAAAGCAAGCGCTTCAAAGCAATTGCTTAAAGTTCTGATATACGACCAAGTTTTTGGTTTGGTTCCTTTCCAAGACATTTTACTTGGACTTATATGGAGATAGAATTGCCTATGGATCTCAGATATGGTTCTAGACTAAAGAAGAGTTAAGGTAGCATTCAGTCTCTTACAGAACAAGAAGAGAGAAAGGCAGCCTCCAAAATGAAGAGTCGCTACTTTTTACTCTGCTGTGTTAGTGCTGGGATCTACAGGTCTGGCCAAAACATCCAGTACTATTTTTTGTATCCGCAGTCATGCCCTCTCTTGAATTGCCTCCAGGCAGCCGACTTTCAGAGGGTATTTATATCCTAGTGGGGATTTGCACAAATTCCTCTCTGCCTACGTTCTAAGGGAATTAACAGGATTTAGGTATTTAGTTGCTTAGAAAAAATTTCTTGAGGTGCCTTTCACCATATGTCTAGATAGCATCCCAGATCTCACCATTCACTTCCTACAAGATAAGCAAATCCTATAGTAGAAGTCCTGCACTGAAGAGTGGCCACAGAGATAGAAGTCAGCCTGGCACCCCTCTTTCACAGCCATGGGGGGGGACAACTGCAGAGGAGGACAGTGCTGGAGATGGATGAGAATGGCATAATGAGTAGAAAGAAATGGCTTGCTCCTGAATCTCACATAATTACTGTTTCCACTCCAGGATGCATTCCAGGCGTTCCATATCAATCCCACCTTGGTGCAAAAGTTTCTCAAGCCGTTGCTTATTGGAGAGCTTTCTCCAGGGGAACCTAGCCAGGACCGAGATAAAAACGTGAGTATTTGGTTCTGAGCTGGGGTTTATGATGGGTTCGTTCCACCATTTTTTTCCTCTTGGGATGTCCTCCAGGTCAGAGGAAGGCAGATTATAAAGGTCTCTTCACTACAGACAGCTCCAGAGAGGGAGAAAAGTGCTCAGTGACTGAACATCTCCACGTAGCAATGTGCACATCCCTGTATAAATTGTGTGTGGGAGGGAGGCGACACATTCAGACTGGCTGTACAAGCCTTGCCTTTCCCGTAGAGCCACCAACAGCTGATTTCTAGCAGCCCATTCCAGGTGCCCAATGCTGGACTGATCCCATACTGAAGGGAAATGGGAACTGGGAAATGTGTGCCACTCTTGTCACTGGTGTCCCTTCTGCTATTCCTTCTCTGATGACCAAGCTCCAAAACACATGTCATCGCTTGCCTGTTATGGGGAAAGGAGAGGAGTGGGCAAAGAAGTCTGGAAAGACTTCCAAACACATTGCTCACCACCTCAACAAGACTTGCCTCTCTTTCACTCTTTGCTCTGCAGCTCCCTTTGACAGATTAACTCCCAAAGAAATACCTCTTTGAGACTCCAACTGGCTTATCCTGCTGAGCCCAGTAGCACCAAAGCTCTGGAGAGCAGCCATATTTGTGCCATGCACTGCAGGAGCAGAAGGCACCTATGGGTGAGGTGAACCAGATGCCTCATTTCAGTGGCCGTGCTTAAGGAGCAGCAACCCAGCAAGTACCTTTTCCACTCACTCCGCATCCTCAGGGCAGCTCTGTGTCCCTTCCAGACAGTCCATTCATTCATTATTCAGGCACAGCGCATGGCGTGACGAGCTCTTGCCACGAAACTCAATCCTGTCCCGTTGTTTGTGACTGGCCATGATTATGATATATCCGTATCACACACAATGGAAGAGCCGACGCTAACCCACATTAACCCAGGAATGCTCTTCATGAATGGCTGCACGGTAGCTGACCCACATATTAAATAGACGACGGGTGCTCTGATATTGGGTGCTCATCATCAGAGCTCTGGAATTATGCATAAGTAATAGGACTGAATAATCTCCTTCTCCAGCTGCCTCTTTAATACTTGTAAAGCTCATTCAGACCAGAGTCATCAGCTGATGTAACTCCCAATGGCGCCAGGTAGTGCCCCTGATTCACAGCAGCAGGCTTGAGTTACTCTCCTGGCTCAAAGCACAAAAGGTCAGGATGTGGGCTCAGACCAGCTGGGATGTTTATTCATAGGAAAGTTCTATGAAAAGCTGGAATACAAGGTGAATATGGAGACAGGTCCTTCCTTACTTCTGGAGTAGCCAACCAATGCAAGAAACAGCCAGGGTCCTTCGAATGGGACTTGGCCTTCCTTTCTCAGACATGTTCAGCCTTACTTATAAGCTGCATATGGTGCCTTGCGTGTCTATTTTGCAGTCCCAGCTGGTGGAAGATTTCCGGACCCTGAGGAAGACAGCAGAGGACATGAACTTGTTCAGAGCAAATCCTTTGTTCTTCTCCCTTTACTTGGGCCATATTATTGCAATGGAAGTTTTGGCGTGGTTAATGGTTTCATACTTCGGTACCGGCTGGATCACAACTCTCATCCTTGCCTGCATCCTCACAACTTCCCAGGTGAGTAGGCACAGAGCACACTGGCTAGGCAAATCACTCAGGAGAAGACCAGTATGCTGAACTTCTCATATGAGATTAATGACCAGTGCAAAACATTTACACCGTGAAAAATACTCACAGGATACCTGCCACTGTGGTGCCTTCTGGCCATCCCTACCCACTGCTGACTGTGGCTCACACATTTTTCTCACCTCTTTGGCCTTTCCTTCCACATGTTGGTGGACTTGGTAGCGTCAAGTTTACAGTTGGACTCGATGGTCTTAAGGGTCTTTTCCAACCTGAATGATTCTATATATTCCCCTCCAGAACAAAAACAGAGATCTTCACCTTCTCACTTCAGTGACTCCCCCTCTTCCTCATGCTCACAACTTGCCTTCTATCTCCATTTCCTTGTGTGTTTAACTTTGATTTCAAACACCTTTCTAACTACCTGATTTCCCTTCATTCCAGGCCCAGGCAGGGTGGCTGCAACATGATTTTGGACACCTGTCTGTCTTTAAGAAGTCTTCCTGGAACCACATTGTCCACAAGTTTATCATTGGACACATGAAGGTAAGGGACATGATGGACCCAGGGCACTGTGGCAACTACTGCAGTCACTTTGACTACGTCAAAGTCGGAAACTGCAGCTCTGATCCTTTCTGCAGTGAGTAGATGCGCAGAGGAGAAGTTAGTGACCATTGCACGTGGAGCTGTTGTGCGGAAGAGATAAACCAGCATAACCATAGCTGTTAGAGAACACAGTAGTTCCACAAGCTTCAGTGCAACTGCACCGATTTATAGGAGCTGAGAACAGGGCTTATTAAATCACATAAACCCCTATTTTAACACCATATTTTTGCCATGCCCTCCACCTCCTTCACATTAAGGTATAGTATTTTTCAAGCGTCCCATCCTGCTACATCCCATCCATTCAAGATGTCTTCAGAACTTCTATCGTGGGCAAGGTCCGGTGCAGTCCAGGCATTTCAGCATCCCCCTGCAGTAGGAACTTACAGGGGGTGGATTCAGTCCTTATTCTTCTATCTGCCCAGGGTGCCTCTGCAAACTGGTGGAACCATCGTCACTTCCAACACCATGCCAAGCCCAACATATTCAAGAAGGACCCAGATGTCAACATGCTGCATATTTTTGTCCTCGGAGATACACAGCCTGTTGAGGTAAGGCAAAGTGGGTAAAATGTGGAAAACCATTCTCCTAAAGGGCTTCAGAAAATGCTTGTGCAAAACCAAGAGTTGGCTAGTATTGGTAGACATGTCTTACATGGTCAAGACTTCCAGGAATGCTAAAAAAGGAAATGCTTCATCGAGGGATTTCATCTATGTTGTCTGACATGAGTTTGGCCATCACACCCTCCCAAACCTTGGGCTGAAGAGCAAGATTGACCGTATAATTCCCTACTCATTTCCTGTACTGACTATGGGAAAAAGTGGCTTGGGGTAGCTTGGGAAAAGCAATCATGATAGGACCAGAAAGAAAGTAGAAAGTCATTAAAGAAAACTTCATCCTGCTGGCTTGAAATATCAACATGAGGGGAAAATACAGTGTTCCTCAGTACTTCATCAAGAACATTTCAAAACTGATCTTCTATTTCCACAGAAAATATCTGCCAATATTAGTCCAGCTGTGCTCCAGACAACCTGTACAAGGTCCTCACCACTGGAGCCTTTCCCCTGCAGTTAAGGGGATATTGCTTCCATAAGCAATCCTTCCTTACATTTACTACTTACTGTTATGCTGCACATGAAATAACAACCTGTGTGGAGGTATTTTAATTCAATCTTTCCCTCTAGAGCCAAAATATTTACTGTCTGTTGTATAAAAACCTACACAAAGGACATAAACCATCCCATCCTTGGTCTTTTTTGCAATGGAACAAGGATTTCTAGTTTTAAAAACAAAACCCAAAGAAAACAAACAGAGGAACATCTGCAGCAAGCACAACACAGGGGAATACAACATTAAAAAGGTAATGGTTTCTCAGCCAGCTTTTGTACTACCGAGAAAGTAAATCCCAAAACATGTAGGGGCCATATGGTATATGGACATGTATAAAGAATGTCTCGCACACATGGAATTTTCAAGAGGCAGAAGGGCTCTTACAGATGGCTAAACTGAAAGCCAGTATCCAGAAGGTGTAAATCAGTATCATGCTCTTAAATGTCTGGGTACCACTCATTGGAAAATCTTGTGCCTGATAACTGGGGGTAAAAGCAGACCATGGTTCTACCACTTAAAGGGAAAAGTAAGAATGTAAACGTTTATGACAACAAGGAAAACTATATCTCTGTCCTACAGAATATCTGAAATGTTAGGCCAGCATCAGTCTATCCCAATTCTTTTTCACACTTACATATAATCCATTTCCAGATGATGCTAAGCACACAGCCCCTCAGAGCTCAGACCAGAGTGAATGATGTGGCTGATTTATTGGCGCTACAAGACTTACCTTCATTGGGAAGTTGCTATGCTAGAAGCAAAAAATACACGTTCACGGTAGTCCAGGTTCTCCATGCATTAGCTCCTTGTGCAGACGCTCCTGGAGCTCAAAAAAGACACTTTTGTATAGCACTAGAGATTTCACTAAGGACATGAGGTTAGGAGACCAGGTGCTCTTGGCTCCCTCTTTTCACTGAAAAGAAACGGGCACCTGCAAAAATGCCACAACCCAAGGTCTGAACCTGTTTGGAGAAACTTCTCCGCAGCTGCTCTTTGTAGGCGGCCCATGGTAACACAGGAGTCGCTACAGAACAGCTCTCAATGACAGCTCCCTGTTTCCTATCACTGACATGATAAACTAGCAACATGATCGATTTAAGCATGTCTGTGTGACTTGCTGTAGTACCAGCTAAGGACCACGCTAGTTTTCTCACTGTTGGTAAAGTAAACTTTTACAAAGCCTGGCTAATGGCTGGAATTCATGGGGGCTGATGGCTGCAGAGGTCAAAAAGAGTCAATGGCTGGGACATTTTGCATGGAAGACTACCCAAAGATCATTGTCTTGCACTGGCATCCTGTGTAGTGACTTACCAAAGGCGAGACTTTATGCCTATCACATTTGTATTGGTAATGATGGAGATGATAGAGGCTCTTAGCACAGCCACAGGCATGGCAGAAAGTGGAGAAATGCATTAAAATGCCACCAGGCTCTCAAGTCAAAAGACATTATCTGAATATCAAGCCAGAAGACTTTAAAAAGGAATTTACACCCAGCACAATTGCAAAGTCGAGGTATTTAACCATACCAAAACACTTTTTACCTTCACTGTGTGGGGATTTAGTCAAAACTCCCCTGTCAATAAATAAAGAAGTATTGCAGAGAAACTTCTCTTACCTGTGAGTGTCAGAATCCAAGCCTGAGCTTTCTCCTCTGTGTCCTGCAGTATGGCAAGAAGAAGCTGAAGTACCTGCCTTACAACCACCAGCACGAGTACTTCTTCCTCAGTGAGTATCTTCCTTTTTCCCTAAATACCAGTTGACCTTTCCAGTCCCTACTGTGTTAGCAGAGCAACTCCTTAAGCCTCAACTCAGCCTTCCCTTCCTCAGGACCGCCCATCCCCTGTGCGGGTCCCCAAATCAGTTCAGTGTATTCTCAATGATATCCAAAGCTTCTCAAACATTGCCAGCACGGTCGTGTAAAGCAAGGCAAACAGCTGAGACTGGGAAACAGCTTCTGTGTGAGGTTAAAAATGCATGTTGCCAGCCAGTGCTCTTTGATAAGCCAAGATTAATGGGTGTGAAGCAGAGCGTCCTTTCCTCACAGAAAGGCAATCACCCCTTATCACCAGCACCTCACCTCTCTCACCGGGCTTTCCCTAGAACCAGTCCTAAATCACTGGCTCGCTCTCATCTCGCATGCCTCTCCCCCCCTCTGATGGCCAAAACATTTCCCTTTGCTTTGCAGTCTTCCCGCCTCTGCTCATCCCTGTGTATTTCCAAATCCAAATCATCTCGACCATGATCAGGCGCAGGTTCTGGGCGGTGAGTGAAACATTCCCTCGATCTTTATGGGATCCAGCTGGCTCGTAAGAAATCACGCTTGAGTAAGGAGGGAGGACAGTGGGCAGGGATCGCACTGTGCTGTGTTAATTACCCAGTGTCCCTAACATCACCAGCAAGGACACATGATATGAGATAGGCAAAGAGATGCCTAATGTATTCTCTCTTCCCCTAGGACCTAGCCTGGGCCATCAGCTACTACATGCGCTACTTCATCACATACATCCCATTCTATGGCGTTCTGGGATCCCTGTCTCTCCTCACTTTTGTCAGGTAGGAGATAAAGGGTCTCCCTGCTGCTCTCCCCTCCCTCCAGTGCCAGACGAACCAAGTCTCAGCTCTGCTGTGCCCCACAGGCCTTCCCTATTTAGGTTCTCTGCAGTCATTGACCTGACTGTGTGTTGTCTTGGATATTACCACTGCTTTACTTACCTCCCATCATCTCCCAGTTCTACCTCCTCTCAGCAGAGATGGTTCTGGTGCTCAGCATCCTCCTCTGCCCTTGTGATGGTCCCACCAGGATTGTCCTTTCTTTCCGTGCTTCCAGTTCTTACGCACTGCCCAATCCCAATGTATTTATGCATTTTTTCCGCTTTGGTCAAGGCTGGACCCTTCCAGAGTCCCTCAGGCCACCCTCTTCCCAGCTTACTGGGAAGGCAATTCATGAGCCCTCCTGAGCACTGGACATGCTTCCCCCATAAGTGAAATGTTCACCACATCTCTCAGCGTGGAAGATGCATGGCCTCTACACTACATGCACGGATCATTCCTTCTGCACAGAGGTTGGGATCTCAGAAAGCTGTTTCACACCACGAATCAAAGTGTTGCTACCTCTATCCTCCCATCTGACCCCTCCAAAGCACCTCCTTCAGTCTGTGGAGAAATGCTTCTTGTGTCTCTTGTTCTTGACTGGTCTTCTGGCCCCTTACCATTACCAGGCTTCGTGATTTGCTGCTCTTCATACAAAACCAGTATTAGTCAGTCAACTGCCGCTTGACTGATGCATGGAGAGTTCAGTGAGAGACCTAAAAACATGGACCACAAGCATGAGCTGCCAAAATGAATGGGGCAGGGCAGGGCTTGGGATGCTTACACCCTGAGTGGTTACAGTATTGCAGATGGCAGCACCAAATTCATGCTTTCTATCAGGAATTTCTATTCACGCTAGAAATTCATTAATTTCTATCCTGTGTGCAATAGCTGCAACTTATCTGCCTAATACCAAAGGGTGGCATTTAGTCCCACAGTCAGCATTAATTTTAGGAAAATATTTAATCACAGTGAAAAATGTTTTCTAAAAAAAAAAAAAAATAATCATTTTTCTAGTAAAAAGAAATGGCAATAGATGTACAAAAACCTTCACGGCTTAAGTTTCCATAGTTTCAAAACACTTTGGACCTACAGGAAACAGGAGATTCAAAAGACATACATCTGTATAAGTGCCTCACCAACCTTTTTGGTCTGAAATCAAGCAGAAAAACTTCTGATAAGTGACCTATTGTTTCCAAAACTTTCGTATTTTCATTAAGCTAAAAGTGCAAGAAGAAAGGCAAAATTGCAAATTCAGATCATCTGCTCTTTCAGCAAACTAAAGCCTAGAACAAGGATGCTTCTGGGCAGCTACCTTGTCAACATACATCTAGGTCTCAGCCCAGAGAAGCTACTTTGGGTAAATAAATAGAAGAAAGTGCATTTCTGTAGCCAATTGTAGAGGCGCTAAGCCCGCGGTTGTATACCATAAGCAATAAAACAGCCGCTCCAAAGCAATACGCAGCCCAGCACAGAGTTGCGACTTAGGGTAACGGTACCGAGAGAGCAAAGGGAAGCAGGGATCTCCCGAGTGCTAAGCTCGACACCCAGAAGCTAACACCCATGGGCAGGTGGATTTTGAAGTTAACCTGTACCCAGCAAGCAATGGGAAAAGTGAAAACACTTCTGAGAGTTTCTAAATCAGGGTGCTTTTTTTCTTTTTTTAGGGAGTTGGATCACGTTTATTTACCGAAAGGCATGAGACGTCAATCCACTCCTTAGGGCAAGGGATAGCCCAGTAGGGTGTCCTCCTTGTATTTAATCGTAATTGCCTTAGTCCCAGAGGTTTAAAGAGGGGAAGGGAAATCCACCACAGAAGTGATTCTTTCCAGTTTCCATAGAAAGAGAGGTGTTTAATTCCATACCTTGGAGAAATCCTCTCTTTGCATGTTGCGTCTCCTGCTGCTCCCTGTAATCTCCACTCCATTTACTGTAATATAAATTGTCACAGTTTTTGTCTCTCTGTTTTGAAGGTTTCTGGAGAGCCACTGGTTTGTGTGGGTCACCCAGATGAATCACATTCCAATGGAAATTGATTGTGAGAAGCACAGAGACTGGCTAAGCTCTCAGGTAACTGGGAGGGGAGAGAATACTCCTGACCTACCCCCCAGGGCTGAGTTGAGAGGAGAAATCAGCTCAGGTGTTAATTAGTATAACTAGTATTTGTAGCTGTTAATGGGGTCTTGAAGGTGAGCTTTCAAAGTCTGACAGACAATTTCTCTCCCTTGTGCTAAAAACACTTTAAAAAAAGCACCAAAAGTCCTATTCAGGAAAGCACCTAAGCAGAGAATCAGAATGTTTTGGGTTGCAAGGGATCCCTAGAGGTCATCTAGTCCAACCCCCCTGCAGTCAGCAGGGACACCCTTAACTCGATCAGGTTGCTCAGAGCCCTGTCCAACCTGGTCTTGAATGTTTCCAGGGATGGGGCCTCCACTGCCTCTCTGGGCAACCCGTTCCAGTGTTTTACCACCCTCATTGTAGAGAATTTCTTCCTTATATCTAGTCTAAACCTACCCTGGTTTAGTTTAAAACCATCACCCCTTGTCTTGTCACTGCTGGCCCTACTAAAAAGACTTTCCCCATCTTTCCTATAGGCCCACTTTAGGTACTGAAAGGCCGCAATCAGGTCTCCCCGCAGCCTTCTCTCCTCCAGGCTGAACAAGCCCAACTCTCTCAGCCTGTCCTCATAGGAGAGGTGCTCCAGCCCTCGGATCAGTTTAGTAGCCCTCCTCTGGACCCACTCCAACAGTTCCATGTCCTTCTTGTGCTGAGGACTCTTTGTTTTGTGAACAGATTTGCTGAAGTCATGGGAGTGCTCAGGTGCTCACCTTAAGCTTTTGCTTAAGCACTTTCTGCAACTGGAATTTGTAGTCAGAGGTTGTGAGAGCGAGAGATTTGGGGAGGGGGGTTATAAGAGAGAGGAGGAAAATGTGCGTAGGATAGAGGGAGATCGGCTCTTTGATGCCAATGTGGTTTTACTGCGATCTTGGGGAAACGAGGAGCATGTGTCCCCTATGCTTACTATGTAGAAATCACAGCTTAGCCAGTTCAGGGCGCCAGAGGATTTTAAGAAGGACTGCCTAATTTTACTATTTCCAATTAATAGCAAAAGTAGCTAAGAAATATTTCCAGAATATTCAGATCTTGCACTTCAGGCAAACTGGGCAATAGCTAGATGGGATGGGGAAAGCAGGTTTTCTGTGTCCATATGTTTTTCGTCCCCCGTTTTCTACCTTGGTGCTGTTGTTAGCCATCTGATCTTCAAGGGGAAAGGCTGAGATTTAGGAGTCCAGATGTCCACACACTACTTCCTTGTATCGTCCCCTTTACCACTGGTCAAACCTGTGGTGATAACGGTTGACAGTAAGCCCTGAAGGAGGATTAAAACTCCCCTTGCTGCAACCAGCCATTGCAGCATGGCTGTCTTCTGCACTCTGACAGCCCGGCAGCGCAGTAAGACACGGAGCAGCCCCTGCCACAGGCAAAGAGGAGCTTCATGCTGGTTTTAGGGTCAGGCTTCAGTAATCTTCACAGCTGCCTTCTTGCCTTCACAGGTGGCAGCCACTTGCAATATTGAGCAGTCCTTTTTCAACGACTGGTTCACCGGGCACCTGAATTTTCAAATCGAACACCAGTGAGTATGGGCACAAAATCGCTTGGCCATTACTGGGTTGTCACAGCACTGAACCTGAGGCGAGAGAAAGTCTGCTAAAGGCACATGTGTGGGATGGGGTAGCATCTTTGGAGCACTACCATATGCCAAGGAAAGAGAGTCCTAGACTATGGGGGTCATAGTCTGCTTTACTACAGCCATTGCATCTTTCTCTCTTGCTACCAAATACTTCAGCTTTCACTCTCACCATTTCAGTTTGGAGTTTAATTAGGAGTCAGTGGTACGCATCTGCCAGTTACAATGGCTATGGACTGGTATCCTAAGGTAACTACTTCAACTTGAGTATCCATTTCAGAAATGTCTTCTCCCTGACTAAAAGCACTTCAGTGTTTTATAGCGTGGGACTAGGTATGCTGCTGAGTCCCAGATTCCAGGGAAGATATTAAAAGCAGGGCCATATGGACGATCTGTTGCCAGTGACAACACAAAATGTAAAAGAGACGGCATTTAGGGTAAGGCTGACTAGCTTGGAAGTCAGCTTAGGCAATATCCATTGAACAGCACAGCGCAAGGGGATCCTGAGTTCTCCCTTAACTGCTTCTCTGTTCCACGGGCTTCCAGAGGTGGGAAATCAGTGTGTTCAGTTTTCACAAGCCTCCTTGGAACAGAGGGCGGTAAAGCATGGATACCCCTCTGTGCCTCTCTTTCTTTTGTCTGCTTGCACAGCTTGAGGAGAAGGCATTAATAATTAGCCCCAGTGAGGAGGAAGGCAGAGATGCCCATCCCTTGGGGTTAGTCTCCAGAGTTTTCTCAGGTTTGTTTTCTCTTTCTGTATTCAAGCCTGTTTCCAACAATGCCACGGCACAATTTCTGGAAGGTGAAACCTTTGGTGAAGTCATTATGTGCCAAGTATGGAGTCCAATATGAAGAGAAGCCTCTTGGAAAAGCATTTGTAGACATCGTTGGGTAAGGTCCTTCTAGCACCATCTGCAGCTTGCAATTCATCAGTACATGAACATCCCATGTTTTCTAGTACAGAGTATCCAGGACACTATAGACCCTTCAGAAATACCATGTTGATATGTTATAATCTGGTGTCGCAAGGTTAACAATCTTCATATCGCAGTCCAAGGAGCACCTGCAGCAGTCTTGACCCAACAGCAGAAATGATACCACTCCACTGATGTAGTGGATGAATGCCAGGTGACAAGAGATGGGAAGCTGCTTCTCCACATCATGGGGGAAGAAGCAACTGTCCCCAAGAGCAGCTTCTGCAGCCAGAGCACTGCTATCAAAGTACCGGACACTTAGCAATTAGATGGGAACTAACCTGGTCTAACAGCAACCTTTTTTATAATACCTTTTTAAATGCTATTCTGACAGCTGATGATTCTTGCTTTTGGGAGCTGGCAGTGTTATCTTCAGGCTGCAAACTGAGATGAATCAAAGGGGAATGAGTCAGGTTACAGCCCACGCTGTTCCCCATTTTAGCCCTGCCAGCAGCAAAGGGCTATCCCCTATAGGCGTAGTTGCAAACCAGTCTAATAGCCCTCATCAGGCAGATTCCGTGTTAATGTTTCTGTCTCAGTTACACCAAGGGGAATAATTCATGACAGGGAACATGAGAAAGTATTCTGCAGTCCAGGCATCTCCACTCTCAAACCATTCTAAGTAGATGCAAATTAAAGCCATCATCCCCACCATGCAGAAGGGCTGAAAACTGGTTCAAAAGCTACCTTAGTCCTCTCATCCAGCTAGCACAGGCAAGTGCATACAACACTGAGACCCAGTGGGGTGATGCGCCGCATCCCACCGCACAGCACCCACATCCCTATATGAGTTCTCAGAAACCATCTCAGCAGTTACCTGCCCTCCCAGTAGAAGGATCGTCTCCCATAAATCATATAGAATCATAGAATCATTTGGTTCGAACAGACCTTTAAGATCATTGAGTCCAACCATACCTGTCCACCGCTAAACCCTGGCCCTAAGCACCTCATCTGCCCATCTTTTAAATACCTCCAGGGATGGGGACTCAACCACTTCCCTGGGCAGCCCCTTCCAGTGCCTGATAACCCTTTCAGTGCAGAAATTTTTCTTAATGTCCAATCCAAACCTGCCCTGGCACAACTTGGGACCATTTAAAGCTACATTTCCAGTCTCCAGACTGCATTCTGTTTTTCGGAGGACTTTTGGGCCCAAACCAGCTCAGATCTGTCATGCAATATTTGCAGAGCTGATGCAGATGGGAAATTCTGTGAGAATTCCTGGGGGGAAGTGGGGAAACTCCTTCAGAGGTGCAACATGCCGAGCCCAGGCAGTTCTCCTCTGCTGTTTATTCAGGGCCAGAGGGACTACAGTGGGCGTCAGGTGAAGTTCTTGCTCACTGAGTCTCAAGCTGGTCACTTTGGGGGTCTAAAGAGTGAAATACGTAGCTCTTCTTGCTGTATCTGCTATACTGGGGAATGACATTCGGTGTCCTAAGGATTCATGTTCAAATTCAGTAACAGGCGTTTTGTAGGAACAAAACAACAGCGGGAAGATTCACGGGACAAACAAACCTCTCTTAATTTTCTTTCCACAGGTCCCTAAAGAAATCCGGAGAACTGTGGCTGGATGCTTACCTCCATAAGTGAACATGAATCTGAACAGGGAGGTGTGAGTGGCCGGGAGGGATGGGGGGGTGCGTGGGGGGGAATCACGCGTGTGTCTCTTACTCTCAGATTTCCGTCTATGTCTACGTGCACAGTTGGAGGGGAGTTTCCCGTCTTGTGAACTGCTATGGACTTGGGCAACCTGTTTAATCCGGACAGATTTAAACTGGGCTTCAGAGGCTGAAAAGCAATGCTGGCACCACACAAAACGGAAGGTTGGGAGAAGAAGGAGAGGAGTGTTTAAAAAAGGGGCATCAATATCCAACCTTGACCTTCTCTTCACAAGATTCGTTCTAGTTCTGCCTAGGCCACACAAGCCCCCAATTCACAGACACGTGCGCTTTGTTAGGCTTCAGTGAGCATTTACAATCCAAGGACACCCCAGTCAGCTTATGCCTCTTTCCCATGTTTATGTAAAAACAAGGAGCTCAGCACAGGGTTTCATATTGTTATCAAGGAAAAACTAATGTGGTGGGCTGGTGACGCCCACCACAGCAGGGAGCTTGGGTGGGCTGTGATGCCGTCAGCCCTGCCTGCAGGAATCGCACCCCACAGGGACCGGCAGCTGCTGTATCCTGACGGGGCTTTCGGCCCTGCCCAGAGCCCAGCAGCCTCGGGCTCCCTCCTTTCTCTCCCTCCTCTCTTTCTCTAATCATAGCATCACTTTAGTAAAAGCTGTGATACCGACCCTGCACAACTAATGTCTAACCGCCTCTCAGCAGGGTTAATATAGCTGTATTTTTATGACCAGCCCCTATTTCCAGGTGTCCATGGAAGATCTTTGGGCTTAAACAGCAAAATATCTCCTTTAGGAGTGGGTCTGTTTTCTCTCAATAAGCAACAGGTCTGGCATAGCATTATGGTTGTCAGTAGATTACACAAAAGACCAAAATAAGTCATAGAATCATAGAATCAGTTAGGTTGGAAAAGAGTCTGCAGATCATCAAACCCAACCGTTACCCTAACCGTGCCATCCCACAGAAGCAAAGTGTACTAATGGCTCGTGAGCACTCCCGTGTAACCACAAGTGGTCTTTTTGGGAGAGTAGTTCAGCAATGTGCCAGGAAAAGACATGCCTGTCTGCACATGCCTGGCAGAAACCAGGCCTCCTTTTGCTTGTCAGAGGCCAGGAGCAATGGTGCTGTTTATCCTTCTCTTGGGAAACATTAGAAAAGAAAATGAATTCTCCCTGCAAAAGGAGAAGCTGCCCAACCATTTGACCTGGCTCCCAGGTCCTTCAGGGAGAGGCAGCTGAAAACAGAATTGACCAGGCTGTGCTGGTGATAAGAAACCTTCTGCAGAACCCTCTTACAAGTTGTCTAAAACTCTATTTTCTGCCCAACACCCAATTACCAAAATCTCTGAACTGCTTACCAAGAAGATATGGTTGAACATCTTCCAGGCGCTTCTCTAACAGCCAACCTGACCCCAAATAATTCAAGGGCTTTAGGTTTAGCTGTAATTCAACAGGAGAGACACACCCTTTAGTTTTTGATAAAAGGCCGTGGTTTCAAAAGCAGTCTCCCGTTCCAACAGCTGTCTCGTTGCTCACCCAAAACACCCACAAGGGATACTCAAGTTATTAGGCAATGACTTCGCACGCCTCGTTAGTGTGCTCGGCTCTGAAACTGGATCCTCTCTATTAAATCCATGAATGCCAGCAGAGTCCCACAAAATCAGCAAGGACAACTCCAGGACTGTGGCCTGCCACTTAAACCCCGCCCCCCATGTATTCCCACCCCACTCTTTGAAGAATAAGATGAGATTATTTCTTTGCTTACAGACGGGAAATTCATAGGCAGGACTGCAACTGTATCTAGCTAATAACACTTGAGGTTTGTACATGGCTTATTTTGGGGTTCTTGCCCACCCCTAAGCTAGCAATACCTGAGCAGCACTACGAATGTTTAGGATGACAAGCTACTGTCTCTGGGGTGTCTGAAGCTCAAACAGACTTTGAGCAAATTTTATAGTTGACTTCTAATAGCATAAACAATAACGTCCTTCTGGATGCTGTAATTTCCCAGACAGGTAGCAATGAGCTAGCCTGGAATTGTGGCTAACGTCATTAAGACTGCCTTAATATGCGCATCTCTTTCTGACTCTGTGAATGTATCTCACTGTCTCTGCTCCAACAAGGATGACCACAAGCACACAGTAGCACCAGCAGCGCAATCTTTTAAACATTCAGCTTATTTTTCTGACAGTTCATATTTTTTTACCCCTCCAGTTCTTGTTTCCAGAGCAAATATTTTCTCAATACAGATGCCTCTTCCTCCTTAGTGCTGTACCCTCTTCTCTCTCTTACCTTTCATCTTGGGAAAGTGTTGCCTTTTAAGACCTAGAGAAACTGCAGAGAGCTGGTAGCTCAGCCTAGGTAAACAGTCCTGCTCTAGCAGCTTGGCTTTCCTGCTTGCCACTCACCAGTCTATGGGAAGGCCTATTTTTTCCGCTAAAAACCCAAAGTATCACCAACACAACAGCCTGGCCTAACAGGATACAGCAGCTACTACCAATGATGGCTGAAAGAACTTGAAACGTTCGAGGAGAGCAACCATGCTGCAATGATCTGCAGGAGGAAAGACCAGCTCTTAGGCAAATGGGCAATTATTTTTTTCCCGAAGACCTTAGCACATGACACCAAAGGGAAGAAAGGGGGGGACAGGGGAGGTCTTGATATTAACTCTTCCCCAGCTACTTGCCTCTTTCAGACTCTTGAAAAATTCCCTTTTTATGAAAAATGTTCAGTTGCTCAAATCCAGAAATAAAAACTGTGCAATGTTACGGTCAGAACTGATTGCCAAGTGTCATGCATTGCCCTTGCTCTTGCAAGAGAAAAAGGTCCGTTCCGTGCAGAACAGGTCACTGACCCTTTGTAACAAGCCGTGTATTTTTCTTATTCATTGAACTTACACGTGCAAAAAGTTTGTCTGCTGAAAATGTAAGATGCTGGTTACTTTTTCAGGCAAAGCCTCTCTGGCTCATATAGTTTCTTCCCCTCCCTCCAAAAAATCCCAGCCCTCTATCCTGGAATTCCAGCCTGTCTGTATGTGCCTTGATGTGTAAGTTCTCCATCCTTTAACCGGAGCAAGTCAAACAGATCCCTGACAAAGAGCCCGGGAAGTCTGGAGCAATCTGCATTGTTATAATGTTAAGTAGCACCAAAGCATAATCAGGTTTACAGGAGATGTTCCAGAAGTTTCAGTAAAACTGCAAACTTAGGTGGATATAAAGCTTGCATGACCTTGCTTGGCTTTGTCTCCAACCTGGGCAAAATGCAGCCATCAGTCACAGATGAGCGTCCCTTCGCCGGTTGCAATTAACCATCAAAATGGTTCAAACACAGACATTTAAGTACAGTTTCGCCCAGCTTTCTGAGGACCATAACTAACTGGTTTCTCTGAAAATAATGAGGTGAAATCTTCTACGCTTTCTCTTTTGATAGAAGTCATTCAGTTGCGCTGTAATGAGACACAAACACACACAAACACACAAAAAAAAATCTGTAAAACATTCTGGGAGCCTGCCAGGGTTTATTTAACCCAGCTAAACAACATCACTGGCTACAGGAGCACTTGGCAATGGAGAGAGGCCACGAGTTGGAAACGTGGAGTTTGTTTCAGGGCAGATAATAAAATAATAGGGAGGAAAGGACTGGCTTGGCTTCTCTTCAGTCGCTTGTTAGCAGGGACTGGAGCAGGAATTGGAGGACCAGGATGGTCAAAGGCAGTCTGAAGCATTAACTGAAGCAAGTGCAGCAAAGGCAAGAGAAGCCTCTGGACCGGAGAGAGATGGGCATGTGTTTGGGGAGAAGTACAGAGATGGCAGAAATATGGGAAGGGAACCGGCTGGGGAGGGATGCACAACAGACTGGAAGGGAAAAATAGCAAGGGGGTGGAGAGAGAAGAAAAAGCAACTGGAAATCAGGCATCCCATATTCTCCCATTCATCGCTAGTATCTGCCTGGACAACAGCTTATGCTGGAGACGGGAGGAGAGAAAGGGCAGAGCACAGGCTCAAAGGAGATGGCAGAGGCTGGCAACATCACGAGACATCTCGTGGTGAGCTGGATCTTGCACTGAGCTCACCCTTCCCCAGCTCCAAGAGCGGGGACAGTACAGGGGTAACACAGACAGCGCCCTTCAGTGGTGCCTTTCGGTCCCCTGCAAAGCACGTGCTTCTGCACACTGGCCAGATGAGGTTCAAGCCATAGCCTAGACCTTCAGCAACAAAAATTAACTCCACTGAAGGCCGTGGGTCTGTGCCAGCTTTGTGAACAAATGTGAAATCTAGCCCCATGTTTCCAGGCCGAGGCACAATAGCAATTAGGGGATTTAAACACTGATATTTTTTCCTTTAAGCACAGATCTGAGGGGTCTAAGATCCCAACTGCTTACTGAAACAGGGCTTGGGAGGCTCAGCACCCCAGCAAGAGCCTCAGTCAGGACATATCTCCAGGCACCATTGCTCCCTGTGATGGGCTGATCACACTGGCTGGATTTTCAAAGACGTCCTTTTCTTTCTGTAACAAGCTGCCATGTCCTAGCCATGGCCTCTTCTAAGTAGATTGCTTTCCTAAGAAAGCCTTGCTAACAGAAAACATTACAAATGTTTTCTAGGCGTTGTTAAAACATCAAAACCACATTCCTTACACAACAGCTCCTGATTATTTCATTCTTAAAAAAAAAATAAAAAAAATCACTAACTCAGAAATAACATTTTTTTTCTGGTGTATTCTACTGCTCAATAAAATCATAACTATTTGTTGATCATAAAATGCCTTATGTGGTTTTTTTTTCAGTCACATCCAGAGTCCCTGCAGTGCTCAAAGAATCTGCTGCCTCTTGGAGCACATTCTGCACTACAAATCCACTAGCAGGTAGCACAGAGAAGCCAATTAAGCCACCTAGGACATTCCTAGGGTGTGAATGCCACCATCCAGGTCTGGCACTGAGATCAAGAACATACGTTCCAACTCAGAATTTTTAAAGGGTCAGGGGAGGATTTGGCATAAAGGGTGATTCAAGTCTGAATTTCAGCTTTAGTCTTGCAATTGCTGTTCTTACCAGTCCAAAATCAGATCCCAGACCAAGAACTGTAAGAATGCTGTGGAAGCAAACTGTAGGAAAATGATTTGGGATCAGATTTGCTTCCCTTGTTTTTCCTATGTTTTTTTATAGAGGAGCCGTTAGTGAGTGATTGTGGAAGGTCCTTTTTTCACTCCACAGGGTGAAATTAGTGCCATTATTTTTATAGCATTGATTTTTATGGTATAGGTAGACAGATTTCTTGATCAGCCTTCACCAAGCCCAGGAACAGTGGTGCTGCTTATCCTCATCTTTTGAGCATGTTTGGGAACAAACACCAAGAAAAGGAAGATCTTCCTGTAAAAAGATTTGCCCAGCCATTCGGGTAGGCATCTGACAACAAAACTGATGTGAAAACTCTCATAAAAGCTTCTTACAATTTGTCCAGACCTCAATTTTCTGCCCATTCATGGCTTACCCAGAGGTGTGGTAAGCAGCTTGCAGCAGCTTTTCTAACCAACAGCTTGATCCAATGCTTCGTTTGGCTTTAGGTCAAGATCATCAGGAGGCTCCAGGTCAGCCCAGAGGCTTTAACAGAATTGTGAGACTGAGTTCTTGCAAATAAACCCGTTGGAACTGTACCACCAGAAAGAGGAGCACACAATGATTCAGAGGCTGGGGGTAGGAAGTGCATAGGCTGTCCTAGGTTAGGCGACAAAATGATAGTTGGGGAAGGTTGGTGTATGCTTATCTTAAATCAATACTACAGTTTTCCAGAGCACACATTAATTGCTTCATAGGTAAACTCATTCTGCACAGAAAGTACTCTATGAGAAGTCATAAAATTCAAGCCAGAAAATGACCCTGCCTTGTCCCATTATTAGGACTTTTATTTGATCCTAGAATAAACACATTCCCCTAATACAAACAGAGGGAGCCCAGACACGCTCTTACCACAAAAATAAACTGTTACAGATTGATATATCGCCTGGCTTTCTTCCCTAGGAGTGCAACTTTTCCCAGAACCTCTGAGCATCCCAATGCAACATGGCTCGAATGTGCGAGCATCCCAACACAATGTGGCTCCAACCTCCAAGCATCCCAATGCTACGTGGCTTAAACCCCTGAACATCCCAATGCAATGTGTCTCCAACCTCCAAGCATCCCAACGCAACATGGCTCGAACCCCTGAGCATCCCAATGCAACATGGCTCGAAGGGGAACAAGGACCTGATAGTTCTGAGTTCACATTCTGGATTATTTCCGATTTCAGAGTGAGAAATTCACTGAGTCTGAATATAAATATGCTACTGAGGTTGCCGTGTAGGTGATTTCTCTTTTCTACAAAGGAATCTTTTCCACATGGATTATGGACTGGTCCAGGAATCTAAATTCACCTTGTTCCTCTGAGCAACAGCAGTGTACTAAAGCTGAGAATCTGCGTCATAGAAAAGGTTTAATTTAAAAACAGTCTTCTGTAGTCCTGAATAAAGATATAGAGAAAACATCCATTTTGAGGTGGGTTTATAGGAAAATAAAGCAATAGCAGTCCAAAAGTTCACAAATCCAGAAGACCAGCTTCAATATATTTACCATATACTTCTCTTTTCCCTATAAATATAATGCAAAATGACCAAAGTCGGTCCAGTTATTACTATAGCGTATCAGTTATATTAGCAAACACAGAAATCTCTGAGCAGCACACTATCCAATGGTGCATTTTTTTGAAATGAGGTTTCTTTCCAGCTCCCCACAGAATAATATTCAGCCCTGTGGTAAGAACCAGTGTTAGAATTACTGGTGCTGAATGGTAAACTTAATTCCTGGAAGTGGGAAGAGAGGCTGAAAACCTGTCAGCAAGGGAAACAAATACTCAAATGCATTCCAGCAAAACCAAGCCACAAACACCTGGCTGTGATCAGCAAGATGAAACACGGAAAAATTCCAGTATCTGGGATCCTGTTTTCTGATATGCAGGCCAACTCATGATGTATAGGGAAAGTTCAGGTTGTTTCCTGAAATATCGTGGTGCAGGTTTGATGATTATGGGTTGTGGAGTGTGGTTTATTGATGATAAATTGACTTTCGTGGTAATGAGTCTGTGTGTTGACAGATACATAAAATTGAACCATAAAATTAAGATGTGCCAACTTTTTACCTCTAGTCAATGTTTTTTCTAGACTCAGTGAGGGAATGGACTCCCTGTCAATCAGGCGTTAGATTCAAAGCCTTCTCTCGTTGCTGAACAAGTCCTGGATTACAGCTTTGCTCTGTATTGAAATGCCTTTCCTAGCAACCCAGGGAGACAAACTGTTCATCAGCCTGCGGCAGAATGAGACAACATGTGCCTCCCCTTCCCAAAGTCTGGTGAGAAGCCCAGTTTTGTTGGAGAAACACTTGCAGGAGCTCACAATAACTTGTGTTGCCTTTCGTGATCAGAATTAACCAGCTACCAAAAGATAAGGATATCTGGTACTCAAGATGCTAATGCAAATGACGATAGCCTGCTCCAGAACTACATATAGTGCTGATCCTGAGACAAAGACCCTGTTCTTTCCCTGGAAACATTCAAGGCCAGGTTGGACGGGGCTCTGAGCAACCTGCTCTAAAGGTGTCCCTGCTCACTGCAGGGGGGTTGGACTAGGTGACCTCTAAAGGTCCCTTCCAACCCAAAACATTTTATGATTCTTAGTCTGTACGTGTACTTGGGGACTCCACCCAAGTCAGCAAGCTGTGTTATATATAAAGGTGCTACCTAACCCCTGTGGAGGATGCTGCTTGGTTGCAAATAGGAGGAGCTCCACTGGCAAGATTGATAACTGCTTTCTTAAATACCCTAGGTTTTCGTAACAGAGCTACCCCAAACGACTGTTTGAATCTCAAGCACAGGTGACTTGGGTCAAGCCAAAGAAGCCAAGGGAAGCTCAGAAGAAATTCAAGACTCTCAGGAAATGAGTGGGGTCAATGAGAAGGATCTTCACATAGAAGCACCACCCTTGCCTGAGGCATCCAACTTAGCACAATTAGGTGCTGAATTTGTATATGAGAATGAGAAGATTAATCATGCTAATTGCTTGTGACTGCACACATCCGAGTTGAAATGGGTGTGGCTGGTTCCCTTACCAAATTCTGGTTTAAATTCTAATTTAACTGACTGCAATTATCTCGCACTCAGGTCTGCACCCTGTTTCATTAAGCAGTGAACCAGTTTATATAAAACATAGGAACCATATTGCATTTTTTCTTCTGTGCTTTTTCCTTTATTTTCGTAGCGACCAGCACAAAGCCAGAGCCCACGTGCATGGGTCTAATTACACAGAACCCCTGACAGCCTTTGGGTCCAGCCCAAATCAACTTCCCTGGGAGGCTTCATAGGTTTTGTGTCAGCCCTTGTACATGCCATTTCAGTGCCCTTCTACAGAAGCCTACATAGCAGCTTCTGAAATTGTTTCAGTCCCTTCTATGCCAAACAACAGCCTGGACCAGGAAAGCACCTCTGGTGAAGAGATCTGCGAGGAATTTTGGGAGTCGCTGCTCACTGAGGTGTAAAAGCGTCAGCTGGGACAGCAGAACATGCTTAGCAGAGTAATTAAACTGATGATATTACCATTAGAATTAGTCCAGAAAAACTATATTTAAAAAAAATAAATAATCCTTGCTTACAGATGCCTGATAAAACCTGAAAATTTGGTTTCTGAATCCTCAGAAGATCCTGTTGGTTTCTCAGCTGGGACCAGTTCCTCCTTCTGCCTGGTCCTATAAGCATCTCCAGATAAATCAGACCGAGCTGAAATCATTGCCCTTTACAAGCCAACAGATCTTTAGGCCATACTCATGGCACCAGATGGACCTGAGCAGCAAAGCCCATTCTTCACCATCACCTGGGAGGGTGGGAAAGAAAGGGTGAACATCAATGAGAGTGCTGCTGCCGATACCAATTCCAGTCCCTTGCTCATCCTTGTCTCCCGATCACGCTGAAGCTCACAAAATGCTAAAATTAAACATCTGATTCGGTAAAGGTATGCGACTGAAATGCAAGCCAACATCCCTAGAGGGCAAGGCATCATCAGGATGGCTTTAAAAGAACAGTGTTCATCGCAGCATTCCAGCAGCATGACTCTTTTTGCATCCCTGCAAAAAAATCAACCATTTGCCTAATGCCTAGGCTTGAATGTTGCAGCATGAGATTCTGTCTCTCACCTTGGATGAATCAGGAGCTGAATGATCTTTAAAGGCCCCTTCCAACCCAAACCGTTCTATGACTCTATGAACATTTCTCTCTGCATGACTGGAAAATCCATGAATAAAAAGCAAAGAGATGTTGCATCCATCTGCTCTGCGATGCGCGCATGAATCACACACAGAACAGGGCGGGGGGGGGTGGGGTGTTAAGAAGCAATTTCCTTTCTGCAATGTCTCTGTAACCACCTCTAAGCAGACAGGGACAATTTTCAAGGTCTTTATTGAAATATTTTGTAAATGTACCTACGTTTCAGGAAGGCTCTCGCAGACACAGTGTTGTTAAGACAGTGACAAGTCACAGCATGGTAGCACGTGTGCTGCAGTAAGAGGGTTTAAGATATTTGTGCGTTTTGAATGTGTAAAGCCAGGCTTTTAAAACCAGCATGATGAAGAGAAGCTTGTGACAGTACTGCTGACAACAGCAGAATCGCTTCTGGCTTTTCAAAGCTCAGTTGGATAAGGCATCGACCGGCCTGACCTAACTCAAATGTGGCCCAGCTATGAGAAGGGAGTAGGACTAAATGACCTCCAGAGTTTTCTTCCCTCTCTGCAAATGTCCTGTGATGTTTGCACTCCATGTGGAATGAAAGAACAATTGGCTGCAAAGGAGGGATGTTTTATCCCATCACTCAACCACGGACCCAGTAGAACTGGCTCAAGCCAAAACAATAGGAGCACTGTGAGCCATAGGGAAACTCTCAAATCTTCACTGAGTCACTGAGGATTTTAAACAGCGTCTGATGTGCCTAAATTAATTATCACACCAGGAATCCCTTTGCAAAGCAGGAGTGAAGTATAACTAAGCCCATGGATATGCAACGGTCTGGTCAAGAGGATGGGGGGCTGCAAAGACAACCTAAACTGGTGACTGAACGCGAGGTCTTCTCTCAGGCACGTGCATATAATTTCAGCACTAGATGAACAAGATTTGGTCCTCACCTCCCCTCTGCTAGCATTCCTAGTGTAGAACAGCGTTTAGGCTTGACACAAGCCAGAGCTATCAGGTTTTTTGGGCGATCCCAACAATTCACCTGCCCAAAAGCACTCTTGTCATCCGCTCATGGGACCATTAGACACTGCTGCAATTCCCACCAAAGCGTTATTTGTCAAACCCACTGTGCTGCAGTCAGTCCGTCTGAACATTGGATTAGTGCTTCATTCCTTATCGGTTTTGCCAGCTGGCATTCAGCTGGTGGCCTGGTGAAGGGGAAGGTCACCAAAGGCAATGGACAAGTCACCTCTCCCCACCTCAGCTGCCATTCCAATGCAGAAAGAGCAAAGGTGTCTTTCAACCGGGAGTGACATACATGTCCATTGGCATGAGGCATCTTAAATTGACTCTAAGGTGATTAGCAGAGCAGAATTAGCACAATGAGCTAGGGGAATTAAGGGCAAAGAGCTGTCCTTGAGCCTCTACCATGTCTACGGCTGCCAGAGGAAAACCTGCAGTCCTAGAACTCAAGTGGAAGTGTTAAATAGGAAACATTAATGAAGTCTCTGGTATTGTACGTTGAGTTAAAAAGCTCATGAGCTTCTCTGTGCCCACGCAAATATGACTGAAAGCTACCTAAGTAGCACATGAACAAGTGCTGGAGTTTTCCCCCGAAAGCTTTCTAGGGACCACCTCCAACTTCTCTTTCAGCTTCCTTTTCACAGCTCCCCTCTCTGAGACAGTCCCATGGGGAGCTGTTTTGGGGCTTACTACTACTGCACAAATGGCTGTGAGCCACTCTTCCGTTACTGAAGTTACTCATAAGTAACCAGACATGTACCAATGACTCAACTTTTCCTGTTCAGCTAACGCAGCCTGCTATCTTCTCCTATAAGGGGAATAATTTCAAGTTCAGCCTGGCCAGAAGAAAGCTAAGAATTACCTTTTCCTTCCCAAACTTTCCCTGTTATCAATCTGCTCCGTCATGCTAGCTGGAGCTAACATTTCTCCTGAGCCAAGGCATCCCTGTCAGCTCAGATTGGCCCTTCTTCCCCTCCCACCCAGCCCACAGATAGACCTAGAAGGTTGTGCGCTGCATACCTGCCGTCTCACCAGTGAAACCATACTGAGCTATGAATTCTCCCACCACCTCCCATCACACCAGGGATCCAGCCCAAGTTCCCCTCCAAGTGCATATGCCACGCAGCCTTTCTGCTTCTGATTCCATCTCCTTTCATGTGCCCTCTCTTGCCTCCTGACACTGCCCACAAAATACCCTATTTAAAGCTTTCCCTGTCCTTCATGTCAACGCCTGCTGCCACACTGTGTGCCCAGATCCCCTGGGATAGAGGGACCCACAGAATATACTGTTACTTGCCAAGCAGGGAAAGGTTGGTCTCTTTGGACGCCTGCCGTGAAGAGGATGCTGAAGATCCTTTGCTGCTGACCCAAGCTCCGTGCTTGCTTTGCAGCTTTACCACCATTCCCCATGACACACATCAGCCCTTCTAGAAGGGACATTGCTGTCCGCTGAGCCCTGTCCACTTGATCTCAACGCAAAGTAGATAACGGCACACTGCAGCCTTCTGCTTGACCTAGCCCCCAGCAACAGGTGTGCAACTATAGCACTTCACCAGTGACCAAAATTTGAAGGCTATGGTTACAGCCACAGAGTAAGCAGGGCTAGAAGGCATCTTCTACCTATCCAACTCATCCCTTGCAGATGGGAATTACGCCACTGGGGGCCTGTTCTGGCTTCTGACTATCCTGCTGGATTGGTTCTATAAACCAGCACAAAGTCCATCTGCCTTAACGGGCTGGCTAAAGTCAACCTCTCAGCTCCTTTCAGTTCAGCCCAATAACCCTCACACAAACATGGAAATGTTGACATGATAAATAGAAAAACTGACCTCTTGGCTTCAGCAGTGGTGGCACCACAGGGACTGCTCCTATAAGGAACATGTTGCCTTGGCAGAGCTGACCAGCCCCGGCCCTCAGTGCCACGTGCACATTTAGGGTTGTGCCAGGGCATCGACTCCTTCCTGGCAGGGCCATGCTCCCCGAATATCTGAAATTACTAGAATTTCCCCACGGTGGATATAGTGTTGTCTATTCTACAGTAATCCTCACCGGTTTGATGCATTTGTCATAAAAGAAGGTCACTAGTCCTCACAAAAGCTTTGAAATAGCTGAGTTTTTTGAGGCCATGAGCTTACCTCTGCCCTTCTCCTTGTCTGCACCTGAAGCAAACAACAAAAAAAAAATCTTTCTTTTGTTGGTTCCTGGAAACATACACATCTCTGTGCATGTCAGGTCAGCCTGACCGACTGTGCAAAGACAGCCTGAGTTACAGCCCTGTGTGAACCATGAGTAACTTGGAAGGGAGGGTAAAGGACAGGACCAGCAGACCCAGGGAATTGCCAAGAGCAACCAAATCTCAGATCTCTTATCCTGGTTTCTCTCTTCTTGCCATTCAAAGCCAGCTGGATTCTGCACTTAAACTTATATTAACATCCAAGTACCTAAAAGCGCCTCATTGTGCACAACACCAACGTCCATCAGAGATGTAAAATACCCCTGTTCTGTTCCAAACCCAAGCTCCTTTTCAGTTCAGGTTAAGATGCCTCATTCTAGACCTGCAGACCCTTATCCCACCCAGCCATGAATAGATGCACAAATACTCAGAGCCCCACATACAAGTAGACCAAATCCATCACGCATACATACGCACATTATCGCTCCTACTAGAGCTCTAGACAGGGGCTGTCCCAAATGGTGTGCCCCAAACATCCACCTCATGGTGGAACCTAATCATCTCCCAGTTTGACAGATGGGGAAAGTGAAGCTCCAAGGCAGGCGGCTGAACTGATACCACCCAGGATAATCTACACTAGAACTGGTGTAGG